>NC_141063.1:7939810-8257310 GCF_041138505.1 Cibotium barometz
TGTTTCCTAAGGAGAGTGGTAACAGACTAGAGATCCAGTAGTGGAGAACCATGACCCTCCTTGGGACACCTACAAGATTTTGGCCAAGGCCATCAGCCAAAGACTTTAGCCTTTCCTCCCTAACTTGATCCATGACACTCAGACAGGTTTTGTTCAGGATCGGAGCATTCTGGAAAACTTCTTTACTTTGTGGGAGGCAACAGCTTCGGCCAAGATGCAGCAAGAGGACCTCATTGTTCTCCTCCTAGACTTTGAGAAATCTTATGATACAGTTGACTGGAGCTTTCTGGAGGGCACGATGTATTGGATGGGGTTCCCAGTCGAGTGAATCCGTGGTGTTTCAGGACTTTACTCAGCCTCTAAAAGTCAGGTTCTCATTCAAGGAGCTCGAGGTGACAGATTCCCCCTTTCACGCTTGCTGTCCACTGGCACCTTACCTTTTCCTATTCGTCGCCAAGGCCATGAGTAGTTATCTCTCACCTCAAGCGACGGGACTTTAGGGATTGTCTTCCCATGCATACTCAGGAGGAGCTGCTAGACTCAGAGTTTACAGATGACACAGCAGCATACATATCCGACGATGTGGGGAATCTCCAGAGATTCGCAGAGGCGATCAAGATCTTTTGTCGCGCATCACAAGTGCAGATCAACAAGCACAAGTCATGTGGTTTTTGGGTAGGCTCTGCACCTGCCCCAACTTGGCGTCTTGTTGAGGCTTTCCAACGGATCGCGAGGGGCACTCCATTATGCTATCTCGGATGCCAGGTGGCCATCAATATCTCCCCATAGCGGCAGCTCACCCCTCTTCTTCTGAGCATTTGGAAGAGCTTTTGTACTAGAGTTCTGCGAGGCTCTCCTTAGCCCGCCGAGTGGTGGTGGCGAACCAGGTCGTTCTTGCCACCATGTGGTACATTACTTCTTGTTGGGCCTTCTCCCAAGCATGTATTGGTCAGGTACAACGCTTGATCTAGAATTTCCTATGGGCCTTCTCCCAAGCATGCATTGGTCACATACAACGCTTGATCTAGAATTTCCTGTGGGCCAACAGTGATCGGAGGCTTGCCCGAGAAAAGGTGGCCTAGAGAGTGATCATTTAGCCCCGAGGTAGAGGGAGCCTAAGCATCATTGACCCTACCATTCAGAGACGTGCCCTGCTGGGAAAGTTGATTGTTAGAGGACTCCTTACAAGTGGCTGACCCCTATCCCAGACCCAACCCCCCCACAGTGGCTAGCCGTGTTTACTAAAAAGGTGGCCTAGAGAGTGATCATTTAGCCCCGAGGTAGAGGGAGCCTAAGCATCATTGACCCTACCATTCAGAGACGTGCCCTGCTGGGAAAGTTGATTGTTAGAGGACTCCTTACAAGTGGCTGACCCCTATCCCAGACCCAACCCCCCCACAGTGGCTAGCCGTGTTTACTAGGCATGATATTCTCTTGGAAGTCCATGGCGCGGATGAGGGTTGTGGTTTACTCACTTTTTCTATTGGTCCCCATGGCAGATTAGAGAGATCAGAGCCCCCTTTGGATGATTTTAGTGGCAGCACCTTACAAAGGGTGAGGGTGATCGGATTTCAGGCACATGAGTGCCACATAGACCCCCCGACAGCCAAGGTGGCCAAGGAGAGACTCTGGCAGTTCTCGATTTGGGAGAGCCAGCTCCTCCCGCGCCTCCAGTGGGGACCCGGGGGAGTGGCCTTGGTGTGATCCTACAGATCGGGAGGAGACTCTGGATACCCCTTTCTTTGCATACACCACGTGGCTAGGCCGCAAGATTCAGATGCTCGACGTTGAGGGCACGCCTTCAGTAGCAGTACATTGGCAGTCACAAGGCCTCTCATAGCGATTTCTCTCAGATTTTTGGAAGAGGCTCTAGGACAGTTTTCGGCCTCAAAAGATCACCCTCTTTCTTTGGCTGATGGCACACAGGAGCTTGGCAATTGGCACATGGTTGGCCATTGGTGGTCGACCAACAACTTGTCCACCAAGGTGTGGCCACCCTCAAGAGTCTCAACGACATTGTCTTTGGGATTGCCCAAAGGCCCCGCAGGTTTGGCAGTGGATTCTCCGCATTTTCAAGATGGACAGGACCTCAACCCATATGATTTCATAGGGCACTCTCGCTTGGGCCACAGAAGCTAGCCCTTCAGGTCTCTCACCTTTGCATATCGGTAGTACCAATCCCAGCCCCATCTACTAATCATTGGACCCCGGTACACCCCTTGGAGCCGTGCCCCCCCATATGATTTCAAAGGGCACTCTCGCTCCGGCCACAGAAGCTAGCCCTTCAGGTCTCTCACCTTTGCATATCGGTAGTACCAATCCCAACCCCATCTACTAATCATTGGACCCCAGTCTGCCCCCTCGAGCCGTGCCCCCCCCCCTCCCCCCTCCACGGGCTCATGCCAGAGATGGGAGATTGGTAGTAGCATTGCAACCTGGCACATATGGAGAGCTTGATGCAACGAAGCCATCGAGGGTACTCACACTCCGCCTGCAAAGTCCATCATGAGCATAGCAACAAAGAAACATGTTTCTTTCGAAAAGAAACATACAGGACGTTTGTTACAATAAGAAACGTTTCTTTCATAAAAAACGTGAGATAAGGGTTTTTTTTTAATCAACTTTAGCCTTAGCAAAGGTTTTAATGTTTTGATGTTTTCAATTCCCTGCTCTCTCTCTCTCTCTCTCTCTCTCTCTCTCTCTCTCTCTCTGCTTATGGCACTGGATGGAGTTAGACATAGATCTGCATAGCATGCTTGCACTACCCCTTCAACATATAGAGATGCATCTTGCCTTAGCACTCCATCCACATCCCCATCCCCCCTTATATTGTTTGTATATGGGCTCCACCGATCCATGATGATTCACAGTTGTATCCAGACACATGCACACTTTTTCTTTTCTTTCTTTTCTTTCTTTTCTTCCGATGACTGGAAGAACACAGTTGTATTATTTTTTGTCTCATAGGCCGACTTTGGCCTCTCGTAGATGTTAATATATCTTTCTTTCTTCTTTCTTTCTCTCTATTGCATTCTCTGAGCTCTCTCTCTCTCTCGTACGCGCTTCTTCATCTTCATCTTCTTCTTCTTCTTCTTCTCTCACCTTTGCATATCGGTAGTACCAATCCCAACCCCATCTACTAATCACTGGACACCCCCCCCCCCCCCCCCCCCCCCCCCCCGCGGGCTCATGCCAAAGATGGGAGATTGGTAGTAGCATTGCAACCTGGCACATATGGAGAGCTTGATGCAACGAAGCCATCGAGGGTACTCACACTCCCGCCTGCAAAGTCCATCATGAGCATAGCAAAGAAACGTGTTTCTTTCGAAAAGAAACATACGGGACGTTTGTTACAATAAGAAATGTTTCTTTCATAAAAAACGTGAGATAAGGGTTTTTTTTTTTAATCAACTTTAGCCTTAGCAAAGGTTTTAATGTTTTGACATTTTCAATTCACTGCTCTCTCTCTCTCTCTCTCTCTCCTCTCTCTCTCTCTATTGCGTTCTCTGAGCTCTCTCTCTCTCGCATGCGCTTCTTCATCTTCTTCTTCTTCCTTCCCTCTTCTTCTTCTTCTTCCTTCTTCCTTCTTCTTCTTCTTCCCTCCCTCTTCTTCCTTCTTCTTCTGCTTTTCTTCTTCTTCTTCTTCTTCTTCTTCTCCTTTCTTTCTTCATCTTCTTCTCCTCCTTTTCTATTCTTCCTCTTTATCCCCATATCATTCTCAGCTGAAAATTGAAATCTCCAATTTCTCCCAATTTTGCAAACCCTAATTTTTCCCAATTATGGAATAAGCACCATTTTTAAGCCGTTTTTCAAAATTTTCAAATTGATGCCGCTAGAGAAATAGATATGTAGGAAATGCTAGTTAGTGCATGAGAGGCTATCATAAGTGCACAAGATCGTGCATGGCTATTCTGATAGACAGCGTTCACCCAGGAAGTTTACCGAGGGAATGCTAGTTTATTTGAGAGTGCCCAAGAGTCCAAAGACGTTACGCACGGCTTTGTGCTGATAGACAACGTTCTTGGGAAGTTATCCCTTAAGTACTGTGGACCTTACAGGATCTTGAAAAAGATTGGTGAGGTTGCTTATAGACTAGAGTTGCCTCCAAATGTGAAAGTTCATCCAATCTTTCATGTCAGTCGACTGAAAGAGATAATGGGAGCTGATGATAACCTCGCTACCCCTTAGGAACTTGTTGAGGTTGAGGACTTGACCGATGTTCCACATGAACCCAAGAGGGTGACAGATTTTGAATACAAGATTAAGTGGAAAGATAGGGACAAGGACTCAACTTGGAAGTTGTGGCTCCCCTTCATACTGCTCCCACCTAAGGTCCAGGAACCTCGCTGTGATCCAAGGCTTACCTTCAACATCAACTCTTCAATCCCTCTGGACTGGCTCGCACTTATCCTCGACCCGCCTCCCCCTAAGTGGGTAGGGGTTTTTACTAGACATTGCGATCCATAATGCAGATGGAGGCACATCCCCACGCATTTCCTTCGTGATTTTTGGAAACGACTATGGGACAGCTTCCGGCCACAGAAGATTACTCTATTCCTATGGCAAATAGCTCACGGGAGCTTGGCAGTGGGCACCTGGCTGGAGTTGGAGGTCGGCCGGCACTCTATTCTAGGTGTGGACACCCTCAGGAGTCTCAGCATCATTCATTGCCTTTGAGATTGTCCCAAGGCACGGCAGGTATGGCAGAGGATCTCCCATATCTTCACCATAGACCAGGCATCTGCCTGCACCATTACCTGGGAGAGGCGGTTGCCTGGGCCTCTCAGTCAGCACCAGCCCTAGAATATGAGGCGACGGGACACGGCAGCATCATTCATTGCCTTTGAGATTGTCCCAAGGCACGGCAGGTCTGGCAGAGGATCCCCCCATATCTTCACCATAGACCAGGCATCTGCCTGCACCATTACCTGGGAGAGGCGGTTGCCTGGGCCTCTCAGTCAGCACCAGCCCTAGAATACAAGGCGACGGGACACGACCTCACTCTTCTCCTCTCTCACTGCAGGTTCACGACAGCCCCGTTTTCAGCAGACCCCAGAGGAGAGGAGTACCACAGGCACCAGTCATAGGTGGGAGATCATTAGTAGCATTGCAGCATGGCACATTTGGTGTGCTCGCTACAGCGAGGCCATAGAGGGCACTACCACACCACCTACCTAGTCTATCCAGAGCATATAGATGGGCACCATACACACCCCTCCATGGCCAGTGGGAGACGGCAAGAGGCTTTTCTGTGGATCTGGAGTAGCAGTCCTTTCCTCAAGGTTAGAGACAGCGAGGTTACTTGGTGTTACAAGCCACCTGTTTGGCTCTTCCCCCTCTCTCCCCACCCCCTCCACCCCGAAATTGTACGAGATAGCCTTCCTCCGAGAGTGGCCAGCCAGCGAGGAAGAGCACCTCTCTTTCCCCATCTGTTTTTACTTGTCTCCTGTGATTCAGGCTGGGTCATGTACATAAACATTTCGGCTGCTGCATTTTGGTAACTAAAGAAGGATCTTTCCTTCTTTTTCTTTTTCTTTGTTTTTTTTTTTTTTTGGGGGGGGGGGGGGGGGGGGGGGGGGGGATGATAAGTTGAGGAATTTGTACAATGAAGAATGAGCTTTGCCTCAAATAGATATAATCTCAAAGCTCTCCACAAAACTCATTATCATTACTAAGTTTATAGTGGTCTTCATTGGTATAAAGCTTATAGTGGCCTTGATTGGTATAAAGCTCTCAAATTTTGAATGCAAATGTACCTCAAGAAAAAAAAGGGGCCTCCACAAAAAGCAATGTACAAAATAATGACAAATCAAAGAACCACTTCACTATTACAATCATTTGAGAGCAAAAGAAATACAAGCTAGACTTTCAACATTGCCAGACTTTGGAGCACTTACAGCTAGTCCATTTGTATAGTCGAAGCAACTGCCAAATTAATAATTAAACAACAATCACCAAGTGAATGTCAGAAAACAGCAAATTAGAAAATGGTGCACGCACCCTCTCTCTCTCTCTCTCTCTCTCTCTCTCTCTCTCTCTCTGTGCAGAGACTAGATTGACTAGAGCACATGCAGCCCTGGGTGGTTTGGAGAGGATGAGGTTCAGTATCAGGAACCTCGAACGAAACTTTGGCTTTTTGACACTCTAGTGACATCAGCTATGCTTTATGGAGTGCAGATATGGGGACCTTCAGTGGACCATCACAGCGCAGGCGGGTGGAGAGGTATGGAGAGGCCTTTGGTATCTATGATTGCTAGGATTATTAGAGCCAAGGCCGTGGTACCTCATGAGATTATTCGAGCAGAGCTGGCAGCTACCCCTCTGGTGATTGAGGCTCTTACGAGATCAGTCTCCTACATACATGGCTTGTGGGATCTCCCCCGAGACAGATATGCACGCCTCGCCCTGGAGTCCTCCCGACAGTTAGCTTTACAGGGAGACACGGCTTGTTGGTATGGACAGAGGACATCTTGGTTCCAAGCACATGGTTTTAGCATGGACAGATTGCCTCCCTTCCAGTATTCTCTGGAGGCACCCTCTCTCACTCTTGCACGGACAAAGATTACCAGACTCATCCGTCAAGATTTAGTTCAGCTGGACATTAGGAGGACATGGATACAGCCAACTGAGGAGCTAGGCACGAAGATGGCTTTCTACAGAGAGCATTTTCTTCAGCTCACAGCAGATGGTTTTGTGATCAGACCCAGTTACATGGATGTACACTTGTCTCATGCAGTACGATGTGCTATTGGTCAGATTCGCACATCCTCACACCAACTTGAGATTGAGATTGGCCGGCCGATATAGAGGTATACCAGCTGAGGCCAGGATATGCCGAGTATGCCATGGGGAGCCAGAGACAGAGCTGCATTATATATGCCATTGCACTGCATACTATGAAATACGTGGTCGTTTCCCCTGTTTATTCAGAGAGGGTTTTGGACCACTTTCCAGAGTCATGGGGTACCAGGACCAAAGGTGTTTGGGATTGTTCTTGCTTGAGCTGCGGAGACATAGAGATAGCCTGCTTAGGCGCACAGAGAGCCAGACTCAGAGGCACATTACAGACTTCTTTAGTCCAGCCATCACTGCGCCAGATGGACCACAGCAGCAGCAGGACATGGATACCGCCCACACCAGAGGTACACTGATTGATCGTGCGATTGAGCTTGGGTGGTCCAGACGCCCACGACTACGGAGGAGGGCATCCCTGCATAGACGGAGGTTGCAGCGGCGGATTCGGATTATTCTGCGAGGCATGCGAGACACCCAGTCAGGGTGCTGACCACAGAGGATATTGAGGAGATCCACCAGCGTCCGATGCGGCAATATTATGAGATGGAGGCACCTCCATAGTGTACCCCTCCCGTCCCACATGATATTGTATCCCCTCACTATATTCCACTCACCTCCATAGCGTACCCCTCCCCTCACTATATTCCACTCACCTCCATAGTGTACCCCTCCGTCCCACATGATATTGTATCCCCTCACTATATTCCACTCACCTCCATAGCGTACCCCTCCGTCCCACATGATATTGTATCCCCTCACTATATTCCACTCACCTCCATAGCGTACCCCTCCCCTCACTATATTCACACCCTATAAGGGTTTCTGTTTACCTTCCATTTCCAGTTTCATTTTCTAGGTGCCAGTAGTATCATCTTTATTTTTCATTTTCTGGGTTTTTTTATCCAGACATTGTATCAAATCCACCATGATGTAACTTTTGGTCTCATAGGTCATTATGGCCTTTTGAAGACGTTAATATAACATTTCATTTCATTTCATTTCTCTCTCTCTCTCTGGATGTTATCCTCCATGATGATGATAATCCATACATAACTACATTTACCTAGGGTAATGTTAGTGTTTGTTTTTTTTTTGTGTTGTCTTTTTTTTTCATGATGAGATTCCATGGACACCTTTTGTCTCATAGACCCGTTGGGTCCTTTGCAAGACGTTAATATATCTTCTTCTTCTCACAGCACACCTAACACTCTCTTGCTCACCATGGCTCCTTGCGCACTTGCTTGCCTGTCTGCCATGGCCTAGTGCTCTCTCTCTCTCTCTACAAGCGCATTCTGCAGTTCACGCAATGGCTTTTGTACAGTTTGTGCTGGTGCCTAGGTGTCCAGCCAACTTCTCGTAGGTGCCAAGCCCTTGTACGCTGCCTGCAAACCCTCTCTGATGCTGGTCAAGTCAAGTTGCTGCGCCCAAGCCTTGTACGCTGCCTGAAAACCCCTCTCTGATGCTGGTCAAGCCAAGTTGCTGTCCTCAAACCCTAAAAGCTGTCCAACTACCATCACGCTTTGCCAGATGCTAGGAGTGGACGGGATCATCCCCCCCCCCCCCTTTTGCAGACACATGGAGGGCAGGCAAGGATATGACACGAGAGCGACCCCTCATCATTAGATTCCCTGATGCCACCAGCAGACAGGTGTTCTTAGACAGGCAGGCTGCCCTCAAGGGCACACAGGTATACATGGGAGATGATCTCACTCCAGCACAGGTGGCACACCAGCGTGAGGCGATGGTGACTGTTCATGAGGCCCCCAGAGCAAGCAAGTGGGCTATCTATAGAGATGGTAGAGTCATTATCACACTGAGCGCCGTCCCAAATAGGGACGCGGGGTCTATGAGACCAAACACCTGAGGTTGGCAGTATGGAACTACAATGGCATGTTGTGGTCGAATCCAGGAGGCTTGAGCAAGATTCTCACAGGCAAGGATGTCATTTTTTATACAAAGACTCATCAGAGCCCTGAGAGGGGCTTACCATACATAGCCGGGTATGAGTGGGAGTCAGCTTTTCAAGGCGAGACCTGCACATCAAGAGGAGTACGTGGCTCGGAGGGGGGGGGGGGGGGGGTATATAGCTGTCCTTTTTAGATCCCATCTCCACCAGATTCTCAACATCGTCCGGAAGGACGAGGATGCATAGTATCTTTGGGTGCGGCTACAGCTTAGCAGTGACAGAGTCATCCACATTGCTGTGTGTTATTTTGCACCACGCCACTCCCCTTACGCCGCAAAGCATGGCCAGTCACCGTACTTACCATTATATGAGGATATCATGGAGTTCTCACATCTGGGGGAAGTCCTCCTGCTCGGGGATTTCAACGCCAGGACAGGAAGTTAGCAGGTCCCACTACTCGATTTAGACGACCCTATCAAACTACAGGAGCTGGACATCATTGACACAAGGCTATAGCAATCATCACAAGACCATGAGGAGGTCACAATGTATGGGAGATATTTCTTAGAGCTGGGAGCTGCACATGGTCTCCTTATCCATAACGGGTTGTCATGATGGCCCTCCTCCGGCGCCCTTACCTCCTTCCCTCACTTAGGAGGTACTAGCACTGTGGACTACCTTATGCGATCTCCGGCTTTGGCACACCTTCTCCCCAACTTCTCCATTCCGCCACCCCCTTTTGAAGCTGACCATGCCTACCTCTCTTTCACTCTTACCTACACACCACCACCACCCATCTCACATTACACTCGGGTCCTTTTTGCTCACAAGCTTGACCTTGTTTACTCCAACCACATCTACCGCCAACTCCAGGATGTGGAACCTATTGTCCCCCTATCCACCCTCACAGCAGAGCTCACCACCATACTCCACACATCCGCCACTGCTTCTTTCATCTGCACGCGGCGGTCTACCGCCAAGCCACCTTGCGGCTCCATGCCCCAGAACTGTTGGTGTGATGTTGACGAATGCTGCCCGTCTTAAGCATGAGGTACAGATTGAGCAAATCACGAAGCGCCAAGCACAACGGATTTCTCAACAGCTCACCTAACGCAAGAAACGAGAGTTCTATGCTTGGAAAGAGGATGAGTTATACCGACTTTTCTTAGGGCCGAACTGCAAAGAGGCCTGGAGGAAACTCCGAGAACATCGCCCTCCCACACCTAATCACTTGCCCGGACACATGGCACTCCTATGCATGCTCCCTCTATCATATCCCCCATCAGCCACCCCTACCCCCACCACCAGATCCCCGCCCCAACACCTCCACCTTCTTCACAAAGGGCATGGTCCTCAAGGCCATTCGTAGACTACGCAATGGGCGAGCCCAAGGTCATGATGCGAAGGATTTCCACCCTCTTGGTCCACCAACACCATCATCCCCATCCCCAAAGCCGGAGATCCACTTGATCCTATTAACTACAGGACGATCATGATTGGCCACACATTGGCCAAACTCTATGGATCAGTGCTAGAGGGCGGAGCTCAGTTCATTTGCAGAAAGCCAGGGACGCAAAGCCTCAGGATCATGAAGGACTCACTGCCGACTACATCTCGCATGCCGATGATACCCCTTTTTGTATTTCTTCATGTTTCAGCAACAATCTCACTTCCCCCCTCCTATATATGTGACAGGTGGAGTCCAGAGTATGCATACTCTAGGGCTCTAACAGAGTGGCTCCACATGGAAGCCAAGATTCATGCCCATATGGCATGGCTCCACCTCATAACCAACAATGATTACTCTCCATCAAAACACACGTCCTCTTTCAAGAATTTATTCCGTAACAATTCAAACAGTTCCGCTTCCCACTGCTCTTATTAATGTGGATTGTGTAAGGCCCAGCGGGGCGTGCACTGACAGACTCAACCATGTGTCCAAGAGATAAAGATATAGAGAGAGACGGGAGAGAGAGAAGGGAATAGGGATCTTGCACAGTACACCACATTGAGCAGGGAACAGGCCCCGCCCCCTTTCAAGAATTTATTCCGAACAATCAACGAGCACATTGGCCAAGATCAAGACAATCAATGGAATACAAAACAAACAAATATGCCGATGTAGGACATCCAAGTCGATGTCGATGTCGATGTCGATGTTGAGGCACAAGATCTCTGATGCAGAGCACACCACGAGGATGACCCACAACAGGCTAGTACCAAATCTAATATCCAAATCCAATGAATCTAAATCCAAGTCCAGATCCAAGTCCAAGTCCAAGTTCAAGTCCAAGTCCAAGTCCAAGTCCAAGTCCAGATCCAAGTCCAAGTCCAAGTTCAAATCCGAGTTCCATAACCAAGTTCCTTGTTCATGTCCAAGCTTCATGCCCAAGCTATATGTCCAAGTTCTATGTTTATGTCCCAGCTTCATGTTCCATGTCCAAGTCCAAAAAAAACTCGCTCATCCCATGAGTAATCTCCAGAACTCCTGTATAGCCTTGTCCATGAAGAAAACCATGGAAAAGCTCACTGATAAAAAACCTATTTGAATGGTTTTTGGGGGATAAAACCTCCAAAAAACAAGTTTTTAGGGTTTTTGGTGGAGAAGTTTTAGGGTTTCTAAAAATTTTAGGGTTCAGAAATTCTGTCCGTACAGTTTCGTACATGTGTCCATATCGCCCATGCATATGCCCATACAAGTCTAGGACTAACCGTACATCTGAAAAGCAAGTTGGAGAAGGTGTTGATGGCAAAGAAGAAGCTCTCCATGATCATAATGATGCCCACACATACACTCCACAATCTCCTTCATGATGCTACAAGAGAGGTTCAAGCCTTTTTATACTTGAAGAAGGCTCTGCTTTTTGCCAAAAGCTTAACCAAGCTCTTGCTTTTGCCTTTTTCCCTTTGCTTTCCCACTTTATAGTAAAATATTACTCACTTCTGTCAAAGCTCCTAAACGTTGCTTTTCTAGCTTCAGCCTTGATTTTTGCCCCTGGAGCTACTTTTTGAGAAAGCGCCTTTTAGCTTTTTGGTCCGGTTCAGTCTCCTCTTTCCAATGGTGCCCTTGGCTTGCGGTCAACCTTGTTTGATTTTTTGCTTTTTCTTGCTTTTTGACCAAGAATGGTGCCTTTTCTTAATCAAACCTTATGGACCCTATCCCTCCACCTTTCTGGTGTCCGTGCATGGGTTCCATCATGTGAAACAGAGCTAGGAGGACCAAATAGTTACGTTCCCCTCCTCTTACATCGCAGTTGTTCTCGACTGCGGACCACAAGTGTTCCGAGCATGTCCATATCTTCCAAGTCATCCAACATCTCGATGCCTTTTCTTTGACCGATGTCCTTGTTCTTGATGGTATATCTTCATGGCCTGTCACGTGTGTTAGATAAAATAAATGCATACTCACCTTCTGCAAAAACTAGACACAAGCTGCAACAAACAAGTATGCATCATTCGCGTCTACTTGGTACTCCACGTAGTACTGGCCAGGTAGTCTGGAGCCCAAGAGACTATCACATGCCATAAATCCAAGCATTGTCCAAACATCAAAAACAGCACACAAAGTCAGAGAAATTCAAACATACATCAATATGCAAGTAATGATCCTCTTGTTCATGGATTCTCTTGTTTTGGTTTCATCAAAAGCATGCAGAGCCATCTGGCCACTAGGACCGCTCAAGCTATCCTCAAGGCCATCTAGTCACTAGGACCGCACGAGAGTTCTTCCGTAGTCATCGTGGCCATCTGGTCGCATCGATCGCCCGACTATGAAATCCAATACAGTCATCTGCGCCATCTAGTCGCAATGACCGCCCGACTGCGAAATCCAATACAGTCATATGGGCCATCTAGTCGTAATGGCCGCCCAACTGCGAAATCCAATACAATTAACTGGGCCATCTGGTCGCAATGACCACCCGACTGCGAAGTCCAATATATCTAGCAATCGATATCGTCCAATGGGTCATCTGGCATCGTTGCCTTCCGTATACAAATCTTGCTCCTTGGGCTATCGGGCATCGTTGCCACCCAAACTAGAGCATGTCCAAATAACCATTATAAGCAGAATAATGATCAATTCCAATCCAATATATATATATATATATACAGTGAAGAGGGCTAGAGGTATGATCCTCCCTCTTGAATCTATCTTGATCGCAAGATGTCCATATCTGTACTACAAATACATCTGGACCAACCACTTCCTCAATGCTCATAACCTCAAAGTATATCCACATAGTCCTAGAAGTACTCGTCTAGCATCCATTTCACGTCCAACATGCGAATAACTCTTGAATTCCAAGAGGAACTTTCTGATCACTGTCTTCCTCTTTTTCTCATAGAATGAAACACAATCTGTTCTAGCTCTCCCACCCCTGGTGGATCCTTCGAAACAAGTTCCTCAGGGAATAACCTATACATGGTTTCAATAAACTGTCACGGAAAACATTATATATCTTCCAATGATTTGAAAGGTCCAACTGATGACATACATGGTTGGTCTTTTTGGTATCCTAAGAGTTCCATATACCATCATTCCCTGACTTTGGCCATCCAAAGATAAAATCCATAGCAATATTCTCCCATACATCATTCAATGGGTGCAATAATCCTACTGGTGTTTGTCTGTCAAACTTGACCTTCTGACAAAACAAACATTCTTGAATCATAAGGTTAAATGTCCTTCTCGTACTAGGGCAATAAAAGGTAGTTCTCCAAAGCTTGAAGTGTAGTCAAGGTGTCTCTATGCTCCATGTAGGGAGGAGCATGACACTCTTCATTATTGTGGCCTCAATTCCTTGTGCCGTACATATCCTAGGTTTGCATCATAAGAAAACCCTTCTTGATGACATAAGAAGTCACCAACACTCTATTCTACAATCTGTTCCAACACATGTTTAAAATCCTCTTTTTTAGCATAAAGATCCTTCATCAACGTGAAGTCCATATGGTAACCCAAAGAAACCGCATGGCTCAAGGGTCTCCGAGATAATGCATATGCTTCCTTGTTGTCTTTGACATTCAGAGGCCATCATAGCATGACCTTCTTGGTTCAAGGCTACTCCAATGCAATCCCATCATGTTCAAACCACAAAAAGAGCTAAAATAACCAACCCTAATCCTTTGCTAGCATTAAAGTCTCCATGCTTCAAAAGTGTTCTGTTTCAGCTTTGATCCACAAAGATTCCATGGCTTTTTATGTCGAAACATGCAATGGGCTAAGCACCATTGCAAACCACTCGTCGAACTTCCTGGCATGATGTCAATCTGATGATCTTCAGATCTCTCTGGCGTCTTAAAGGCCTTCATTTCCCTTACTTGTCCCGAGGAAGCTGCATGTGAGAAAGCAGGCCTAGGAGTAGCTTCCTTGTCTCCTCCATAAGAAATAGAATGGGTAGCTCTAAATCCTTCTACAATGGTGACTCGAAGATGGGCTTTAGCAACTTCAACTCCTTTGGCTTCAGTAGCTCGATCCTTAATGAAATCTTCAAACATTTGAGCACTCTTGGTCCTTTTCTTTCCTAGCTCTCCAAGCTACGAATTCTTCATCTTGGAGAAACTGTCTGAAACTGCTGAAAGTCATGGTACTCTTACGATGACCTTGTTTCCCATCCTGAAGTCTGTATTGACCTCATAGTTGTTCCCTTCGTGCGGTCCTAGGTCTCCCTCTACTCTCGACATGGCTCTATCACCCCAAGAAGTTTCTTCAAGAGAAATACTGCTCTGATACCACTGTAAGCCCGACAGGGAGTGCAGAGACAGACTCAACCATGTGTCCAAGAGATAAAGATATAGAGAGAGAGAGAGGGGAGAGAGAAGAAAATATGGATCTTGCACAGTACACCACATCGAGCGGGGAACAAGCCCGCCCCCTTTCAAGAATTTATTTAGGAAAAATCCACGAGCACGCTGGCCAAGATCAATACAATCAATGATTACAAAACAAGCAAATATGCCAATGTAGGATATCCAAGTCGATGTCGATGTCGAGGCACAAGATCTCTGATGCCGAGCACACCACCAAGATGACCCACAAGTACTCTCACCGGGCTAGTTCCAAATCTAATATCCAAATCCAATGAATCCAAGTCCAATGAATCCAAATCCAAGTCCAAGTCCAAGTCCAAGTCCAAGTCCAGATCCAAGTCCAAGTCCAAGTTCAGATCCATATCCAAGTCCAAGTCCATAACCAAGTTCCATGTTCATGTCCAAGCGTCATGCCCAAGCTATATGTCCAAGTTCTATGTTTATGTTCATGCTTCCTATTCCATGTCCAAGCTCTATGTCCAAGTTTTCCATGTCCAAGCTCTATGTCCAAGTCCAAGAAACACTCGCTCATCCCATGAGTAATCTCCTGAAGAAAACCATGGAAAAGCTCTTTCTTGCAAGAAAACTGATATAAAACCTGTTTGAATGGTTTTTGGGCGATAAAAACCTCCAAAAAAACAGTTTTTAGGGTTTTTGGAGCAATTTTAGGGTTTCTGAAATTTATGTCCGTACAGCTCTGTACATGTGTCCGTATCGCCCATGCATATGCCCATAGAAGTCTAGGGCTAACCGTACATCTGAAAAGCAAGTTGGAGAAGATGTTGATGGCGAAGAATGATCGTAATGATGTCCACACATACACTCCACGATCTCCTTCCTAATGCTACAAGAGAGGTTTAAGCCTTTTTATACATGAAGAAGGCTCTACTATTCGCCAAAAGCTTTTAACCAAGCTTTTGCTTTTTCCTTTTTCCATTGCTTTCCACTTTATAGTAAAATATTACTCACTTTTGTCAAAGTTCCTAAACTTTGGTTTTCTAGCTTCAAGGCCTTGCTTTTTGACCTTGGAGCTGCTTTTTGAAAAAGCACCTTTTAGCTTTTTGGTCCGGCTCAATCTCCTCTTTCCAATGGTGCCCTTGGCTCGCGGTCAACCCTGTTTGACTTTTTGCTTTTTCTTGCTTTTTGACCAAATATGGTGCTTTTTCTTAATCAAACCTTATGGACCCTGTCCCCATGTCGTCTTCCACCTTTCTGGGGTCCAAGCATGGGTTTCATCATGTGAAATAGAGCTAGGAGGACCAAATAGTTACAGATTGTCTCATGGCACATTCAAGGTTTTCAGAGGCGTGGTGTCCTTAAAGAGACGCTCCACACAACAGCAGTTGTGGACCAATTGACATACTCTTCATTCAAGAGCACCATCTTTCACAGCGACATACCCGCCAGTGCGGGAAGATCTTGTGGGGCAGGAGTCAACTTCGGGTCCCAGTCTTTTGGCCCCTCCAAGACACAAGGTGGAGCATGCATTTCCATCCATGAGTAGCTAGTGCCGACAGTGTCCGATAGGAGGAGTACTGACCCTAACCTATCTAGATTAGATCAATTCTATGAAAATGAGTGAGCTTGTGGTCGTGGTGGCATGATTGGTATTTTGGCTAGCACTGTTTTCTCTAATCACGCACCAATTATTCTCTCCCTGGATGACCACTGGAGGCAAGATAGAGATTTGAGTACCCGGATTCCTAATAGCCTCATCCACGGAGAGAATAACAATTTTCAATTGAGAGTACGGTACGGATCAAAACCGTACGGATTTTTTTGAAAAAAAAATTTGATTTTTTATTCTTTATGACCGTTGGGCATTTTGACCCTTTTTTAAAACTATTTTTTCAATCGTTTATGGATGTTGATCGTTTTTTACCGTTTATGACCGTTGGACATTCTAACTATTTTTTTTTACTGTTTTTCCAAGCGTTTATCCTATTGGACCTTGCTTGCCCATGGGCTTTGGAGCCTTTGACTTGGCCATTTAGAGCCATGCCCTTTTGGGCCAGGCAAGTTGATTTTTCAAGGTCGTCTTCCAGGTGGCGAGTCTTGGAAGAACTTCCTACTAGCTAGGATCTCCACCTTCACCCAGATCCTGAGAGGCCCTTGACCTTAACGCAACATGGATTTTCACAGAGATGCAGACACATGGGTTTAGCCCAATATTTGAGGATAGATTTGCAGCCAGTCTCTTGAGTGCTTAAGATTATCTCAGGCCGACCCTTCAGCATTGAGCTCCAAATGCCTCCGAGGAGCTTCTTCGACAGCCTCTAATCTGGAACCACATGGTCCGCCTGCCTAGTGGTCACATGCTCGGGGCTCACCCCCACGTATCATGGGGAGCTTTGAGCACGGGCCCTCCGCCTTACTCACCTTCTCTATTGGCCTTCATGGCAGAATAGAGAGAGCGGAGACCCCCTTAGAGGATTTCATGGGATGCACCTTGCAAAGAGTAAGGGTGATTAGTTTCATGCACATGAGTGCCACATCGACCCTCCACCAGAGACTCTGGCAGCCAGTTAGGGATTGGGAGGGCCAGCCTCTCATGAGCCTCCACTGGGATTGGGGACAGTGGCCATGGCATGATCAAGAGGACAATAAGGAGACGTTTGGTGCCCTCTTTTTTGCTTGCACTGCACGCCTGGGCCGTAGGATCCAGAACAAAGGTGGAGGGCACTCCACTTGCAGCACGACACTCGCAGTTCCAAGGCCTCCCACCGCACTCTCTTAGATTTCTCGAAGTGGGTGTGGGATGTATGTCAAAGGTGTAGCAATCCCCAGGAGTCTCACCATCATAGGCAATTGGTATGTCAAAGGTGTAGCAATCCCCAGGAGTCTCACCATCATTGGCAATTGGTATGTCAAAGGTGTAGCAATCCCCAGGAGTCTCACCATCATTGTCTTTGGGATTGCCCAAAGGCTCAGCAAGTTTGGCAGAGGATTCTATGCATTTTGACTATGGATCCGGGGCATTCCAACAGTAGTAGGACACTAGCAGTCCCAAGGCCTTCCGCCACACTCACACTCAGATTTCTAGAAGCGGCTGTGGGACAGTTTTCTGCCACGAACGATCACTCTTTTCATGTGGCAGCTAGCACACATGAGCTTGGCAGTTGGCACTTGGTATGTCAGAGGTGTGGCAATCCCTAGGAATCTCACCATCAGTCTTTGGGATTGCCCAAAGGCTTACCAGGTTTGGCAGAGGATCCTATGCATTTTCACTATGGATAAGACCCCTGCCCATATTGTTATGTGGGGCACAGTTGCATGGGCCAATGAAGCCGCAATCATCATGCCATAGGAGGAGGTAGGTGGGAGACTAACCCTTCAGGTCTCTCATCTTCGTATTTCTACAATGCCAGTTCCAGCTCCTCCCACGCGTTGCTGGACTCCAATGGTTCTAGCCAGAGATGGGAAATTTGCAACAGTAAAACTACGTGGCATGTATGGAGAGCTCAATGCAACGAAGCCATCCAAGGCAACCTAACCCTGCTAGAGAAGTCTATCCGGAGCATCTCGCTCGATATCATTCATACTCTCCGTGGTCAGTGGGGGCAGCTTCGCGGTGGCTTAGACCGCATGCGGAAGCACCAAGAGGCCTTCCTGAGGATCTGGCGGCATGGTCCCTTTCTTACAGATAGTGGTGGCGAGCCCACTTGGCATTACAGACCACCTGTGTGGTTGTTTCCCCCTCCCCCCATTGTATGAGATAGCCTTCTCCTCCTAGAGTGGCCAGCCGGAGGACAAGAACATCCTCCCCTTTTATACGTCTTGACTCTTGTTTCCCGTTTGTACTTGGCCATTTTGGATGTTTTTTCTCGGTAACTAATAGAAGAATCTTTTTTCCAGAAAAATATAAAATAAAACTCTCTGTGCCATAGTAAGATCTAGATTTTTCATCTTGTACAATCTCAGAGTCTCAGATCTCAGCTTTCAGTTTTCAGTTTTAGTTTACTGTTGCTTTTTCTTATTTCATCCAGGACAAGATTTCATGTACACTACGTACACATCATTTAGGTCTCATAGACCCTTTGGGTCTTTTGAAGACGTTAATATAACTCTCTCTCTCTCTCTCTCTCTCTCTCTCTCTCTCTCTCTCTCTCACACACACACACACACACACACACACACACACACGCATATCATACCTATAACATGAGGGTGCTATTACATCAGATAGCTTATCCGCAGGTAGGCAAAAATATGGAACCTGTTAGTAGTCACATATTGCACACATTTTTGTGAGATATGCATGCAATAACAGTACTCATACTTCAAAGACTTGAACTGAGATGTTACAGCACTAGAAACTAGCACAAAACCAAACAAATAAAAAGTTGACCTCTTCAATATGCCCATCAAGACATTACAGCACTAAAAACTAGCACAAAAGCAAACACGTAAATAGTTGACCTCTTCAATATGCCCATCCAGATGTTTGAAATGGACCTGTGTAAAGCATAGAAACAAACAAATTGGGTCACCATGGCATGTAGTTGACTTTTACACATCTAGATATACATAACAACAGGTGAATTTAGGCACCTTAAATTCCCAAACCTGTGCACAAATTCGTCAAAATCAGTGGAAACAAGCACATGATAACTACGCCACAGCAGCCAGACACAATTGGGTCACCATGGCATGTAGTTGACTTTTACACATCTAGATATACATAACAACAGGTGAATTTAGGCACCTTAAATTCCCAAACCTGTGCACAAATTCGTCAAAATCAGTGGAAACAAGCACATGATAACTACGCCACAGCAGCCAGACACAAAATACCAAGTTTCCCCATGTGCTCCTAAGGACTAAGAGGGGAAGGCTAAAGCATGGTATACCAACCTTGAATTCAATGTGGATGAGCTCATAACAAAGATGGCTGAAAGAACACCAGTTAAGCCTCCCGTCCCGGGAGTTGACCTTAATGCATCTCAGGATCAAGGACATCTGGGATTTTGAGCACGGACATCGGATGAGATGGGAAGATATCAAGACCAGGTTTAGCTAATAAGAGTTGCTAGAGATATTATCTTGATCAGAATTGCCTTATGGCCTGAGAACCTGGAATTTGAATTCAAAACCAGGGCTTACCTTGAGTCAAGGACTGGAGGTGGGCAAGCACTGGCCTTTTGGTATAGCCGAGATGGTATCAGCAAATTTGCATGTTTGGTTGATAGAAAGAGACTCAACACTAAGTGGGGGCTTGTGGGGTCTGCTCTATGCTTTTGAGATTTTCTAGAAGGCACCTATTAGTTCCAAACACAAAAGGTTCATTTGCAGGGTTGTGTTCAAGTGGAGGGAGCTATTGCTTGGAATTGCTAGGGAAGGCAACCAGTTGGGAATCATATTGAGGTCCTTTGCATGCTAGACGATATGCCTAAACAGAAATAAATTAATTTTTTTACTGAAAGTATAGGCTTGAGAGGATGATCTATGTTTTTGGCATTATCATAACATGCTAACTATGCGGAAACTTAATTGAGCGGAATCTTAATTGATGATGATTAACACTAAGCTATAGAGATTAATGCTAATCACATGAGCAATGATGACGTAGAGAAGTAGAGAGGAGAAGAGAGAGACTCTTAACCTTACCTACTCCTCCTGTATATTACTAATTGAATGAGTAATTACAATGATTGCAAATCATACTATTATGCATAAACTAAATGCTCAATGTTAATGAAAAATGCTAATATGGAGGTGCACTCTGCTGATCCAAATGTTGTGGTTGCATGCCCTTGGTCTTGGCTCTGCATCCTTATTGGCATATATTGCATGGTTGTAGTGCCACATGTGAACAGGGCATAACTAGGGGCATTTTTTCCCTTGGGTTTTTTCCCCCTAGCCAACATGGTGTGAAAGGACTCCTTTTTATTATTGTTGTACTTTGATATTATATGTGGGTTGACTTCTCAACTCCACACATTCCAATGCAATCCACATCTTTACATCTCTTTCTATCACCATCTCTATGATCTGTGTACTGTGTACCTCTGTGTGTAGCTGCAGCTCCCCTCCTGGGCCAACAGTGGCATCAGAATTGTAGGGACTGCTAGACACCACTCACAAAGCTCTAGACGAATCTGCTCGCCTGCGCCTTCGATGGCCTTCTTGGACGGACGGACCTGTTCGCCTGCACCTATGCCAGCGACGGCCTTTCTGACTGGCCCTCGCTTCTCCTTCCCTTCTCACACCCCATGCAGGCACTACTGTGCTGTGGTCTGCCACCGCCCATTTTCGCGGGCTGAGGTCCACCATCGGGCGCATCTGCAAGCACAGTGGGTGGCGCTCCACCCACTTTGTGCCTTACATGGCATGGACCTCACTTTGCCGTTCCATCCATCGCCGTCGCCACCATTTCATTCCGTCGACTTCGCCGTTTATTGTTCCGTACCCTCGCTGCCATCACTTTTATGTGCCGTCGCCTTGCCTGTAGCTGTCGTCTCCTCTCTGCTGTTGCAGGGGCTCTCCGTCGTCTCTATTCGCCTGTTGTTTGCTGTTCCAACCAGCTACAAGTTGTCGTCACTTCCGGTTTCAACCAGCTGCAATGGTTGAGCCTACCCAACCTACTGTTGTTCCTCCCCAGCCATCTGCAGGTGCAGAGTTCAGTAAAAATTGGGGCTTTTCAAAAAATCACGCTTTAATGCACAATTGGAGCTCCAGGGTACACAAAATTTTGGAGCTTTTGTGATTTATGTGCAATTGGAACAAAATTGATCCTAGTGGTGCATTAAGATTTGGGGCTTTTCACATTTGTGTGCAATTGGCACATCATACAGCTCATTGGTGCACAAAAATTTAGGGCTTTTCATTCTACATGCCTTGTTTGGATATTTGTGCAACGAATGTGCAAGGATTTGCATTGCAAGTGTCGTCAAGACACTCCAAACAATTATTTTGCAGCCTTGTATTTAGGGCAAAAAGTTTGCTCAAGAACTTGTGATTGTCTGGCACAGCACTACGGTACATTGGGATTTTGCCTACAAGTGTTATTTACAACACACTTGGTTGCAAGTGTTTACATACCTCTTAGCACAGAGATTTCAGCATTAGGGTTGGGAATGTAACTAATGTATTCGGGGTTTTGTCCCAAGAGGACAAACTGGACGGTAGTAATTGCTCCCTAGGGAGTTTTATGGTCCGAAATCTTCTTGTGGCCAAAGGTTTATGGGGTTATGTATCAAGTGAAGATATACACCTTACAAACATAGCACCTAACACACCTGGCCATTGTGTTGCTCAGCAAGTTGCAACACCAACTCCTCCCTCACATGAGCAGAAGAGACGGGATACTCGTGTGCCCAAGCGATGGGTTTGATTGCTTTGTCAGTAAAGCGATCAATTACACCGCATATCAGGTCTTGCCGGACCTCATGGCGAGCATGGGATGTATTGGAGACCATGTACCAGGCTAAGAATGAGGCCAAAGTTGCCTTTCTCAAACAGGAGTTGGAAAATGTGTCCATGGAAGATGGGGACAGCATGGTTGATCATCTTCTGAACATCCAAGATTTTCACGAGCAGTTGCTTAACATTGATGAGGTCATTCCTCCCGAAAAGGAGTTGGTCTTCCAAGACACTATCATCAGTGTCAAAAACTTAACCTAAATTTCCACACATCACTCACTCTATCTATGCGGGGGAAACCCGGAACCAATCTTGTTTGAAGAGCTGGTTGGTTTGTTGCTACAGGAGGAGCAATCAGAAGAATAAATCTTCCATCATGCATGGCAATGATGGAGCTTTTGTTGCCCAAGGCAAGGGAAAAGGAAAAGCCAAAAGCAATTTTCAGGCAAAGGCTGATTTGGGACAGCCTTCTCAAAAGGTTTAAAATGATAAAGGCAAGCCCAAGAAAAAGGGCAAGTGCCACTACTACAAAGAGCCGGGTCACTATGTAAATGAGTGCAAAAAGCGGCTTGCAAAGGAAAAGAAATAGAAAAGAGACACGGTTGTAGATTCCTCTTCATCACCTGCAATGAAAGATGATGTGTCAATAAGTCTTCTACAGGATGAGTGTTATGATGCATCATCTTTCACTGTAGGTGAAAGATGATGCTTTAGTAAATCTTGTGTAGGATGAATGGACTTTTCTTACTTGCAGTTATGATTTGGTTGTAAATGAGTGCAGAAAGCGGCTCGCGAAGGAGAAGAAATAGAAAAGCGGCATGGTTGTAGATCCTTCTTCATCACCTACAATGAAAGATGATGCATCAACAAATCTTGTGCAAGATGAGTGGACTTTTCTTACTTGCGGTTATATGGCATTATTAGAGCATGGTGTCTCTCAATGTCAATGAAAGACTCGACACATGGTAGCCTCTATATTCCAATTGTTGTAGGGCTGCACACAAATCTTGCTCCCTTCTATCTTCACTTGAATGGGACAATAAGCCTTCAGTGACTTATTGAAGAGGTGACAGATCCAATTATTTATAGGCTGCAAAGGAGATGAATCAGGGCAAGTTGATAAGGTCAAAATAGGACTGATTAAGCAATGGAGAGGAAAACGTGAGTGGCTTATAGGGAAAGGTGATGAAGTGGGCTGTTCAACGCCTACAAAGCTGGTCTGTGCTTTCAAACGGGGCTGCTAAGGTTGATTTAAGGTCATAAAAGGGGTGTCCAGCAGGGTGTATGCCCACAGTGGTGGCCATGATGTGGGAAAGCCGCTCATAGAAATGTAGAGTGGTACTCAATATAAAGCCAAGCAGGAAATGTTAGATGCATCTTCACAAAACAGTTGGGGAAGTGCTGAGACTATGAAACATCACAAAACACAGAAATCTATTATTTCTTGGTTATCTGTGGTAGAGATGATGTTTGAGAGTGGCTGCCTCTGGGGCATTTCTGCCATATGCCCACAATAAAGAGAGGAGGGCAAAACAAGTATGAAAGAAAGGAAGGTAAGCTCACTCCTATCCAGCGACAATCAACACTTTTGATACAGGAAGCCCCGTAGCATAGATGAAAATGGCAGCAAGCATGACTTCCTACACCCCAGTTGATATTTCCACTTTGACGCAGCAGAAACATCTAAGATCTAGAAAAAAAAGTTACACTTACACAAAGCTGCAAGTCTCCATTCCCAGAAGATCACCCATGCCAGTTATGTTTGCACAAAGTCCTATCCATCCATAACCCAAAACCTCCTCAAGGTTTCAGGTTGATTGATAAACCCCCAAACTTGCGTCTAAGAGACTGCTTCTTTTCTAGACAGATTTTCAATGAAATTTGATCAAAGGATCTTTCCCAACACCAGAAAAGTAGCCGTAGTTTAGGATTACTCAAATACCACATAAGCTAACTTCTGCTGGACACAATCTCAAAAAACATAAACCTTGCACTGCATCCTGTCATCACAACACAGAACCTAACACTAACTTGTCCTACATAATCTACATGGTCCCAAAATTTGGAATTAACCACAATACTTAAACCCACTAATATTAGCTCCATATATAAAGAAGCTGAAAGCCTAGACTGCATCCCTATCCACAAATGATATACACTAGAAATGGACAACGGGACCCTCTTTACCTATCATGTAATTTCAGTATAGACTCATCCTCCTGCGACACTCCCAAAGTCCCAAGCAAATTTTGACTTGTCCCGTAATGCACATAATAACTTCTCATTGGCTTCTGTCTTCGAATTTTTCCTTTCATCCAAAATTAATAACGTTGGGGGTGGTGGTAAGGCAGTAGTCACCTTGTAGTCCTGCATGAACTCATAATGTAAAACCGTGTCCGCATCACCACTTGCCAGCTTCAAAAACTTATCCAGTCCTTGCCTATGGCCATTGTCCACTGACAACCACATGAATATAGTTGACTTGCAAAAAGCATCATCCAAGGTAGCCTTAAAAGTATGAAGCATAAGGAGAAACCAACTTTATGACCAGCGTCTCAAAAGGAAGTCATTTTCGAGTTTAAAAACCAAACATATATACAAAGACTAACCGCAATTTGTCCCAAGTACATAGAGCTTTTCTAGCCCCAAATAATTCTCCACAGATCGTAAAGCTGCAAAAAGTCAAAAAAAAAGTGTCTTGACTCTCTCTTTTGATACCATTGTAATTTTGTCATGTGTATAACCTCAAGATAAGGTTGCTTGTGCCATGCTTACTGCAGAACTATGACAATGCAAAAGGTGGTGCCTTCACATGATCTATTTAGAAGTTTACTCACATACCTCAAAATGTGTGTGTGATTTTTTCTTTTGTGGTTTGGAGGGATACCTATAAATCTATTTATTTATGTATAACAATCAAATGACAAAGAAATGCATGTGTGCACACATGTATGTGTGTGGTTTTTTGGGAAAGCGGTCACTTAGTAGGACACATGTAGATTCTCATCATGCATCTTATTATTTTATAGATCATGCTCTCATTGCCAATATATGTGTCACCAATTCCGACATTTCCTAGTATGAAAGGGGTTTGTGGACTCCAGGATGTCTAAATATTTGGAAAGTACAAGCTTTGGGAATGGCGGGCTATCTAGTACAAAAAGATTATGAAGTATATTGACTATTTAAGGACTATTTTGAAGGCATCCATCGCAAAGAAATATTGAAGGGAATGAGACATGTGTGTTCTTGCTACTCTCCTCTAGGCCGAATACGTTTTATTGGAATGGACAATTGATAAAGGCACCACCTCAAGGATCTCTAGAATTGGGTAGTTCTGGGGAGCTTTTTTTTTTTCCTGCAAGCATGTACTTATATGCATGAAGTGCTCACTAATTCATGCCCATACAATCAACACATACACGCTTGTTTATACATCGTGGCTTCCACTCCCACCAGGTTCAACGGGGCATGTGCAAAGCGGCCCTCCACAACACCAAGATCTTGTGCAAAAAAATGTATAGATGGACCATAAAGTAGGCCCCCAAAAGTACAAATGAGATGGCAGACAAACTGGCGGAGACTTGCTTTGGCTAGACAAGTGAGGATTCATTGTATGGATTATAAATGCCCCTGTTATAATCACTTTTGATGTGATATAAGATTACGTTTTAGGTTGAGGCAAATGGTAATGAATAGTAGGAAGAGCAACCAACTTTCCGGAAGTGGGCTTGAAGCTATCTTAGAATTAAAGTGGAAGTGCCATTTCAAGTTCTTCCATGGGAGCCGATTTCCTCTCCAAGCACAATCCGAGTCGGAACGTAGCTACATTTTTAAAATGTCCACCACAGGGCTCGATTTAGGAGTTGATATCGTTCAATGCATTGACGTTGATAAGAATGGAGACCTCAAGGATGCATGGGTGTGTTTTGATCACGTTCATCGAATAGATGGATGGCACATGATGGCTACACATGTGTATGACCCGCAACATCAAGTATCCATCACCTTCCCTTGTGTGTGATTAGGTCTCTAACTTGTCTATCCACTAAAACTGTTCTGTTCTTTGTGGGCAGGTTGCAACAATTACTAAAAATAGCATGGCTAGAGTTTCAGCAGGGGGACAAGGTTGCCCAAGCAATGTTTTGGGATAATCTATATGCTGTAATGGTTGAGCACACATGCAATCGAGCTAATTTTTGTGGTTTTATGGTTGACGAGACAGCTACCACAATTGGAATGCCATACGGCGTGCGTTCAACAATGGAAAGGCAATGCCAGATAGGGAGAGGTCGTGCCTTTTTCATTGGTGAGCCAGCCTCAACAGTCACATGGAGCAGCATATTTTCTCATGTCATCGTGAGAAAGCCACATCAAAATGTGTGAAGAATGGAGAACATGCGCTACTGTTTGAAGATTCTTTGTTTAAATTTAGAAAAATCAGTGCTTGGTAGGCCACTGGTAAGGCGGTAGATCATAGCCTTTGCAAGCTTGATAGTTGGCTAAGCTCATGGCACTACCATGTAGGACACTAGGAACACTTTATTGTTCAGGGTGGGAAACCGAAGGTAAATGTGATGGTGCCATGGACAAACCTGGCTGAATCCAAACACGAGAGCTAGCTTGCTAGAGAGGGATATAAGCACAAGATATCCTTATATGATGTATGCATCACTGACATGATAAATGCAATCCTGCAAAGTGCTCGACAACTTGCATTCATGGAGGGCAAGTACATTGGAAGCGGCCCTGATTTGCAAGTGCTCATGGATAGGACCATGTCACGTCAAAAAACAACCCCTTCCCCTGGTGCAACCTCTTGGGTGGTGGGTGATTCTATTATGGAACACCCATGTTTGCTGATCAAATGAAGTTCAAATGAGAGAAGAAGATGATGAGAGCAAAGAGGCCTCTAAACTAGGGAAAGACATAGAATGTTGCAAATTGTAGCCACAGACCTGATTATGTATCTGTCACTTGTTGATCGTGTTGATGCACATAGCAAGGCAGCCAAGAAAGATAAGGGGAATACTGTAGCTATCATTGCCCTAGAGGTAGACATCCATGACACCAAATGGGCTATAGACGAGTACCAGTGAGTAGTAGAGTAAAATGCTAGCATTGGTTGTCTGGAAGGAAGTGTGATGCTCCTTTAAAAGCTGGAGATGTGGTCCCATGTTTCTCAAGTGATTGCCAGCTAGGGCAGTGGAGGAGAGAGAAGATGTGTTTTTTTTTGCAACACCAATGTGTGTCACACATACAATCCATGCAAGCAGATATTACAGAAACCAACAGATGTCCCTCCAATATGGCAAATAGCATTGGGCAGCACTGTATCTGCTGGGGAAGAAATAGGTCTAGTGAAGGCAAGCTTTGACATTGGCATGAGTTTGGAAGAGTTAAAGAGACTAGACAAAAGCGAGATACACTTAGATGCCACACTGACTAATGTTGAAGAGGGTACTGGCAGGAAACAACCTTATCGTATGGGTATTTCAAATGCAGCATATGAATAAATACAAGTAACACTGAATTTGAAGGCAAGAGTTGTCCACCAACATGTGTACAAAGAAGGTGTTAAAGAACTCTTCTATCTAGCAGATGAGGACAAACAGGCTCAACCTTTTGATGTATTCATCCTAGGACAACCATCATGTTCTTACCCCAAGTTTGTGGAAAGAACAAGTAACAAGAAGAAGTATCCACCATGCAAGCATATATATACTATGTGTTTTTGATGTTATTGGGCAAGATGTAAACTACAACATGCACATCCACACCAGCCTAGAATAGCTCAACATATCTTGAAAGAAACATATCTTGAAAGACATGCTTACGAAGGTTGTGCAGACTGTCACAATCAGCAACCCAATAAATAGTGACTGTGACTTTTGTCTCCATGTTGTATACAATCTTTGTCGAGCTATGTTTCACATTGTACACATCTTTGTCAAGTTATGTTTCACATTGTACACAGCTTTTGTCTAATTATGTTTCGCATTGTCTACACCCTTTTTAATTTGATGGTTATGGTAAAATCTTGGGCATATTTGTGGATTTTTGAACCTTCCTATTATCAACCACCTAGTAAGCACCTTTCTAGTCCCCACAGACCACATCAAAAATAAAATGATGCTCGCTGCTCTCTCACTTGTGCTCGCTCCGTAGACGCACCCCGCCTTTTAGCATGGTGTGTGGACTGAAGGCAGTAGTGCCCATGGAGTTCCTCACATAGAGCCTCACGATAGCAGTAAGTCTCTCTCCGGAAGAATCAGAGGTGCACATGATTGCTCAACTCCTTAAGTTGGATGAAAGAAGACTGCACAGTGCATTAACAACCAAAATTATATAGAAAAGGAGAAAATTACAAGTGGACAGGAACATGAAATTCAAGATCTTCAAAGAAGGAGATGCAATCTCTCTTTTCTCATCAAGAATGGGACCCCACCTAGGAAAATTGAAAATGAGATGGACGGGCCTATTCAAAATTATTTAAAAAAATGGGGACAGGAACGTTTGAGCTGGCAAGTCTGGATGGAGAAAGCCTAAGGAAACTAGTGAATGGGTATAGGCTGAAGCCTTATTTATGGAAGAATGCCAAAACAAGAAAGAAAAGTGTGTCTAGAAGGAAAAATGTATCCAGATTAAAATCCAGATCCGAAGAATGTTCAACAAGCAAAATCTGAGTTCAAGAGACGGAGAATGTCCAACAAGTAGGAGCCGACTCCACTCATGATTAGGATTCGGAAGCTGGACAGGATTCTTGAGAAAATAAAAATAGAAAATAACAGAATCCAAAATTAGGTATTACATACGTAAATATTATTGTGGTGTGTGCAGAGATCGAGGAGCCAGTTGGCAAGAAAATCCAGGTTGTCGCCCAGAAAAAGGGTGCATGGATGGGAAGGGAAACGTGTCGCGTCACCATTGCCTATTCTTAGCCCAATCATTAATGACCTCGTAAATGGTGCAGTAGGCAGTCATAGTCAGATTTTGAAAGGGATTTGTGAAAATCATGGAGATGTCGAGAAGTTATAGTCATACCTAGGGAAGGCATGCATCACGACAATGGCTCGATACCTCTCCATCAAAGGCCTAATTTGCAAATCACTGAGTAAAAAGTCCTTGCTAACTAATACTTCCTGGGTGGCGATCGAATCGCCCGTAGCTCGCTGAAGCTCCCGCCTCCACCCTGCACTGCGCGTCTATACGCCCCCCCTTTCTCTGTCACCTGTTCGCCCCCCACCTCTCCGCCGTTTCGCCTCTTCACCCCCCGCCTGCCTTCGCTCCCCTCTTCTCGCTGTTGCGCCCCCTCCTGCCTCGCTGCTGCGCCTCCCCCCTCCTCGCCATTTCGTCCCCCCCCCGCCTAGCCGCCTCTTTGTATTTTCGCCCCCAACCCCCTCTTCGCCTGTTCGCCCCCCCTCCCCTTTGTCACCTGTTCGCCCCTCACCTTTCCGCCTGTTCGCGCCAGCGTCCCGCCTCCCCTCCCTTTAGCTTTGTTGCCGCCCCCCCCCCCCCCCCCACACCAGGGCTTCTCCTTCGTTTTCCCCCTCTCCCTCCTCTTTCGTGCTGTTGTTCACCCCTAGGGGGTTTTGTTTTTCTTCATTTTCATCCGGTCTTCCGCCTCTTTGGGTGCAGCCCGCTTCTTGCAGGTTTTCCGCATTCGCCTCGCCTTCGCCTGAGCTTCAGACTCTGATGGAGACTCCTCCCGCCTCGCCTCAGAGGGACTCACCCGCAGCCCCCTCGCCCGCCCCCGAGGACATCCCCATCAGGCTTTCTCTTTCGCCGGAAGAGGAAGCGAGCCTCACTGCAGAGGTGGAACGCCTCCACGCTCATTCCACCATCTGCCGTATAGTCGGCACTCGCCCCAGCAGAGGGGAGATCAGGGATCTTCTTCAGGCTCGCCTTCTTGCAGATGTGGGCAAGATCCTAGATGTACAGCTCCTGGGCCGGGGCCATTATTTGATCGAGTTCGAGGCCGCCCAGAGCGTTGCCAAGGTCCTTGCCATGAGTCCTCTGGACATCAGGGGTGCTCAGGCTTTCTTCAGACCTTGGCAGCATGGATTTGACCCAACAGCGGCGGAGCAGGGAGAGCGCCTCTTCCATGTTACAGTTTGCTTCCCTGGACTCCGCCGGGAGTATCTTCCGCTCCTCTCCAGGCTCGGAGCATTGGTGGGCTCTGTACTAGAGACGGGCCCCTCAGCAGCTTCAGTGGTGGCCAGAGCAGCTGGGCTACCTTCGGTCAGAGTGTTGGTGTCTGACATCTCCTCCCTTCCTAAGGTCATTCAGCTACCTAGGATAGGGGGGGGGTGGATAGATCAGAGAGTGGAGTTCTCGGGGCTCCCGAACCAGTGCTTCATTTGCAGGCAGGTCGGTCATCTGGCCAAGGCCTGCCCTCGCAGGAGACCTCGATCCTCACCACAGCAGCAGGCTACTGATGGCCCGCCCACAGATTCGGCTCGGCAGGCTGCCTCAGGGACACCTGCTCAGGCCACAGAGACCTCGGAGTGGCAGCCTGGACAGGGGCGCCGCCGAGGGAGACAGCCACAGCAGCACGCACAGAGACCGCTGCAGCAGCAGCCACAGTCTCAGCCTCACTGGGTTCCCGTGAGGAACAGCTTTGCTCCCCTTCAGGAGGAGACCCCTGCAGCGACCGAGGACCAGGAGATGCCAGCTCCCCCTTCTTCACCCCCCCCACCCCCGTCCCCTCCCACCGCCTCGCTTCCACCTTCGCCTCCTCCCGCCCCCGCTCCGGTTTCGGCAGCGGCTCCCTCTCCACCTCCCTCGCCTCCCCCTCCGCCCGCCTCACCTTCCCGGGAGACCCTGGCAGTTCCCTGGCGCTCACCTGCAGTCCGGAGAGCGCTGAGCGCACTGACCTCGCTCGAGCATCACAGAGGAGACCTATGCCGATTAGGGCCTCACGGATTTCATCTATCCGCAGTCGGTTGAGTCGCCTTGGCATTAGACAGCGCTCGGAGGCCTTTGATTATACCTTTACACGGCTTTTTGGAGCAGAGGGCCCCCATGAGCCAGCACCCATTCGAGTTCATGTAGTGATACCTCCGGCCCGCGGGGAGGAGGCACTAGACTCAGCGGTGGCCTTCTCGTTCCCTCTATGTGGACCTTGTGATCGGGAGTGGACTCTAGAGCTCGCTCTCAGCACTTTGAAGACTCAAGCAGTTGAGTTTTCTCACCACATGAGCGATCTGGAGGTGACTGATGTGATAGGCCGACTTTGGGAGTTGGCTCATTTTTTCTTGGATCCCGGGAGTGTGGATACCTCAGGGATTTGGCATTTGGTCGTGCGCATAGTGGCAGACTTGGCACGCGACCCTGGATATGTGAGTATACACGAGGTTTCTCTGTCAGAGCAAGAGGCAGTCGCCATGGGCCACAGCCACTGGCGCCTGATCCGGGATTCTTGCAGTACACCGGGTGGGCAGATTCGCAGCCGTTCGGATGGGGACTACTCTCCATCCAAGCCGCTTGCGAAGGCCCGCCGTACGGCTGAGACAGCATCCACCTCAGCAGGGCATCCATGAGGATCATCTCATGGAATGTACAGGGCCTTGGCGGAGCACACTTTATACGCTATCGAGGTTGCTTGAGGCAGGAGCTTCAGAGATGCCTGGTTGGTGGCAGCATTGACATTTTGATGATGCAGGAGCACCACTTGGGTGAGAGCAGGATCCGGAGATATGGTTCGGTGATGCCTGGTAGATGGGACACTTTTTGGTCTGCAGGGTTTGGTCCTTTGGGTGGACAGGGAGGAGTATGCATGGTTATTGCAGATGTATGGCGGCAGGCCATTGTGGATCGAGGGATCATTGTGCCTGGTAGAGCACAGTATGTCATTCTGAGGATGCATGATGAGCTATTGGGTGTGCTCAACATCTATGCGCCCAATCATGCTAGTGCCAGAGTAGAGTTCTGGACTCAGGTTACAGATGCATTGCCAGAGGCCGCACATTGGTGTGTTGGGGGAGACTTCAACATGCTTGAGGACCCGGCAGATAGGGTGGGAGGCAGTCATGTTACAGTGCACGGCACGGAGCTTGCAGCTTGGGACCGGTTTTGCATGTCACTGAGGATCACTGATGCATGGCAGCATGGGGCTTTCTCCCGGTCTTAGGACAGTCTTAGTTTCTCTCGGTCGGATCGCCGGCAGGGAGGGACTAATCTATCACGGATTGATCGCTTTTATGTGGGCGATTGGTTAGGGGAGCGAGGGGGCTCCGTCGGCATTCTCACTGGCACCTCATTTTCAGATCATGCGCCAGTTATATTGACATTGGAGGAGGGGACACGGGAGCCCAGCTTGCAGTTGAGGATCCCAGAGAGGGTACTTGCAGATCCCAGTCTCGCTGAGGACATTGAGAGGATCTGGCATGATAGTCATCTGACCAGGATGCAGCGGGCCAGTGTGCCCAGGGACTCATTGATCTTAGCTCTTTTCTACACGCTGCAGCTTTGACACGGCTGGGAGAGATTCGCGAGCGGGAGCAACGGCTGAGACGCAGCCTTGCTTCGCTACAGCGCCTTCAGGAGCAGCAGCCTGCATGTGAGTGGGTGGCGTCCCAGCTGAGCCAGGCACGCCAGGAGGTTAGAGAGGTAGAGGAGCAGAGACATGAGTATTACTATCGTCGTCAGGCCTCTCAGGAACTTTCTGTGGTCTGAGCGAGACGGTCAGCCAGCTCGGGCAAAGGTTGCATGGGCAGTTATTACACTTCCGCTGGCTCAGGGCGGTTTGGGCATTATAGATCCAGTCGATCAGAGTAGAGCCTTATTGGGGAAGCTTATTGTTCGGGGGTTGCTTCCAGGCGCTGAGCCTTGGAAAGAGCTCCTCTTGCAGCGACTGCAGGCTCGGGCGCCCCCTGCAGGGGGTACTTGGGCACCAGAGGTTCGCTGGATCTTCATAGAGATGAGGAGGACAGGCCTCAGTAGAGGATGGGAGGACAGATTTGCTTTGAGTATCCTGAGAGCTTGGGAGCTGCTGAGACCGGGGCTTTCTCAGCGGCCTCCTTCTTGTGTTGAGGAGCGGGCCAGGCAGCCGCTCATCTGGAGCCCAGCGGTTCGTACGGAGCAGGGTCATATGCTGGGTTCTCGGCCTCGTCTAGCCTGGGGACCTTTAGCGGCAGGCCCAGCTCGTAGTTTTGGAGACTGGCAGGCTTTCTGCAGTCTACCACAGGAGACCCAGGTGGAGAGGCTGAGTCACTTCAGAGGGGGGTTGATTATGAGGGATGATATTCAGGAGGCACTTACAGAGGAGTGGTTCACACCCCTCGAGCCAGTGGCCCCACGGTGGATGGGAGCCTTTACACAGTTGGAGATCCTGATTGCTGTCAGAGCCAGCACTGAGGATGGCAGATGCCTCTATTATGAGATTCAGGATGAGGGCAGACTCCAGAGAGTGGAGGTGGAGTCGCCTTTGGTTGCAGAGTGCACCTTTCAGAGGATTCGGGTAGTGGCTGCCGCTTCTCGGAAGTGGCATATTGACCCCGACCTTGCTGATGTGCTCCCGGATTGGCGCATATGGGCATATGCAGCGCGCCCCTTGGCCCGGCTACAGTGGGACCCCGGGGAGTACGAGTGGCATGATCCTTATGCATCCCTTGAGGCCACAGAGATCACTTTTTTCCAGTATACTGTTCGGCTGGGACGGCATATTTTGACGGCAAGGAGGACGGTTTCTCCAGCGGCAGCGGGGCATTGGCGATTGCAGGGACTTTCACAGGAGTTCCTGGAGGATTTCTGGGCTCGGCTCTGGGCTAGTCGACAGGCCCGCAGGATCTCGGCTTTTCAGTGGCTGGTCGCCCACAGGGGCTCAGCAGTTGACACTTGGCTTGTTTACAGCGGTCTTCCGGCGGCCTGCGTCCGATGCGGCCACCCTATGGAGACACAGAGACATTGCCTTTGGGACTGCCCTCAGGCACAGCAGATTTGGCTGCGGATGCTGCGTATTCTGGCCCCCCTCTCTCCAGAGGGTATGTTTACGTGGGGTGCCGCTGCTTGGTCGACTTCGTCAGGGCCTGCTATGGGCTATGAGATGGAGCAGGGCAGTCAGGCCATCAGATTTATTAGGGGCCAGCCTCGCCTGGTTCTGGCACCGGATTTCTCGTCCGCCAGCTGGACACAGGAGAGGGATTTACGATGGGAGCTCCTCAGCAGCCTCACCATCTGGTTCACCTGGAGGGCCCGGTGCTTTACGGCCTTTGAGGGGAGGTTAGAGCCACCAGCAGAGACTGTTCGGGGGATTTGGCAGGAGTTGATCCACACCCTGCGAGGACAGTACGACCGCATCCGGGGAGACTCGGATGAGGCGATCTTACGGCGCCAGGCCTTTCACACCACTTGGCACTGCGGCCCGTTCTACACCCTACACACGGGATCCCCCCGTTGGCACTACAGGCCACCTGTTTGGCTCTTCCCCCCCCCCCCCCTATTGTATGATTTAGCCGCTCAGTTCTTTATATTGATGCTTGTATTTTGCAGCACCTAGGGAGAGTCTCCCGGGCTGCCATGATGTATTCACTGCTCTTCTCTCTCTTAGGAGCAGGAGAGATCTTTTGTAGCCCTACGGGCGTTTTTACATAACTAATGAAAGGATCTTTTCTCGGAAAAAAAAAAAAGTCCTTGCTAACTAGGTCTCTTGCTGAAGCTCCCGCCCCCTCTCCCTGCTCGCGTTGTTGCACTGCGCCCATCGCCTTCCCTACCTGCTCGCCCCCTCGCTTCCTCCTCGCTTCTTCCTTCTCCGCCTTCCCTGCATTGCCCGCCGCCCCCCGCCGCCTTTCGTTTAGCCCCCCCCCCGTCTGCATTCGTTGCTGCGCCCCCCCCCTTCCGCCTGCCTTCGCTGCTGCCCATAGCTCTGCTCGCCGCCTTCCTCTCCCTTACGCCTCCCCCCCCTTGTCTTCGCGCCCTCCTCCTCTCTGCAGCGACTCATTCCCCCCCCTCCGCCAGTTCGCTTTTTCCTCCCATCCCTCTTGCGCGCAGCCCCTGCCCTCCCCCCCCCCTTTTTTTTAGGTTTTATCTCCTTCGCCTCCCCCCCCCCCCCCCCCTTCCCTCCTTTTCTTGCTTCCGCCCCCTGGGGGTTTTGGTTTCATTTTTCGCTCCGTATTCCGCCTCTCTGTGTGCAACTCGGTTCCAGCAGGTTCCCGCCTTCGCCGCAGCTTCAGACTCTGATGGAGATCTGCATAGCATGCTTGTACTACCCCTTCAGCATATAGAGATGCATCTTGCCTTAGCACTCCATCCACATCCCCACCCCCCTTATATTGTTTGTATATGGGCTCCACCGATCCATGATGATTCACAGTTGTATCCAGACACATGCACACTTTTTTCTTTTGTTTCTTTTCTTCCGATGACCGGAAGAACACAGTTGTATTATTCTTTGTCTCATAGGCCGACTTTGGCCTCTCGTAGACGTTAATATATCTTTCTTTCTTTCTTTCTCTCTCTCTCTCTCGGCTATACATTGATGAGATATCTGGCTACATCGATAGACGGGGAGGACCAGGAGCACAGCTGGTAGGAGTCTTGATACCTATCTTATTGTATGCAGATGACATTGTCCTTATCTCTGATTCACCAGAGGGGCTGCAGAGGCACTTGGATGAATTACGGGCCTTTTGTGAGGATCTGGACCTCATGGTGAACCTTGGGAAGACCAAGGTTATGATCTTTAACACATCCCCACAATGGGTAGGTAGATCTGCACCTCAGTTTACATATAGTGGGCAGCCCGTGAAGTACGTGGCCTCTTATGTATATCTTGGGATCACTTTTGCCGGGCCTCAATTCTCTATGCGCAAGGCAGCCAAAACCAAATTGATGTGAGGGTATGCAGCTCTGGACTCACTTGAGAGGCATTGCTCACAAATACAATTTCAAGAGCCGAGGAGGAAGCTCTGGCTATTTGACACATTAGTCACACTTGCATTATTGTATGGAGCTCCCATTTGGGGTCCCAATTTATACCACAAGAGGAGACAATTTATACCACAAGAGGAGACCGAGAAGGGAATCAACTGTGACAGATACAGGAGAGGTATATGAATGGGTGGAAGCCGATGGAGAGGCCACTAGTGATGATGATCTTGCCACATGATCAGGAGTAAGCCTTCAGTGTCACATGAGATTGTACGAGTGGAGATGGGAGCTACCCCTATCATAATAGAGGCTCTTTTCCAGACAATGACATACTCGCACAAGTTATGGGAGGTCCCACTAGATAGATAACCTTGGCTTGCCCTAGAGATCTCGAGACAGCTGGCACTTGATGGAGACACGTAGTGTTTGTATGCACAAGTGAGCACTTGGTTTGATATGCATGGCATGCAAATGGGGGCACTCCCACCATTTTAGTATAGCATAGAGGCCCCTACTTTTGCTATGAGCTGCACAAAACAGAAAACGGTGACCAAGAAGGACATTGTGAGATTGGATACTCAAAGGACCTAGCATCCACCCCTCCAACCCCTAGGGACAAAAATGGCTTTCTACAGAGACCATCTTCTTCACATGACGGAGGACACCTTCATCATATGCCCGCACTACATGGATACACATCTCTCATTCAGGGTGCAATGTGCTTCCAGGCGCTGAGCCTTGGAAAGAGCTCCTCTTGCAGCGACTGCAAGCCCGGGCGCCTCCTGCAGGGGGTACTTGGGCACCAGAGATTCGCTGGATCTTCATAGAGATGAGGAGGACAGGCCTCAGTAGAGGATGGGAGGACAGATTTGCTTTGAGTATCCTGAGAGCTTGGGAGCTGCTGAGACCGGGGCTTTCTCAGCCGCCTCCTTCTTGTGTTGAGGAGCGGGCCAGGCAGCCGCTCATCTGGAGCCCAGCGGTTCGTACAGAGCAGGGTCATATGCTGGGTTCTCGGCCTCGTCTAGCCTGGGGACCTTTAGCGGCAGGCCCAGCTCGTAGTTTTGGAGACTGGCAGGCTTTCTGCAGTCTACCACAGGAGACCCAGGTGGAGAGGCTGAGTCACTTCAGAGGGGGGTTGATTATGAGGGATGATATTCAGGAGGCACTTACAGAGGAGTGGTTCACACCTCTCGAGCCAGTGGCCCCACGGTGGATGGGTGCCTTTACACAGTTGGAGATCCTGATTGCTGTCAGAGCTAGCACTGAGGATGGCAGATGCCTCTATTATGAGATACAGGATGAGGGCAGACTCCAGAGAGTGGAGGTGGAGTCGCCTTTGGTTGCAGAGTGCACTTTTCAGAGGATTCGGGTAGTGGCTGCCGCTTCTCGGAAGTGGCATATTGACCCCGACCCTGCTGACGTGCTCCCGGATTGGCGCATATGGGCATATGCAGCGCGCCCCTTGGCCCGGCTACAGTGGGACCCCGCGGAGTACGAGTGGCATGATCCTTATGCATCCCTTGAGGCCACAGAGATCACCTTTTTCCAGTATACTGTTCGGCTGGGACGGCATATTTTGACGTTGAGGAGGACGGTTTCTCCAGCGGCAGCGGGGCATTGGCGATTGCAGGGACTTTCACAGGAGTTCCTGGAGGATTTCTCGGCTCGGCTCTGGGCTAGTCGACAGGCCCGCAGGATCTCGGCTTTTCAGTGGCTGGTCGCCCACAAGGGCTCAGCGGTTGGCACTTGGCTTGTTTACAGCGGTCTTCCGGCGGCCTGCGTCCGATGCGGCCACCCTATGGAGACACAGAGACATTGCCTTTGGGACTGCCCTCAGGCACAGCAGATTTGGCTGCGGATGCTGCGTATTCTGGCCCCCCTCTCTCCAGAGGGTATGTTTACGTGGGGTGCCGCTGCTTGGTCGACTTCGTCAGGGCCTGCTATGGGCTATGAGATGGAGCACGGCAGTCAGGCCATCAGATTTATTAGGGGCCAGCCTCGCCTGGTTCCGGCACCGGATTTCTCATCCGCCTGCTGGACACAGGAGAGGGATTTACGATGGGAGCTCCTCAGCAGCCTCACCATCTGGTTCACCTGGAGGGCCCGGTGCTTTACGGCCTTTGAGGGGAGATTAGAGCCACCAGCAGAGACTGTTCGGGGGATTTGGCAGGAGTTGATCCACACCCTGCGAGGACAGTACGACCGCATCCGGGGAGACTCGGATGAGGCGATCTTACGGCGCCAGGCCTTTCACACCACTTGGCGCTGCGGCCCGTTCTACACCCTACACACGGGATCCCCCCGTTGGCACTACAGGCCACCTGTTTGGCTCTTCCCCCCCCCCTATTGTATGATTTAGCCGCTCAGTTCTTTAGACTGATGCTTGTATTTTGCAGCACCTAGGGAGAGTCTCCCGGGCTGCCATGATGTATTCACTGCTCTTCTCTCTGTTAGGAGCAGGAGAGATCTCTTTTGTAGTCCTACGGGCGTTTTTTACATAACTAATGAAAGGATCTTTTCTCGGAAAAAAAAAAGATATGGGCCGAGAGTACTTAACCTGAGGACAGGACATGCCAACTTTGCCATACAGAGGCTAAGACAGAGGCTCATTATATATGCAGATGCCCAGTATACTATGAGATCAAGGGGAGGTTCCACTGCCTCTTCCGAGAGGGATTTGGACCACTCTCTAGGATCATGGATTTTCCAAACCAGAGATGCATGAGGCTCTTTCTTCTGGAGCTCCGCAGACACAGGGAATCCCTACTGCGGCCCAAATCAGCTGCACTCGCCCGAGGACCAGCACCAAGAGCTCTCACTGACTTCTTCCAGACTAGAGCCCCAAGAGCAGATCCACCCACTCCCCCCAACCTCCAAGTTGATGCAAGAGCTTGACATTAGACAGAACCACCGAGCTATGTAGAGCCCAACGCCCCCGACATAATAGCCGCCCCCCACATTCACATCACCTCAAGAGGATCAGAGTCATCATTTCCCACCGCCGCAGGACTTTCTCCTGCCCTATCAACCTCACTACATTGGGTACCATGTTGCAGCACCCTATGCGAGATATTCTTGGCTAATGCAAGAGCTTGAGGCTCTTTGTTTTTTTTTCACAGATATTTTCTTTTAGTTTTACTTTCAGTACCATGATGATGTATTCCATGGACATGATGTAACATTTTCGTCTCATAGGTCATTTTGGCCTTTTGAAGATGTTAATACAACTTTCTTTCTTTCTTCTTTCTTTCTCTCTGCCATCCATCCATGTCTATGCTCCCACCCACCATCGCTTGATCTCTCAATCTCTCCTCTTTCCACTCTCCCACCTCGTGGGCATTGCACCATGTTTTCCTACATGGTATTAGAGCTAGGCTGAATCCATCGCCATGCTTCTCGCCATTCACACCTGCATTTTTAGGCTGTAATTTATGGTTTCTGCATTTTTTAGGTTGTTTCATTTTTTAAGGCTTCCTTACAATCTCTTTTCAGCCCTGAAGGTAGTTTTTTCTTTTCATGATAATCATCAGCTGTGTTTTTCAGCGATAAAACGCCTCCTCTTCTCAGCCATGAAACCCGCCATCTTTGTGTTGCTTTTGTTTCCCTCATATAGCAGCCCATGTTTCAGCCCTGAAAACTGCCACATATGATCCTTTTCTTTCATTCTGTAACCAGGGCGGCGTAGATGGACTTCGTAGCTCTTGACACCAACTTGGCTGGGACGATGAGCAAGTTGTAATGTTAACTAATAGTAAGATCTCTCTCTCAGAAATTTTTTAAAAAAAAGGCTTGCTGCTTAACCATGACCAAAAAGGCTTGCTGCTTAACCATGACATACAGCAAGGACACAAGGTGCACAAACGGGTGCTTAAGTCAATATTGCTGGATGCATCAATGACGTCTCTCAGCTATATGGTGACTTTGACATAAAAGAGGGTATAATCTAATCCTCCTTTACAGAAATCAGAATCAAATACCCCAACGGGATTTCGAATTGAATAAGATTAAGTATAGTGAAAATAGATCGTATGAGAAAAATATTATGTGCAATCCATGACTCAACCTTGAGTATGTTTGATGTGATAGAAAGTTTGCTGCTTAACCATGACATACAGCAAGGGCAAGGTAATTGTTTGATCTTTGTTGCTAAGACAGCCACATGGGCTACATGCCCTGCCTCTTTAATGGAGCTATTCCCATGGGATCTTGAGAAGTCAGCATTGATGCCTATTTCTAGGCATATGTGTTCTGCATCGAATTTTACTTCTTCATCGATGAACACATCTACCTACGGGTTTCCTTCATTGGCCCGGGTGCCCAATGCTTGGAAACAACGACGCGAAAGGATCTTCATGTTTACCTATAGATTTTGGGATGCCAATGAGTCTTCCACATGTTCCATGCATACAAGAAGCTCTAGTGTGTGATTTTGGGTACTTTCATTGCGAAAAGCATCTTGCTTTTGGGGCTGTTTTTCAATGATTTAGGGCTGGACAGCAAGGTTCTTCGCAACAAATAAGTGTTTTATATTTGCTATTGGGTGCCAGAGGTGAAATCTTGGTGTCTCGTGCATAAGCAGTGGTTTAGTAGGAGTTGGTCTTGAACAGTTTCATCATGGAAAGCATCTTATTTTTCGGGATTTCTTGAAGACAGGACTTTCTTCTACCACAAACTTCCATCCAGGGTTGACATACTCACACACGAGGCGGGGTTTGTCCTATACAACCTTGTGCTAAGAGGGTAACGCCTATAAGGACAAATTTTCTTGTTTGCTTTTGTCTACATCTTCTTGTACTGGTAGAATTAGGTGCAAACCAGTGGTGAATTAGTATTTGAAGTAGACTCTTTTTGCTAATAGATATTACCTTAAGAGAGGGGAGAGAGGGGGGGGGGGGGGGGGGAGGGGGGTTTTGTGGGGGGCATCTTTTTGCCCCCTAGTGTTGTGTACTGTGCATAGGATTCTCTTTATTTTGTTCTTGGTGGTGGTGACTCGTGAGTCATTATTGCTTAATCTTGTTTATGAGCAGTTAATTCCATGGACAGCGCTTCCCCTCTGTTACCCAACAAGTATAAGAGGTATGTACATCTGGTATAGGCGTTGGTACAGTAGGTGCAAGAGGCAGTAGAACCAATACAATTCAGCATACAACAGGTATACATGTGTGTTACGTACCTAGTACTAATCCTTGGGATTAGTCACCTAATCCGGGAAGGTTAGGGAAGGGGAGCCTTGGGATTAGAAGGAAGCAGGCTAATACGGGTGGCTAAGGCTATTATTAATAAGTCCATGTGAACCGGCTATTTATAACAGTTTGGTTATTTATATCAGCAGTAAGCACTATATAAGTGAAACATGGGTTATAACCTCAAGATTGGTCAAAGTTCAACCAAGACTCCGGCTACATGTGTGGCAGACCATAGATCGGCATGCCAAAGGACTGACATGGATCTATGAGAGTCAGACATTAGCCCCTAGCTCGGGGGTGGTTCGAAGCATAGAACCTACGGTTGCAAGGTGAGCTAGTGTTTTGCATTTAGGAGATTCGTGTGGTCGTAACAGTGTGGTACAGCAGGTCCTAGGATTGGTGCAGCCCAATTAGCAAATACAACAGCCAGTACAAGAGGTAAAATAGCTGCAACAACAAGAACAAGTGCTGGAGCAATCGGTACAGGTGCTCTGGCAGCAAGTACAGGTAGTACAACGGTAGGTGCATAGTCACAAAAAAACAGGTTTCGTCATTTTGAAACCTACGAATCGTTTCAAAGCGAAAGTTTCTAAATACCTTGAAACCCCTTGGCCAAGGAGGTTTCCAGTTTTAAAAAATCCAGATTTTTTTTAACTTTTTGTTCCTTGAGTACATCCTTCTTTAGTAGCACATAAGTGCCCATGGGCCCTCTCCTCCTCCTCCTTTTCCTCTCCTTTCTTCCTCTCTTCTTCTCCTTCATCCCTTCTTCCACTTCCTCCCCTTCTTTTTCTTAGTCTTCTCTTCCTCCTCTTCTTTTATACGCTTTCCACATACTTTGCACGGAGTCAACCATGGACTTTGATGATCTCTAACATGTGTCGAAACTTTAAAGTTGATTATTTTGGTAAGTGGAAGCTCACTCCTTGGGAGATTTTGGTAGGTCACGTGACTAGCAAAATTGTTGCATGCCCTTATTCTACTCAACTGATTAAAGATTGGCAAAAGATTCTACAATATCAGAGACGGGAAATTCTCTACGATAAGAAAGTCTACATTGGAGTCAACCACTTGATTGTCCACTTGCTCTCCGTTCTCCAAGAAAGATGTCATCACCAATGAAGGAAAACTAATATCTTTTCCAGAAGCACAACAACGTTGGCATTTGGGCATGCATTACGGACCAGCTTGGACACTAATTAGAGAGCAAGTACATCCATTTGGTGAGTTATTGGATGACCCTATCGAAGGGCGGCTTGAAGATTGGACTTTGCAAAGAATGGAACATGGACCATTCCGTAAAGTCCCTTTATCACAGCTCACGGCTCTTGGACTGTATCAATTGATTCTCCCAGAACCATGGTTTTCTGATTATGCTAATCATCTTTGGGAAATCCATCAAACCACAAAATGGTGGAAGCAAAATTTTGCATAAGATAGGGAACAACAATTTACCTCTGAAGCAAAAAGTTTTCATGTGGAGATGTATTACTAGAGCATATTCCCCATTGGAGAATTTGTGGAGAACACCTATATTGCGTTTGCTAAATGCCCTTCTTGTCAGCATCAGAAAGAAATAGTGCCGCATTTATTTCGGTATTGTTGAGACATTAGATCTTTTTCGTGAAGACTTTCTGGTTTACTTGTGATAAGATTTCCTGGGGTCACTTTTTCCAGTAACTTTTGGATGTTTGGAAAGTCTACATAATGAATGGATAAATATGCTCTCTTTATTGCCTTGTTGCGATTTTGGGCAATATGGAATATATGGATTTCCCGCAATCAAATGGTTCCATTCGTCAAAGATTGACAAGTATTTCTACTTCAATCAATCTTTACAACAATCTTGGCATAATAGCTATCAGCTACAATAGATTAATCAAGCTCAGTTTAAATTGTTTTTTCATTGTTCCTGGATGTATATCATAGTGAAGATTCCCCTTTCAGGGCTCCACTCTATACATTAACAAAGATGATGTTTTTACAAAAAAAAAAAAACGTTTGTGTGTGTGTGTGTGTGTGTGTGTGTGTGTGTGTGTGTAATATTTTGAAACATGCGGTTTTTTTAGTGACGGACAAAACCTTTCAAAAAAGAACCTTCAAAATCTCGGAACGTTTCTTGTGACTATGAGTAGGTACATGTGGTTCAACAACTATAGGTAGCAACCCTGCTTTCCATAAATAATAGGCATGCAGATGGCAAAGTAGAAGAAGGTGGCAAAGCTTAGAAACTCAATGCTTTTTAAATGCTAATCAACCTTTGGCTAAGGTTTAGGCAAAATTAACATGTTTGCAACCTTCATGAGAAAGTTAGCATCTGGATTATTTATATACCTTCGTAAGGTCAAAAGAATCTAAACTTACAAATTGAGAGATTTGAGAAAGAAATAATAGTGAAGAAGGACAAAGACAAAAACAAAGCACTTGAAAGATCAAAACCTAGCTACTAAGGAGAGGAAATCAAAAGATAATATCAAACAAAGACTTTTAATTAAGACATTAACAAAAAACAAAAAACAAAAAACAAAACAAAACAAAGAAAAAAAAACCAAAAACAAGAAACAAGAAAACAAAAAAACAAAACAAAACAATTACATGAATGAAAGAAACTTTAAAAAATAAAAAATAAAAAAAGCACACACACAAAAGCATACACACACTTCTTCTTAATAAGAACTTAATCCTTTTGAGCTAAGATACTAAACAACAACACAACTAGCAAAACAGAGAACTGTAAACTCTAGACCTAAAGCACGTAAGAGCCAAAATAGCATCTGGATTATTATCCAAAACTAACGCCCACATTGAATTCTTGCTATTACATGTCTTGGGCACCCAAATTTGAGATACCCCGCCAAATGAGTGTGAATCTCATTACTCACGAGGTGCCCATCATATAAAAAAGGTGAATTCATATAAAAGACGAGGTGCCCATCTAATAAAATGTCCATCCTTTTGGCCTTCGTTCATGCAACAATCTTGCCCCAAGTGTTGGGGCTTGCTAGGAGTGTGTTTCCCACGCAAGCAATTCCTCCTACATAACTCACATCTTGTTCCGGGCATTTTTACCAAGTTCCCAGCGCCATGGTTCTTGTATTGAATAAACCTCCTGTACTTTTTGGGTCCTTTGGGCATCATGGAGTTCGCTAAAGCTTGCCCAAGTGTAGAAATAATGGGAAATGTCCAAGAGGTTGGTAATAGTGCCCACCTCCCCTGGCCATGCTGCTCTATGGCACTAGAGTATATTTCAGATCTGAAGCTGGCAAGAAGATGGTCTGGTTCTCTGAGAATGGGGGCGTTAGGCTCTTTGGAGGAACTGGCCCCTCTCTCTCTCATGACATCTTGCATGCAAGGTAGGTGGCAACATGTCTCAGGTCAAGGATACATTGTCGCAATGAACTCGGGTGTACCACCATGATTCTGGGAAATATCCATGCTTCCACTTGCTGTGACCATGCTGCTCTATGGCACTCGGGTATATCTCGAATTTGAAGCTGGAAGGAAGATGGTTTAGTTCTCTGAGAGTGGGGGCATCACACTCTTTCCAGGAACTACCCCCTCTCTCATGATACCTCACATGCAAGGTAGGAGCAACATGTAATGTCCATGATCAGTCTGCGCTTTTGGGGGGGGAGAGAGAGAGAGAGAGAGAGAGAGAGAGAGAGAGAGAGAGAGAGAGAGAAATGAAGTGTTATATTAATGTCTTCAAAAGGCCAAAGTGACCTATGAGACCAAAGTTACAACCATGTGACATCTGATACACTGTCTCGAAAAGAAAAGAAAGAACTGAAGGTAAGTATCTAGCCCTACAATACATCAGTAGGGAGCATCCGGAAGCAGCAACTAGGGAGAGTGGGAAGCTAATGCTACTAATCAAAATGGGGTACATGAGTACATGGATACATGAATACATGAATATGGGGGAGTACAAAAGTGACAGTGAGTACAACAGTATATGGCTGGAGTGGTAATCATCCCAGGAGCTCTACCATGGGTCTTTGCCCGATGGCCTGGATATCTGCCATAGTGAGATGCCTGGTCGGATGAGCCCGATGCCTCGCAATGATGCTCTAAATCCTCCGGTGTAGGCACCGTCTCCGATGTGAGGATCCGCGAACCCTCCGGCGTCTGGATCTGCCCAACTGGATAGCTCTCTCAACTAGAGTCCCACGGGGTGCCCACTGGTGGGCTGTCGGTTGTGTGTCCTCCCGGGTAGTCCCTCTAAAGAAGTCACTAATCTGTCTGTGTGTGGACTCCCTGCCAGTCGGGCGTCTGCTCCTGATAATGGACTCTCTCAGCCTGCGGATCTCCAGGAGATAAAAACCCAAGCATCGCTGATCACAATAGTCCATGACTCTAGCCAGTGGTCCAAATCCCTCTCTGAAAAGGCAATGGTAGCGCCCTCGAATCTCATAATATGCTGTGCAGCCGACAGATGTAGTGCTCCTCCATCTCTGGCTCTATCCAACAAATCTGACAAATCCTGTCCCCTTGAGGTATGCCTATAAATCTGCCTGTCTCTATCTCTAACTGATGTGGAGAGGTGCGGATCTGCCCAATGGCGCACCTCAATCCATGAGACAGATGGGTACCCATGTAGCTCGGTCTAAGTATAAAGCCATCCTCAGTGGTGCGGAGAAGATGGTCTCTATAGAAAGCCATCTTCATTCCCAACTCCTGTGAGGGCTCTAGCCATGTCCTCCTAGTGTCCAACTGAATGAGGTCGTGTCTGATGACTACTAATCTCAGAATGTATCAAGGTGAGAGAGGGTGCCTCCAGAGAGTACTAGAAGGGTGGAAGTCTGTCTAAACTGAACCCATTGAGCTGAAACCAGGATGCTATCTGCGCATACCAACATGAAGTGTCTCCCTCCATGGCTAGCTGATGAGAGGACTCTAAAGCAAGTCGTGCATACCGGTGTCGGGGAAGCTCCCAAGTGCTATGAATGAAGGACACTGATCTGGCAAGAGCCTCAACTACGATGGGTGGTGCTCCCATCTCGGCTCTGATAATCTCATGGGGTACCGAGGCCTTAGTCCGAATCATCCTAGAGATCATGGACACAAGTGGTCTCTCCATCGATCTCCATCCATCGTATGTGCGTCCTGATCGACCGTGACGATCTAGGCTAGGCCCCCAGATCTGTACTCCATATAGCATAGCCGATGTGACCAGTGTGTCAAAAAGCCACAGCTTAGTGAGTGGCTCCTAAAACTGTACCTGTGAGCACATCCTCTCTAGACCTCCTAGTGCTGCATATCCTCTAGTCAATCTAGCCTCTGCTGCCCCCCTCATGGAAAATGTGGGCCCAGTGAACACCACTCCAAGATATGTGTATGAGTCAACATACTCCACTGTCTCCTGCCCATATGTGAAAATAGACGCTGATCTCCAGACCCACTGAGCTGTAGTATTAAACACCATAACCTTGGTCTTACCAAGGTTAACTAAGAGCCCACTGTCCTGTGCATGAGCATGTAAAGTATCCAAGTGCCTTTGCATACCCTGTGGTGAGTCTGCTATAAGCACAATATCATCAGCATATAAGAGCAAAGGTATCCAAGTGCCAGCCAACTGGGCTCCTCTGTCCCCTCGTGTCCCAATATAATCAGAGATCTCATCAATGTATAGTCCAAATAGAGTCGGAGAGAGCAGGCAGCCCTGTTTCACCCCTATAGTGGAGTGTACTGGCTAGGAGAGACCCTCTGAAGTCCGCACCTGCCCAACTACTGTCTCATAAAGTGCCATAATACCCCAAATGAGCTCACATGGAACCCCCAAGTCTTGCAACCTGCGCATCAGTCTAGCTCTGGGCACTGTGTCAAAGGCCTTGCGGAAATCCACAAAGCCACAGTAGATCATCCTCCCATGTGCTCTGCCCTCCTCAATGATAGCCCTGAGGGTAAGGATATGATCCACAGTAGAGAATCTCCTCCTGAAGAAACCGGCATGTCCCTGAGCTCGGACCCCTTGTCTCTTTGCCCATCTGCTCAACTCCTGCTCAAGAATAGAGGCATATAGCTTGGCGAGCGAGTGACCAATCATAATGGTGCGGTAGTTAGTCGGCAGGCTCGGATCTCTAGACTTGAGTACCGGCACAATTGTGGAAGTACTCCAAGTCCCAGGAAACCCCTCACACGTGGCTCTATTAAACATGAGAGCTAGCAAGTCTGCAATCATATCTCTCGCATGTATGAAATGCTCGGCTACAATGCCCTCATGATCCAGTGCCCTCCCTGTATGCAATCTCTTGATGGCCCTCCTCACCATCTCTGCCGTGAAGAAGGTAGAAGTGGGTGGACAAGGCTCTGGAGGGTTCGTAGTGGTGGCTGCTCTAGTATTGTGTAGAGGGAGGTTGCATACTCGGCCCATGTATCTGGAGAGGTGATGGCCGGAAGCGGGGGGTGCTCTCTAAGCAATCTCCAGGCCTCCCCAGAATCCTGACTCAAAAACAGCTGATACATGTCTCTCTCCAGCCGAGCTAAGAGGCATCAGAAGATGATGCGTGACTGTCTATATGTAGTAACACCTGTGGCCACCTCTCTCTGTAGCCAGGCTTTGACACTCATCATCATACCAACTATTCTGGGGCATGCTCCCAGAAGGTGGTTGTACTGTGGGCTGCGTGTGTGGGAAGGCCGTCGCTGCAGCTGTATGTAAAGCCTCTGTCAAGATCTGTGTGAGCTCTGCTAATGGCCTCTGTGGATCCTCTGCACTCAACAAGCTGTAGATCTCTGCAGTGTATACTCCATCAGTCTCTCTACAGAAGGTATATCTCCGGTGATAGGAGGATTGCCCAACCTGGCGGGTACTGTAGTGGAAATCCACCGTAAAGGAGATAAGTGCATGATCCACCGTAACTCCGTTGGGCTTGGGGCCAATCGCAAAATCCTGGATACTCAGGATGAAGGTTGGTGAGGCTAAAACATAATCCACTGTGCTGGCCCCATGTCTATGTGGAAAGCAAGTAAAGCCACTGGCAAGTGGATACCTCTCTAGGCCATTTAAAATGGCCAGCCCATGTGCAATCCCCATCTCCAAGAGGTATCTCCCATACTCAGTACACTCCACCTCATCCTGTGATCTTCGGGTCAAACACATCTCCTCCACACATCTCTCTCTCAACATCTCCTCCGAAGTGTCAAAGGAGGAGGTCTGTACTGAGCCATTCGAGCAATAAAGTCCCCAAGTATGATAACATCCTCCCTCCATGGAGAACTCCCATATGTCCTCATCTAGAATCGTATATGGAGATTGCCCCTTGGGCGCTGCATAAACTGGTTGAGTACCAATAAGAAAATTCCCACAAGACTTACCTGACCATCATCCCCAATGATAAAATTATCACGAGTTAGCCCTAAAGTAGTCTACAGACTCTAAACAAGGAAGCAGATGATAAATCACAGCCATATAGTGCTAGAATATACAATTCCTCCTATTTTCTCCGGTTGGTGGCCCACAGGGGGCTTTCAGTGGGGAGCTGGTTGTGGGCAGATAGGGTAGGAGGGTCTGTGTTAGCTGTGCCAAGAGACAGAGGAGACACCAAAGTACTGCCTTTGGGGTTGTACACGTGCCTAGGAAGTATGGAGTTGGTCTCTCGGGATGTTGGCTCGTGCAGTGTGCTGGGTGGAAAGTAACATATAGCAATTTATAGGGGTCTACCCTCATCTGCCCTCACTTTGACCCACATGTACCTCGCGCTCTCATCACGGTGCATAACATGGATGAGTGGCTGAAGCTCCTAAGAAATCCTTCTTGGCCTCCAAGGTGGGAAAGCGTAAAATGAGAGCTCTCTCCTCCATTCTTGTCTTTCTTGCCCACTCTCCAAGCCCCCGTGTGTGTAGGCCTTGAAATGCCCATGCGTGTGTATAAATCTTTGGCTTCCTCCTCTACATTGTCACCGTCCTTAGGACCCGAGATCCGCACATGAAGTTCCCTTGTCTTTCTTCTTTGTTCCTCCTCAATGGTTAGGTTGATAATTTTCGAGGTAGATGTGCTTTCGGCCTCCTTGTTCTTACCTTTCTTGACCACTTCTATCCATTTTTCCGCTTCATCTACTTGCTTTTGCGTCTTCGTGAGCACCTCCACCCACGAGGAGGTCTCCCGGGCCTTCTTTTCTTCTCCCTCTTTAAGTGTTCTCACTTGGGCCTTGATGGTGTTCAGCTCCTCCATCATGGCGGGCTGAATTTCACCTTCCTCGAGCTTATGTTGAGCACGTGCTTCTTCTATCTCCTTCTTGAGATTTGCGATCTCTGCATCTTGGGCTGCTTTCCGCGCTTCAAGCTTCTTGACTTTGTCAAGAAGGCTCCGGTTGACCATATTAATTGCATTGTCCGTCTCTTTCTTGTGTTGTTGGATGTAGAGAGAGAAACGAAATGAAATGATATACTAACGTCTTGAGAAGGCCAAAATGACCTATGAGACCAAAAAGGTTACAACAATTGGTGGATCTGATACAATGTCTGTGTAAGAAAAGCTAAAAACAACTAAACAACTAACTGAAACTGAAACAACTATGAGGAAAAGTACGGTACTAGGTGCTCCTAATGGATAACATCTGGGAGGAAAACTCCAGCAACAAAGGTAAGCATCACACACGTCACTATCCAAAGATGTCTCATCGGTCGATGGCGGATATCCTCAATGTCCTCCATGGTGAGTACTCTGACTGGACGTCTCCCATGCCGTGCTAGTATGGTCCTGATACTCTGTTGTAGTCTCCGCCGGTGTCGAGATGGGCCTCTCATCTTGGGGCACCTGGACCGCCCCAGCTCTATAGCCCGATCAATCAGTGTACCTCTGGTGCGGCTATACTCTGGGGCTAGCTGCAATGCCTGCTGGCCTGACTGCTCAATCTGCTCAATCTCTAGTCGAAAGAAGTCTATAATCTGCCTCTGTAGGTGTCTCTCCCTCTCTGATCCCCTCCCTCTCAAGAGACCCTCTCTATGTCTACAAAGCTCCAGCAAGTATAATCCGAGGCATCTCTGATCTTGGTATCTCATGACTCTAGAAAGTGATCCTGGTATTTCATGACTCTAAACAGGCAGTGAAAACGGCCTCGTATCTCATAATATACTGGACAGTGACATATGTAATGTAACTCTGTCTCTGGCTACATCTGGCACAGCTGACAAATCCTGGCCTCAGCTGGTACTCCTCTCAATCTGCCAGTCTCAATCTCTAGCTGGTGTGAGGATGTGCGCATCTAACCAATAGAACACCGTACCCCATGAGAAAGATGAGTATCCATGTAGCTGGGTCTAATCACAAACCCATCCTGCGTGAGCTGGAGAAGATGATCTCTATAGAAAGCCATCTTTGGACCAAGCTCGTGTGTCGGCTGTATCCATGTCCTCCTAGTGTCCAGCTGAATCAAGTCATGCTTGATAAGTCTGGTAATCTCTGCCCGTGTGAGAGAGAGGGAGGGTGCATCCAGGGAGTACTGAAATGGAGGTAGCCTGTCCATACTAAAGCATGCAGCTGGAACCAAGCTGTCATCTGTGCATACCAACACGATCCGTCTCCTTGTGATGCCAACTATCGTGAAGACTCCAGTGCTAAGCGAGCATATCTGTCTCTAGGGAGAGCCCAAGTGCTATGTATAAAGGAGACTAATCGAGTGAGTGCCTCTACTACCAATGGGGAGGCAACCATCTCTGCACGGATAATATCATGTGGTAAGGAGGCCTTGGTCCTAATCATGCGGGAAATCATGGAAACCAAGGGCCTCTCCATACGTCTCCATCCATCAGTGCTACCAGCTCAACTGTGGTGATCCACTGAGGGTCCCCATATCTCCACTCCATACAGCATGGCTGAAGTGACCAAAGTGTCAAAGAGCCAGAGCTTTGTTCGAGGTTCCTAAAACTGAACCTGTGAACACATCCTTTCTAGTCTTCTCAATGCTGCATAAGCTTTGGTCAATCTGGTCTCCGCTGCTCTCCTCAAGGAAAATAGTGGGCCACTAAAAACCACACCAAGGTAAGTATATGCATCTGTATACTCCACTGTCTCCTAACCATATGTAAAGGTGGGTACTGACCTCCTAACCCACTATGCTGTGGTGTTACACACCATCACCTTGGTTTTACCAAGGTTAACAGACAATCCACTGTCCTGTGCAAACGTGTGCAATGCATCCAAATGACGCTGCATCCCCTCTGGAGAATCTGAGATCAGCACAATATCATCAGCATACAATAACAGCGGAATCCATGTCCCTGCTAGCTGTGCTCCTCTGTCACCCTCCCGCTCTACATAGTCTGAAACCTCATCCACGTACATCCCAAATAAGGTGGGAGAAAGGGGGCAGCCCTGTTTCACCCCAATAGTGGAGTGAACCATCTCAGATATACCCTGAGTGGTACGTACCTACCCCACGACTGTCCTGTAGAAAGCCATGATTCCCCAAATCAGCTCTGTGGGCACTCCCATCTCCTGTAGTCTGCGCATCAGTCTGGCTCTCGGTACTGTGTCAAAAGCTTTGTGGAAATCCACAAAGCAACAATAAATCCTCTTGCCATGTAATCTGCCCTCCTCAATAATAGCTCTGAGTGTCAAGATATGGTCAAGAGTGGAGAAACCTCTCCTAAACCCTGCCTGCCCTGATGCACGTATGCCCTCTCTCTCTGCCCATCTACTCAACTCCTGCTCAAGAATAGATGCATATAATCTAGCCAATGTGTGACCAATCATGATGGTACGATAATTCCCAGGAAGCATGGGATGCCTTGACTTGAAGATAGGCACAATCGTGGACATATTCCAAGTCTCAGGAAAACCCTCACACATGGCTTGGTTAAACATCATAGCAATAAGCTCTGCAAGCATATCTCTGGCATGAATAAAGTGTTCTGCTACCAAACCATCATGATCATATGCTCTCCCAGTCCTCATCCTGTCAATAGCTTTCCTTACCATCTCAGCAGTAAAGAAAGCACATGTCTCTGGGCATGGCTCGATGGGTCTAGCAGGGGCGGCTATCATGCTGCTGTGTACAGGGATGCTGCATACTCACCCCAAATCTCTGTGGAGGTAATGGCTGGTGATGGTGAATGCTCATGGAATAGTCTCCATGCCTCGCCTGAGTCCTGACTCATAAATAACTGATACAAATCCCTCTCTAACTGAGCAAGATAAGCCCTCTTCTTCCGTCGCACTAGGTGCCGGAAGGTAATCCGTGACTGTCTGTGAGTGGTAACACCCATGAGCACCTCTCTCTGTAATCTGATCCTCATCTCTCTGCACTCCTCATCATACCAACTGTTCTGGGGCATGTTCCCAGATCGTCTCCGTGTAGGCTAACTATGGGGATATGCCTCTGATGCTGCAGCATGAAGCGTCTCTATCAATATCTGAGTGAGCTCATCTAATGGCCGTCCCGGCTCCTCGGCACATCAGCATCTGTATATCTCATCCATGTACACGATGTCAGTCTCCCTCGTAAAGGTGTAACGAGTGTGTGTGGAGACCTGTCCCAATGGAGCGGTGCTGAACTGAAATGTGAGAGTGAAGGACAAGATAGCATGATCCACTACTATTCCAACCGGCCTAGTGCCTACCATAAAATCCTGAAAAGAGGGAATGAGACTGGGCTGAGCCATAACATAGTCCACTGTACTAGCGCCATGCCTATGTGGAAAGCTAGTGAAACCGCCCGATGTCGGGAATCTCTGTAGGCCATTCAGGATGGCCAATCCATGTGCAGTCCCCATGTCTATCAAATACCGCCCATACACTGTATGTTCCTCATCTTGTGAGAGTCTAGATAGGCCCATATCCCTAACATCAAGCTCCCTCAACATCTCCTCTAAGGTATCATAAAATACTGTCTGGTTATGGGCGGTCCTGGCATTGAAGTCCCCCAGGAGAATGATGTCACCATCCCTGGAGAACTCCCAAATGTCATCATCCAAAATAGAAAAGGAAGACTGCCTGCTAGGTGATGCATGCACTGATGTACTAGGAGCAAACTAGCATATAGCAATGTAGAGATATCTGCCCGTCTCTGCCCTCAGTCTAACCCACATGTACCTAGCCTGCTCATCTCTGCGGACTATATGTATCAGTGGCTGTAGCTCCTCTCTAAACAATACTGCCACTCCTCCCGAGCCCCGTCCTCTATGCTCTGAACGAGTCTCCTTTCTACAAGCTGTCTCCCATCGGTATCCACTAACATGTGGCATGGACTGTCCAGGAGCCTGATGCGTCTCACAGTAGAAGATGATGTCCCTCCCAGTGAAACTATCCTCAAAAGCCCCTACATCAAGGCGTAGAGATCCATTACAATTCCAAGTAGCAACTTTGAGTGTAGTCCCATAGGTCTCGCGCCGTCATGAAGAGCGCCTCTCCATAATCACCACTCTACCATCTCTATAGAAGGCCACTTTCCCTTTCTCTCGGGCTGCCCTTATCTCTGGCATAACTTCTTTCATGTGGGCAAGTTGCGAGAGCGTGAGATCATCTCCAAGAAATATTCCCGTCTTCTAGAGTGTAGGACGTCTCTTCAAGATGTCCTTCTTCACTTCCATGGAGGGAAAACGAATGATAAGTGCTCTCTCCTTAGAAGATTCGCCACTACCTTCTCTCTTCTTTCCCACTCTCCATGCCTTTGTGTGCGTGGCTTCAATGCCCATCATAGAGAAGAGCTCCTTGGTTTCCCCTTCCGCATCATCACGATCTTTTAGACCGGACACTCGTACATGTAAGGCCCGGGTCTTCCTCCTTTGCTCCTCTTCAAGGGTCATGTTGATGATGGTGGGAGTGGGCGATTCTTTACCTTTCCCTTTCTTGGCGACCTCGATCCATTTCTCCACCTCGTCCATCTTCTTTTGTGTCTTTGTGATCACCTCCACCCATGAAGATGTCTTCTCTTTATGTTGCTCCTCCTCCTCTCGAATGATCCTCATTTGTTCCTTCATGCTATTCAGCTCTTCAATAAAGGAGGACTGAAATTTTCCATCCTCAAGCTTGCTTTTTGAAGTGACTTCCAACTCCTTTTTGAGGGCTGAGATTTCAGCCGCTTGACTTTTAGCATGCAATTTGGCCTCCACTAGTTCCTCCTTTAAGGCTGAAATCTCAGCCTCTTGCTTGGTGGAAGATCTCTCTTCGAGCTCTTGGATTTTGTCAAATCCCTTCTCGAGTTTGGAGAGACGGTTTATGATTGCGGTAATGGAAGAGTCAACCATCTTCTTGTTTTCTTTGATCATTGTGCCAAGCTTGTCCTCCACCTTCACGAGCTCCTCTTTAAACCCGGTCTTGGCCATGACTTTTTGCAGAACTTCCCACGGCCAATGGACTAAAAATTAATCCATGACACCAGCGCGAAACAGCAGCCAACAGGGGGGGAGGGGGGGGTTTCAAGTCATCTAGGGGAAAGGGAAAGAGAGGAGATTCAGCAAAGAGAGAGAGTTATGTTGCTGCCTTGGGGGCCTGAGGAAGGGTGGGTGGGAGAAGGGAGGTGGAGGGGCTGGCGAACAGGCAGATGATGGGTGCACAGCGGGCGGCGAACAGAGTCAGATGGCGGAGGGCGACGAGGAAACAGGGCGACGGGCGGCGGCCAGAGCAAAGGAAAGGAAGGGCGATGGGGATAAACAGCGCGGAAAAACAGGGCGACGGGTGGCGAAGAGAGAGAGAGAGAGAGAGAGAGAGAGGAGAGAGAGAGAGGAGAGAGAGAGAGAGAGAGAGAGATGGCGGAGGGCGACGGGGAAAAACAGCGCGATGGGCGGCGGCCAGAGCAGAGGGAGGCGAAGGGAACGGATGGCGAGAGAGAGAGAGAGAGAGAGAGAGAGAGAGAGAGAGAGAGAGAGAGAGAGAGAGAGAGATTTTAATAACTCTACTAAAGACCCAACATGTCTAGGAGACCAAAAAAGATAACCATATGATCCATGGACATATGAGACAACATGGAAAAGAAAAACACCTGCCCAAGAAGAAAGAGAGGGAAAAAGAAAGAAACCAAGAAAGAAAGATATATTAAGCCTCTTGGGCCTATGAGACCAAAGTGATACAATAATGTCCATGGCATATCTCATCATGGAATAGAAAATAAAATAGAACAAAACAAAACTATCTCACAGGAATGATACAAAAATGTCCATGGAAATCTCATCATGGAATACAAGGAACATGAAACATAAAACATGAGAGGAGTATCAGCCCTCAATGGATGGTATACCACTCTCCAATATACCAAGCATGGGGGCAAATGAGTATGGTCAAGAGGTCTCCCTCAGCTATATCACATGAGAATTCGACTAACATCATGATGAAGGGCCGAAATTTTATATTCGAATAAAGAGCCAAAATGTCATGAAGGTTTCAACTTAAATCAACACACATATGCAAACAGATGTCTTTGAAACTGATGACTTGCATGCACTACTATTGGTAAACTTGAACAGTAGAAGCACAATGGAGGGAGGAGAAAGGCATTGCTTTGGTTAGTTAAAAAGAGTTGCAGAATTATTATTTTTTTAATCTTGAAAGCATAGCAATCACCTTAAACAAGACGTCTTCTCCCAAACCTTCAAATAATGGAAAAAGACTTGTAGATTCTAACAATGGTCAAAGCATGTTTGAAGACACCATAAGAAACATAGGCTTGTAGGAATGTACGTTTACCTTGCACCTGACAGCCTACCCCACAAAAAAGAAGCCGTTTCACTCCAGAAGCCTGAAAGAAATCAATATACAATAAAACCAAACACAACCCGAAAAAAATCAATACATGATGAAATCAAGCACAATCTCCACACACCATAATTATGGGAAACAGGGGGGGAAAAAGGGCTGAAACAGGAAACACCAGGTCAGCAAGGGGGATGCAAAAAAATGGAGACGGTAGAGAAGAAGACATGAAGGTGTAAGAAAATAGGAGATTAAGGAAGGGATACTAGAAGCAACAAAATTGGTGCAAAACAAGAACAAACGAGAAGCCAAATTTTGTCTAGAATAAAGAATTTGCAGGGGGAAATGGCAGGTGTTATCAGGCATAAGGGTTTGTTCGCGGTTTTGGGCAGGCACGGGGCATCGGCGGGGGGGGGGGGGGGGGGGGGGGGGGCGGCTTTTGTTTCTTGTTGAAACATATCATTACAGAAACAGAAACGGCCGAAATGTGTTTCAGACCTTTGGACACCTGATACAGCCTAAAAACCCAGTGTTCTGGTCAATTTTCTGTAACTATGCCAGATACCAAGAACATAACGACTAACCCTTGAAAATGTTTTTTGGTAGTAAAAGAGGTTGAACCTTACCTCCACCAGAGCCAGTGTGTTCAAATTTGGAGAAAGTGTAGGCTTCACTCCTCTTGCTGCTAGAACTTCTTCCGGTGTCCTGTAAGCAAGTCACAAAACCAAAAAAACCTTCCAGACATCAAACATCTATTGCACATTCTGTAAGAAAATTGAAGGTTTGGCACACAACTTTAGCGATAATAAGCAGTAGGCATTATTCTTTGCTTTAGTGTGCCTAGAAAGGATGCTTGAGAAAAGACTCACTTTGCAAGGATAGGCCTTGGCGTGAAGCGGTCTTCTGGGTCACTGTACAAATGACAACACATAAATGTGAAAACGTTGCTCTTGCTTGATGTTTCAAACAATGATGTCACATGGCTGTTGTCCTACCCCTAGAGACTAGGATCAAAAAATGATAGCCAAAATCACTCTGGCCCAACATAAACAAAATGGTACCTTTGCACGCAGATAACTGCATCCACCATATCTGACTTTAGCATCTCTATTGCGATACTTGTCACAATACCTGTCCATTGGGCACCTACATTCATACAAACAAATCAATACAAAAGCTGCAATTCACCCAAAAGTCTCCACAAAAAAGCACGCCGCAAATGTCCTACTGGTCTCTTCATGAACATTTCACAGCGGTCTTTGATCCTTAAAGGCAACCTGGTCCCAGAAAAGTTGCACCACCTCAAATGGCTACGCTTGGTTTGAAGGGCTGATGGTTTCAGAGGGGAAAGCATGGAGAAATGAGGAACCTAGGCCCCATATTATAGCTGTTGTCCTCCTCTACCATTGGACATCGGCCTCCTGGCCAGCAATAAAGGACATGTTTAATTAATCAAAATGCCCCAAAAGTGTTCGTACCAAGCCTAAGACATGCCTGATCCCTTGCCAACCTCTGGGCACATGACCTGGCCTGATAATTCATTCCAGCTTCCCATAAGCTGTAAACAGCCCTAGAAAGGCTGCCCAATTCTATGCTGCTATTCATTACTTGACTGTTATTGACTAGTCATGACTTGACAGTTCAGAATTAATAAATCCAAGTTTATTGGATATTCATGACATGACTGTTATTTATAGCAGCAACAATTCCTATATAAGTGAGTCTCGGGTTATTATTGATTCATTGTGGTCTGGACCTGGACCAGGAGGCTTACCCTTGCTAGTCTAGACCTGGACCAAGAGGTTTACTCCTACCATGGACATGGTGGATCACGGGTAGTCCAGCCAAGGACCCTTGTGGACAGGCACTAGTGATTTGGGACGCTAGGGCTGACTGGTATGTTTCGTGGGAGTGGAACCTAAGCCCCTGGCCCCTGGCTCGGGAGAGGTTTGTGGACACGAACCTTTGATTGGGTGGTGAGCTTCCCTGCAATCCTTTTATTTGGTTCCTCTAATCTTGTTCATGCATGTGTATATAGCGATCCTTGCGAGGAGCCCCTCATAGTTGGTATCAGAGAAAACCTAATCGTGGAGGTGGGAAAAAGTAAGGTTTCCGTGCCGTTGTATTTTTATATGGGTTGCCTAAGCCAAGTATCTCTCTATCACCATATTTACATTTTGAATCTACAAGAAGTAGGTGCTTTTTTTTTTTCCCGAGAAAAGATCCTTTCATTAGTTATATAAAAAACGCCCGTAGGGCTACAAAAAATCTCTCCTGCTCATAAGAGAGAGAAGAGCAGTGAATACATCATGGCAGCCCGGGAGACTCTCCCTAGGTGCTGCAAAATACAAGCATCAGCACAAAGGACTGAGAGGCTAAATCATACAATAGGGGGGGGGGGGGGGGGGGGGGGGGGGGGGGGGGGGGGAAGAGCCAAACAGGTGGCCTGTAGTGCCAACGGGGGAATCCCGTGTGTAAGGTGTAGAAGGGGCCACAGCGCCAAGTGGTGTGAAAGGCCTGGCGCCGCAAGATCGCCTCATCCGAGTCTCCCCGGATGCGGTCGTACTGTCCTCGCAGGGTGTGGATAAACTCCTGCCAAATCCCCCGTACAGTCTATGCTGGTGGCTCCAATCTCCCCTCAAAGGCCGTGAAGCACCGGGCCCTCCAGGTGAACCAGATGGTGAGGCTGCTGAGGAGCTCCCATCGTAAATCCCTCTCCTGTGTCCAGCTGGCGGACGAGAAATCCGGTGCCGGAACCAGGCGAGGCTGGCCCCTAATGAATCTGATGGCCTGACTGCCCTGCTCCATCTCATAGCCCATCGCAGGCCCTAAAGAGGTCGACCAAGCAGCGGCACCCCACGTAAACATACCCTCTGGAGAGAGGGGAGCCAGAATACGCAGCATCCGCAGCCAAATCTGCTGCGCCTGAGGGCAATCCCAAAGGCAATGTCTCTGTGTCTCCATAGGGTGGCCGCATCGGACACAGGCCGCCGGAAGACCGCTGTAAACAAGCCAAGTGCCAACTGCTGAGCCCCTGTGGGCGACCAGCCACTGAAAAGTCGAGATCCTGCGGGCCTGTCGACTAGCCCAGAGCCGAGCCCAAAAATCCTCTAGGAACTCTTGTGAGAGTCCCTGTAGCCGCCAATGCCCCGCTGCCGCTGGAGAGATCGTCCTCCTCGCCGTCAAAATATGCCGCCCCAGCCAAACAGTATACTGGAAAAAGGTAATCTCTCTGGCCTCAAGGGATGCATAAGGATCATGCCACTCGTACTCCCTGGGGTCCCACTGTAGCCAGGCCAAGGGGCGCGCTGCATATGCCCATATGCGCCAATCCGGGAGCACATCTGCAAGGTCGGGGTCAATATGCCACTTCCGAGAAGCCGCGGCCACTACCCGAATCCTCTGAAAGGTGCACTCTGCAACCAAAGGTGACTCCACCTCCACTCTCTGGAGTCTGCCCTCATCCTGAATCTCATAGTAGAGGCAACTGCCATCCTCAGTGCAAGCTCTGACTGCAATCAGGATCTCCAACTGTGTAAAGGCTCCCATCCACCGTGGGGCCGCTGACTCGAGAGGCGTGAACCACTCCTCTGTGAGTGCCTCCTGAATATCATCCCTCATAATCAAACCCCCTCTGAAGTGACTCAGCCTCTCCACCTGGATCTCCTCTGGGAGACTGCAGAAGGCCTGCCAGTCTCCAAAACTACGAGCTGGGCCTGCCCCGCTAAAGGTCCCCAAGCTAGACGAGGCCGAGAACCCAGCATATGACCCTGCTCCGTGCGAACCGTTGGGCTCCAGATGAGCGGCTGTCTGGCCCGCCCCTCAACACAAGAAGGAGGTCGCTGAGAGAGCCCCGGTCTCAGCAGCTCCCAAGCTCTCAGGATACTCAAAGCAAATCTGTCCTCCCATCCTCTACTGAGGCCTGTCCTCCTCATCTCTATGAAGATCCAGCGAATCTCTGGTGCCCAAGTACCTTCTGCTGGGGGTGCCGGAGCCTGCAGCCGCTGCAAGAGGAGCTCTTTCCAAGGCTCAGCGCCTGGAAGCAACCCCCGAACAATAAGCTTCCCCAATAAGGCTCTACTCTGATCGACTGGATCTATAATGCCCAAACCTCCCTGAGCCAGTTGAAGTGTAATATCTGCCCATGCAACCTTTGCCCGAGCTGGCTGACCGTCCCGCCCAGACCACAGAAAGTTCCTGATCAGCCACTGTACCTGGCTGATGCAAGAGCTCGAGAAAATCCAACAAGACGTAATGTACCACATGGTCGCTAACAACACCTGATTTGCCACCACCACCCTCCCCGCCAAGGATAGTCGAGCTGTACTCCAATACAAAAGCTTCTTCCGAATGCTCAGAAGAAGCGGGGCAATCTGCTGCTCAGGTGACAAATCTAGGCCAATCTGGCATCCCAAATACCGCACTGCTGTGCTTGGAGGAATCCATCTAAAACCGGGGTCTGGGCTCCATGCCGGAGTGGGAGCACTACTGATCCAAAAGGCCACTGTCTTGCGCCAATTGATCAATGCTCCCGAAGCTGCACTAAAAACCTGGAGCGACTGCTCTGCCCGAAGAAGATTGGCCTCTTGGCCATGCAAAAATAAGCCCGTGTCGTCTGCAAACTCAGCATCAAGCAGGTCCTCCCCCCGGACTGGGAGCTGAAGTCCTCTCAAACCAACCTCCTCTGCCGTCAAATACATGCTCATAGCCTCCGCAAAGAAGAGAAAAAGAAAAGGGGCGAGGGGACACCCCTGACGGACTGATCTGGTCAGCTCAAAACTCGGCCCCCGTCCTCCAAATCAGCACCTGGCTGCGAGCTGTGCAATACAGAGCTGCCACCCCTCTGATCCATCCTGGCTCAAAGCCCAGGCGAAGCATAGTGCCCTCTAAGAAACCCCAATCAACTCTATCGTATGCCTTCTCAAAATCGAGAAGCATCACGACCAAGTCCTCGCCAAGAAATCTAGCTCGGGCCGTCGCCTCCCAGAAAGTAAAGATGTTGTCAAGGATACTGCGCTCCTTGACAAATCCTGTCTGAGTAGCATGAATCAACTCCCCCAGGAAGGGCTGGATCCTCAAACTCAAGGCCTTTGCTAAGACCTTGTAGACAGTATTGAGGATCGTAATAGGCCTCCAATGCCGAATATCATCTGATACTCCCTCCCCCTTGGGGATAAGATAGATCAAGCCCTCTGAAAAGCTCTGCGGCATCACCCCAGTGTCCAAAACATGCTGAAAGCCCCTGCGGAGGCCTGGCCCCAAAAGGTCCCAATAGCGCATAAAAAAGGCCGGCGTCAGTCCGTCCTCCCCCGGGCAACTATGTCGCAGCAGGACCCTCAAGGCCTCGCCAAGCTCAATCTCTGACAGAGGCGCACCTAGAACTGTACGCATACGGTCTGTGACCCTCCTCTGCACATGGGCCCACACAGTCTGTCTGCAAACATCTCGATCCTCAGTGGCTGGCTCCGCTGAAAACAGGTCTCTATAGAATGCAGTGGCAATGGCTCTGATCTCCCCAAGCTCAGTAGCTACCGATCCATCCGGTCTACCAAGCTGGCGGACTCCTCCTCGCGCATGACGGGGTCCAGTGATCTCAAAAAACTCTCCAGTCACTCTTATCACCAAGCTGCATCCACTGAGAGGCTTGACGACGATAGTAAAACTCATATCTCTGCTCCTCTACCTTTCTAACCTCCTGGCGTGCCTGGCTCAGCTGGGACGCCACCCACTCAGATGCACGCTGCTGGTCCTGAAGGCGCTGTAGCGAAGCAAGGCTGCGTCTCAGCCGATGCTCCCGCTCGCGAATCTCTCCCAGCCGTGTCAAAGCTGCACATGTAGAAAAGAGCTAAGATCGGTGAGTCCCTGGGCACACTGGCCCGCTGCATCCTGGTCAGAGCATTGACTATCATGCCAGATCCTCTCAGCGAGACTGGGATCTGTAAGTACCCTCTTTGGGATCCTCAACTGCAAGCTGGACTCCCGTGTCCCCTCCTCTAATGTCAAAATAACTGGCGCATGATCTGAAAATGAGGTGCCAGCGAGAATGCCGACGGAGCCCCCTCGCTCCCCTAACCAGTCGCCCACATAAAAGCGATCAATCCGTGATAGATTAGTCCCTCCCTGCCGGCGATCCGACCGAGAGAAACTAAGACTGTCCTGAGACCGGGAGAAAGCCCCATGCTGCCATGCATCAGTGATCCTCAGTGACATGCAAAACCGGTCCCAAGCTGCAAGCTCCGTGCCCTGCACTGTAACATGACTGCCTCCCACCCTATCTGCCGGGTCCTCAAGCATGTTGATGTCTGCCCCGACACACCAATGTGCGGCCTCTGGCAATGCATCCGTAACCTGGGTCCAGAACTCTGCTCTGGCACTAGCATGATTGGGCGCATAGACGTTGAGCACACCCAATAGCTCATCATGCATCCTCAGAATGACATACTCTGCTCTACTAGGCACAATGACCCCTCGATCCACAATGGCCTGCCGCCATACATCTGCACTGACCATGCATACTCCACCCAGTCCACCCAAAGGACCAAACCTTGCAGACCAAAAAGTGTCCCATCTACCAGGCATCACCGAACCATATCTCCGGACCCTGCTCTCACCCAAGTGGTGCTCCTGCATCATCAAAATATCAATGCTGCCACCAACCAGGCATCTCTGAAGCTCCTGTCTCAAGCAACCACGATAGCGTATGAAGTGTGCTCCGCCAAGGCACTATACATTCCATGAGATGATCCTCATGGATGCCCTGCTGAGGTGGATGCTGTCTCAGCCGTACGGCGGGCCTTCGCAAGCGGCTTGGATGGAGAGTAGTCCCCATCTGAGCGGCTGCGAATCTGCCCACCCGGTGTACTGCAAGAATCCCGGATCAGGCGCCAGTGGCTGTGGCCCATGGCGACTGCCTTCCGCTCTGACAGAGCAACCTCGTGTATACACACACATGCAGGGTCGCGTGCTAAGTCTGCCACTATGCACACGACCAAATGCCGAATCCCTGAGGTATCCACACTCGCGGGATCCAAGAAAAAATGAGCCAACTCCCAAAGTCGGCCTATCACATCTGTCAACTCCAGATCGCTCATGTTATGAGAAAACTCAACTGCCTGAGTCTTCAAAGTGCTGAGAGCGCAGGGCCTCCCGGGAAGGTGAGGCGGGCGGTGGGGGAGGAGGGGGGGGATGGGGGGATGGGGGGGGGGAGAGGGAGCCGCTGCCGAAACCGGAGCGGGGACGGGATGAGGCGATGGTGGAAGCAAGGCGGTGGGAGGAGACGGGGGTGGGGGTGGGGGTGGGGGGGGTGAAGGAGGGGGTGCTGGCATCTCCTGGTCCTGAGTCGTCGCCGCGGGGGTCTCCTCCTGGAGGGGAGAAAAGCTGTTCCTCACGGGAACCCAGTGAGGCTGAGACTGTGGCTGCTGCTGCAGCGGTCTCTGTGCGTGCTGCTGTGGCTGTCTCCCTCGGCGACGCCCCTGTCTAGGCTGCCACTCCGAGGTCTCTGTGGCCTGAGCAGGTGTCCGGGAGGCAGCCTGCCGAGCCAAATCTGTGGGCGGGCCATCAGTAGCCTGCTGCTGTGGTGAGGGTCGGGGTCTCCTGCGAGGGCAGGCCTTGGCCAGATGGCCAGCCTGCCTGCAAATGAAGCACTGATTCGGGAGCACCGAGAACTCCACTCTCTGATCTATCCATCCCCCCCCTATCCTAGGTAGCTGAATGACCTTAGAAAGGGAGGAGATGTCAGACACCAACACTCTGACCGAAGGTAGCCCAGCTGCTCTGGCCACCACTAAAGCTGCTGAGGGGCCAGTCTCTAGTACCGAGCCCACCAATGCTCCGAGCCTGGAGAGGAGCGGAAGATACTCCCAGCGGAGTCCAGGGAAGCAAACTGTAACGTGGAAAAGACGCTCTCCCTGCTCCGCCGCTGCTGGGTCAAATCCATGCTACCAAGGTCTGAAGAAAGCCCGAACACCCCTGATGTCAAGGGGACTCATGGCAAGGACCTTGGCAACGCTCTGGGCGGCCTCGAACTCGATCTGATAATGTCCCCGGCCCAGGAGCTGTACATCCAGGATCTTGCCCACATCTGCAAGAAGGCGGGCCTGAAGAAGATCCCTGATCTCCCCTCTGCTGGGGCGAGTGCCGACTATACGGCAGATGGTGGAATGAGCCTGGAGGCGTTCCACCTCTGCAGTGAGGCTCGCTTCCTCTTCTGGCGAAAGAGAAAGCCTGATGGGGGTGTCCTCACGGGCGGGCGAGGGGGCTGCGGATCAGAGTCTGAAGCTCCGGCGAAGGAGAGGCGAAGGCGGGATCCTGAAAGAACCGATTGCACACAGAGAGGCGGAAGACAGAGATTGCACTGGAGGCGGAAGCAAGAAAAAGGAGGGAGGGGGGGGGGGGGGGGGAGCAGGCGAAGGAGAAAACCTAAAGGGGGGGGGAGGGCGGGAGCTGCGCGCAAGAGGGAGGGGAGGAAAGCGAGCTAGCGGAGGGGGGGGGATGAGGCGCTGCAGAGGGGAGCAGGGCACGAAGACAAGGGGGGGAGGTGCGAAGGAGAGGAAGGGCAGCGAGCAGAGCAGGGCGGCGGCAGCGAAGGCAGGCGGAAGGGGGCGCAGCAGCTAATGCAGGCGGGGGGGGGGGGGGGCTAAAAGAAAGGCGGCGGGCAATGCAGGGAAGGCGGGGGGGCAAGGAGCGAGGGGAAGGCGAGGGGGCGAGCAGGCAGGGAGGGCGACGGGCGCTGTGCAGCAACGCGAGCAGGGAGAGGGGGCGGGAGCTTCAGCGAGCACGTATAAAGGCCTATAGGCTATTGATTCCCCCACCGTGGATAAAGCGAAGTAGGTGCTTTTTTAGGTTTTGCTGGCAAGATAAGGTTCATGTGGATTCTAAGAGGAGGAGAAGGGGGAGATTTGTATGCATGTGCGCGGGTGAAATTGTCCAAGGAAAACCCTAGTTTTTGGACTGTAAACCAGGGTCGTTGCATGTGCTGTAGGCTTGCAGACCAGCATGAAGGGAAAAGCGACTCCGTGCAGGTGCCATGAATGCTGTCTACTTTGACTGGTTATACTCTAATCTCAACAGCCAAGCAAGAGTGCTGCACAGGATATCAGCGGGACACTGTGCACAGATGGCAGCAGTGCAGGAGGCGCAAGCCAGCAGAAGATATTGCGTAAGAAAGGGCTGTACAAGCCTTGCATCAAGCTGTATAGGCCTGTAGCAGGCCGTACAGAGGTTTGTGAACAGGCCGTACGCGCTGCAGATGGCCATACAAAGGCTAGCAAGCAGGTGCAGCCTGGTGCATGTGGCTTGAGCAGGTGGACAGCAGCAGAGCAGCACCCAGAGAGAGAGAGAGAGAAAGCAGGGGAAGGTGGCGATCTGTTTTTTTCTGGCAGAGGAAAGCATGTCTATGCCATCTATAGGGTTATTGTTTTTTTTATTCAACAGCTATCCTATTTTTATTATAAAAAGCATGGGGGCTGTTTCTTATTAAAACGCAAGAAGGGGGGTTGTGGTGGTTAAGTTTGTAGCGCACACTTTAAAAAAGGCTTATTTTTAGCCATAAAAACGGAAGGCTTGGGTCTTTTGTATTCACCCCATGAGATGAAATCGACTAAAGGCAGTGGTTTTGCGAGGATTCGCAGCCAGATTTTCATCTTCATGCGTGGAGTTCAGGTGGGTCCCCTTATTTTGCCTGCTTTTCTCCAGTTTCTCGCGTGAAACTTGTGTTTTTCCCCCAGCTTTTCTGTATTTTCAGAATGTCACATAGGTATCTAGCACCAGTAGACCTCTCTTTCTTTTTATTTCTCCCTTTACCATGGCGGCACGACTCCACTTTGTTGATGACGTTTCCAACCATAGGAAGATCATCCTCAAGGGTCAGGGAAACACCAGGAGGTGCAGCAAGAGGTGGTCAAGGGGGTTGAGAAAGCTTCCTTTGAGGAGCACATGGCTCAACTGTGACCAGAATTCTGGGAAAAGATCCAGCTTTTGCTGGATTAGATGGCTGTACTTCAGCGACCGGTGATTGGTGCAGCGGTAGATAATTAAATTGTCATTATTAACATAATATTAAAATTTTCTTTTCTTTTTTCGCCTTCCGGCAACATTAGCTTCTTCGTTCGCACCAGAGGCTTTTGTGGGTGAGAAAAAATAAAGAACCCAGGAGTTGTTTGACTCTTGGCTCAACCGTTGGAACGCACACTTTGAGTTTCCCCCGTTCCCAGAAGCTCAGAAGATTCAGATGATTAGGAGTCTCCTGAAGGTGAAAGCCCTAACATGGTGCAAAGAACTTAGGATTAAACCAAGTACTTGGGCAGAGTTTAAAATAGTGTTTCCCAATTAGTTCCTCCAGGCGGAGGATGAGTTTGAATGTGTGGCCAAGTTTATGGACTTGGAAGTTGGACATGAGAAACATGTCTTTTGACACATACTTACAGCCATTCAAAGAGTTGTAGTCCCAAGCGGCACATATGGATGCCACAACGTTATGTGGGTTTTTAATCTATGGGTTGGCTCAAGAACACAAGCTCCAAGTTAAGAACAATCATAGCAAGACACTAGGGGATGCCATCCCGTATGCTAGGATTTATGAAGAGACGATGGCCGGCTAGAAGTAGAAGAATGTCTTTGAGAAACCTCAAACCAAACGAACCTTTGTGCAAGCTTCCAAGTGTAACTGAAAGTTTAAGTCTAACAAGGCTCCAAAGAACCAAACCCAGTCTTCGGGTGAACCTAGTTCAAAGATGCATAGGAAGCATCAACAGATCCTCAAGAACATTAGGGAGGGCAGGTGTTTCTCTTCTGGTCAGAAGGACCATACGAAGGCAAAGACCATGGCAACTCATTTGACTGAAGTAACACGTAAACCTCAAATTTCTTCCGTGAATATTATTGTTTCAAGTCAAAGTGCTTGCATGGAATGTGTTTTCATGCATGGAAGTCTTCGGTCCTAACAACTTGAAACATACGTATGTGTCAGTGTTAGGGAAGACTGTGCATATCCTTTTTGACCCTAGTAGCACTCGTAACTTCGTTAATCATAAATTTATGCAAAAGTCAGGAGTGAAGATGCAATCAAGTGATCACGTGTATCACGTGAACTTGGCGGCGAGACTTTGACAAATCTAGAATTGGCTTGTCTCTTAGTTACTCCAAATATATTTAGAGTTTAGGTCCAGTTAGATTGCACGGGTCATGTTTGTGCTTTGTAATGGAGAATGTTCCAATATTTTGAAGGGTGATTTTGTGGTCCCACTGAAACCAAGGTGGGTAGTACAATCCAAATTTCTAGGAATATTAAACCTCACATTAGTGACACTAAGTACAGATAGCTTTACTAGATACAACCACACTCACCCACACTCAACTTAATGAGTATAACAGATTTGGAGAAGTTAACAACACAACGGGTCCAGAACCCCCCCCCCTCCCCAATAAATAAAACTTTATTACAAGGAGTATTTACAAATACATGTAAAAGGTGCTCTTGCACCAAATTTCCATGTATCAAAGATGAAAACAAGATAAAACAAATCCTCCGTCCAAGCCAGGCAAGGAGTGTTTTCCAACTTCACACCAATTTAGTGTAGATCTCATAGGAGCAGCCCAGTCTCACATATATACCTGCGTAAGGTCAGAAAATCTGAGCTTACGAATTGAGAGATTTGAGTAAGAAATAATAGTGAAGAAGGACAAAGATAAAAACAAAGCATTTCAAAGATCAAAAATAAAGCATTTCAACGATCCACTGGCTATCCGGGGACCTCTCCTGAAGCCACTATTGAGAGGCAAGACTCCTCCTCAAACTCCACCCCTGCTCCCAAAAACCCTCTAGTCGGCTTTGGGCTGCCTCTTGCAAGAAAAAGCTGACCTCCCCTAAGCCCTCATCCACTGTGCGCGCACCAGAGCCTGAAAGAAAATCTAATCCTGCCCATATCTGCTCTATCCTGCTGCAAATCTCTGGGTCCTAAATGAGGCTATCCGGGATCCTCCAGCTCACCTACCTGTCATGCCTCTAGGGGTCCTCTAAGGACAAAATAACCAGGGCGTGGTCAGAAAAAGAAGTGCCTTCCATCATACCCCCTCGGCTGCAAGCCCACTCATCAATGTAAAATCTATCAAGTTTAGAGAGGTTGGGGCCAGTAACTACCAAACCTAGCTACTAAGGAGAGGAAATCAAAACATAATATCAAACGAAGACTCTTAATTAAGACATTAACCAAACAAAAAACAAAACAAAAAAACTAGGAGTGCTTGCAAAATCCACATAGTTGACTATGTGGATTCCTAGTCTCACACTATTCTAGATGCTCCTACAGAGCCTTAGTCACTTGGTCCTCAATCACAAATGAAAACATTTGCTGTAACATCAGTTTCACTATACATACCTTAATTTATCATCCCCTCAAGGTTCATGTAGGTGTGGTATCAAAAGAGGAGTTTGATGAAGTTTATGGCCTGCCGTACCACCCTGTAAACAGTCCAGTAGAGGGAGAGTGTCATGGCCCTGTGAAAATGGAGCAGGACAAGTGTGGGCATGGTGGTTGCAGGGTCAGAATATTTTATGATTCACATGGGGGGTGCCCGGACAGTGTTTAAGATGTGTGGACATCCCTAGGTGTGAAGGGGGAACATTAAAACATTAAGTTTTAATGTTTATTGAAGTTGCCCCTAGGCCTTAGTGGCCCTAGGAACTTATTAAGTTGGGGCCCTAGGGATTAAATTGGGGAGGAGTTTTCTCTCTCTTCCCTCTCTCTCTTCCCTTTTTGGGGAATCGTGTAGCAAAAGAAGAGCTTCTCTCATGCGCATGTTATCCAAGCGTGGAAAAGCACAAGGAAGGAGGCGGCTGCTGATTTCTGGTTTTTGCTGCTGTTTTCTTCTGCAAAATCAACTGTACTTTCCCACGTGTGCAGTCCGTACAGCACTGTACGACTGCAAGTACAGGCTGCTGCTGAAATCTGCTGCAAACGTACTTCATCTCTGCTGGATTCTCTGCGCCCAGGCCCTACACAGGTTGTACCAGCAAGTACTCAGCAAGTACAGTACTGTACGGCTGCCGTACAGTGTACGGACAGCCAGGTACAGCAAGTACAGTGCTGCAGGTGGTGCAGACAGGTGCTGGACAGGCCTGTGTACTCAGATTCAGGCGACCAGAATCAGGACAGCAGGCTGTTTATGCTAGTACAACGCCTGGCACGTATCCCGAGGCGGTACAGACGGGTACAGTGCTGATTTTCAGATCTGTATTTTCAAGGACAGCATAGGAGTGAGCATCAGGAGGAGGATACAGGCAAGTGCAAGCACACGTGTGAAGCAGGATTGTGGATTCAAGTGCCTGCAGGCACAGATTGGTGCTGTTGCTTCCTCCAGTGTTGTTTCACGAGCTGAACTTGGTAAGCCTTGACTCTGTTCATCTATCTCTCTTTCTATTGCTTGATGTCTGCTACAGGTATGTGTTATCTGGCTCCTTGTGAGAGGAGGAGTATGGCAGATTGACAAGGGATTAAGACAGAGATTGAACAGCACATGTATGTTTGAGCTGAGAAGATGTATCATGCTCTTGAGTTATGCCAGATGTATGCCCATGGCTGGCCTGCTTTGTGAACTTGGCTGATCAGAGGGAGGCACAGTGTGTTGCTTGAGGACACACATCTGTGTGCATAGATCCTCTGTGCTGAGAAGGATTTGTGGGCAGTCAGATTGGACTTACAGGTGTAAACTCTTGGCTGGTCTTTGTGTTGTACTCAGCCATACATATCATTTTAATTGAATAAAGAAATACCGCAAGGGGCGCCAAGCTTTGGGGCCAACAGGTGTCGTTGTGTTTTCAGATTTGGGCACTCTAGCTCCAATCTGTGTTTTGTTTATCATCTAGACTACAAGTGGACGGGTGATTGCTCCTACCGCACTCTGGTTTTCTATCAGAGGCCGGTTTCAAGGTTCCGTTGCCGGGACCAATCATCAACTTTCTGAAGGGGGTGAGCTCGTGGTTGCTTTGGAGAAAGCCATCGCTGAAAATTCAGCAATCATGTCTGATACAGAGGAAGAGTACTTCTATCATGAAGAAGAAGAGCAAGAGACTTCTCCTGAAAGAGATGTATCTGAGGATATTTTTGCAGGAGAACAGGCTGCAGATGTTGAGCCTTATGAGGATGTAACACAGCCAGAAGATGTGCATGGTAAAGAGGATGATGATGCTCGGTTTAAAGATCGCTTGGCTAGTGTTATGGATACTTTTATGCAGCTCACACAGAGTGAGAGATTTGCTGAATTTTTGAGATCTCACTCAGAGCCCCGCACAGAGCCCCAGAAAAAGAAGAAGAAGGTTCGTTCGAAGAATCTTTCTCAAGGTCATAGTGGTACCACTCCACAGGATCCATCTCCTGCACAGTTTCCGAACATGCAGCATGCTTTTGGAACCCACAGAGTTCCTTCTATGGACAGCCACCTATTCCTCAGCAGAACATGCATCCAGGTTATTTTGGTGGTGGTTCGGTGTTCCAATCCATGACTGGGGGTTATCCTCAGGGAGGCATGGGTATGTATGGGCCTTTTGGAGCCAATTTTCAGCCTGGCATGCAAGGGAATATGTATGGTGGTATGCAGTCCGGTATGCAAGGAAATGTGTTTGGAAGCATGCAACCTGGGATGCAAGGCAATATGTTTGGTGGCATGCAGCCAGGTATGCATAGTGGAATGTATGGAAACATGGCTGGGATGTATGGTATGCCTGGTGTTGGAATGGGAAATGTTGACCCAATGATGGGTATGAATGTTGGGGGCAGCAATCTTACGAAACCACTTCCATATGATAATCTAACGCCTATGGGAAAGGCGAAGGATTACAAGGAAGGGGGAGCTGCCGTGAAGTTTGACACTTTCAGTGGGGCCAAGGATAAATTGAAGGCACTTACCTTTTTACAGCAGTTTGATGCTGCTTTTTCTAGTGGGAATTACACAGAGTCCTCGAAGGTGAGGAAAGCTGCCACTTTTCTCAAGGGCAATGCTTTGCAGTGGTGGTCTACTCTTCTTTTGCAGGGCATAGCACCCACCACATGGGTCCAATTCAAACAGGTTTTCTCTTCCGTATGGCTCACATCTACATTTGAGGTGGATGTTATGACAGCATGGCACAAGCTGGATGCTTCAAAGTGTGATAGTTTGGAGGATTATAACAAGAAGCTGGATGCTCTACTCCCAGTGACTTCTTATCGTGCCGTGCCATTATCTGAGCAGGTTGAGAAATATTGTTGTGGGTTGCCCAAGGAGGTACGAGATTACTGTATAAAGACGAGTAACGAACATGTCACAGATGATTGAAAATGCTATGACAGCTAATGCGTTACTCACAGGTGGTTCATCTGGGTTTAAAGGCAGTAAGAAATTGGGCAAGAAAGCTGAAAAATTTGGGCATGCTTCTCGTGATGCTAAAGGGTCTACAGAGACAAAGTATAAGAAGTTGCCCATGCCCAAAAGGACTTCTGAGGAAAGACAGGCTTTGAGAGATGCTCAAAAGTGTTTTTACTGTACTGAAGAGGGGCATATGTCATTCAATTGTCCCAAGAGAACGTCCAAGAAGGACCCTGACAATAAAGGAGAGCCCAAGCCAAAGAAACCAAAGCCTTCTGCAGGCTTAGTTCCTGATCTTGTGGGGGAGCAGCTAAGTGGTGAAACATCAGAGTTGTGCAGGGCATGGGGCAAAGTGAGAGATCAGAATGCTTTGATCTTCTTTGACACAGGTGCTAGAGCCAACTTTATTTCACCAGATTTGGCTGGCCGATTGGGGATTCGCGCAGAGGAGATGGGGCCGTTACATGAGGCAAATATGGCTTGTCCAGGGTATGCAGAACCCGTTACTCCTATTATTGGGAAGCTTCGGCTTCATTTGCAGGGTTATGTGGACAGCGAAGAGTTCTTCATCATGCCTTTGGATGGCTGTGATGTTTTGTTGGGGATGCCATGGTGCCACAGGGTACATGCGGTGGTGGATACTTGCAATAGGAAAATTACTCTGACTCATAGAGGGAAAGAGCATGTATTGGATGTAAAACTCAAAGGGGAATCTGTTCCTATTGTATCCGCTTCGGCGATTTCATCAGTAATGAAAAAGCATCTTTCTGCGTACTTGATTTATGTAAAGGATGCACAGGATGATGAGTCTAAGTCTAATTTGTCAATGTTAGATAAGGACAGGGCTGATTTCTTAAGTGGGTTTCAAGATTGTTTTTCCGAGTCATTACCAGGAGAATTACCTCCTGAGAGGCCAGAAGATCATGCCATAGATCTGATTCCTGGTAGTATTCCACCGAATAGACCGCCGTACCGTGTTAGTGCAGCCCAACAGGAAGAGATTATGAGTCAGGTGCAGGAGCTATTGAATAAGGGGTTGATTCAGCCTAGCTCATCACCCTTTTGCTCACCTGTGCTCTTAGTGCAGAAGAAGGATGGTTCTTGGCGCATGTGTATAGATTACAGGGCACTGAATAAGAATACCATCAAGAATCGATTTCCCATACCGAGGATCGATGACATCTTGGACCGCTTACAGGGCTCCACAGTTTTTAGTCGTATTGATTTGAAAAGCGGGTATCATCACATACGCATTAGACCCGAGGATGTGCATAAGACAGCATTCCGAACCACGTTTGGGTTGTATGAGTTCTTGGTTATGCCCTTTGGTTTGACGAATGCGCCTGCCACATTTAACAGAATGATTGCAGGATTTTCAGGCCTCATAGAGAGTTTGTGGGCACATTCTTTGATGATATGATTGTGCATTCACGAACTGAGGAAGAGCATAGAAGGCATTTGGCCATTGTGTTTGCAGAACTCAGAAACCATAGATTGGTGGTTAATGGCAGGAAGAGTGAGTTTTTCTTGCAGGAGATACATTTCTTGGGGCATATTGTGACTGGTCATGGAGTCCGTATGGATCCAGCCAAGGTTGAAGCAATACTTAATTGGCCAGCTTTGAGGACCGTGCATGATGTACGCAGCTTTTTAGGATTGTGTTCCTATTACAGGCGTTACATACGACACTTTGCTGAAATTGCTTCGCCTCTTCATGCTTTGACGAAGAAAGCAACTCCGTTTAGATGGGCTGATCGGGAAATTACAGCATTCAAAAAGCTCAAAGAAAAGCTTACTTCGGACCCAGTATTGGTGTTACCGGACCTCCGAAAGGCTTTTGTTGTCCAGTGTGATGCATGTGGAAGTAGCATTGGTGCAGTTCTCATGCAAGAGGGACATGTGATAGCCTATGAGAGTAGAGTTTTGCAAGATGCCGAGAAGCATTTGCAGGTGTATGAGAAAGAGATGTTGGCTGTAATTCACGCTCTTTCTACATGGAAACACTACTTGCTTGGGGCTGATTTCACTGTGCGGACAGATCATCAGACCTTGCGATATTTCCTCACGCAGACTAAGCTTTCAGAGAAGCATATGCGTTGGGCAAACTTTTTGTCAATGTTTCACTTCCAGATTGTGCATGTGGAAGGCAAAAAGAATGTAGTGGCAGATGCTTTGTCACGCAAGCCACAAGTCTCTGCAGTTTCACTTGCTTATCATCATGAGCTTGATGAAATGAAAGAGCAGTATGCCCATGATGAGGACTTTGAAAGGTTGTATGATCAGATGTCTGAGGGTCAGCGGCATGAGCATTACACTCTCAGAGATGGGTTTTTATTGATGCATGGCAGACTGTGTGTTACCAGGCCATTGCGACTCAAGGTTATGATTGAAAGTCATGCTCCACCGTATGCAGGTCATAGAGGTATTGACGCCACGGTCAAAGCAGTGGAGACTTTCTTTTATTGGCCAACCTTGAGAAGAGATGTTGATGCCTTTGTGAGGCAATGCATCGTATGTCAGAAGGTAAAGTTTGACCGTCAGAAGACACCAGGGTTATTACAGCCTTTACCTATTCCGGATAGACCTTGGGAGAGCATTGCCATGGATTTTGTATTTGATCTTCCACGGACACAAACGGGAAATGATGGCATCTGGACTATCATATGCAGGTTCAGTAAGCAGGCTCATTTCATTCCCGTGAGGAAGACAATTAAAGTGGATCATATGGTGAAGTTGTTCATGGCGAACATCTTCAAGTATCATGGCTTGCCTACGTCTATCATTAGTGACCGTGATCCACGGATGACGAGTTTGTTTTGGAGAGGGTTGTTTGACAACATGGGTACAACTCTCAAGTTTTCATCGTCATTTCATCCACAGACAGATGGTCAGTCAGAAGAGGCTAACTCTACAGTGTTAGATCTTCTCAAGTGTTATGTGTCAGAGCACAAGCAACAATGGGAAAAGTATCTTCCTTTGGTGGAGTTTGCATATAACAACACTGTACATAGCTCGACAGGCAAGGCGCCTTTTGAGATTGTAGAAGGAGGGAAGAAGGTACCGCCCATTTTGCATACAAAGGATAAGATTTTTGAGGCTGATCAGTATGTGGAGAGCTTGGATGAAGCTTATCGGAGAGTTAAGTTGGCCCTCCAGAAAACTCAGCAAAAGCAAAAGAAAGCCGCAGACCGTCACAGACGTGATTTACAGTTTGCATTGGGTGATTGGGTTCTTTTGCGCTTTGAAAAGGCTAGACTCAAGAAGATGAAGGGTAAAGAGCGCTTATTCCCTAAGTTGAGTATGCGATACTATGGGCCTTTTCAGGTTTTGGAAAAGATTGGTGAGGTAACCTATCGTTTGAAGTTACCAGATCACTGGAGGATTCACAATGCTTTTCACGTGAGTCTTCTTAGACCTTTCCGTGGGGATGTGCCTGAGGATGTATCAGATGAGGCTCAGCCGGAAGTTGAGGAACTTGATGAGATTCTGATTCCAGAGCAGATACTGGCACATAAAGAAAGGAAGGTACGAGGTAAAGTTTCCCGTCGCTATCTTGTGAAGTTCAAGAACTATTCACCGATGGATGCGAAGTGGATGGAGGAAGGTGACTTAACAGATTCACCTCAGGTTTTGCAGCTTTATCTCGATGCCTTTGAGTTAGAGCCGACTCTTATTGTGGCTCATTCAGGTTCAGCAGAGCATGGGTCTGGAGCATTACCTGATGCTCAAGAGGGGGGTAGCACCTCCACTCCCTTGATACAGACAGGCTCAGATGACATCTAGAGGTCGCTTGGTGCAGATTTTATCTCATCCGAAGGTACTAAGGCTGACAGTACATCTGTTTATGGGACTTCTATGATATATGTGTACTAGTCACATGGAGATTTTTGTGGATATGTATGGTTCACAGTGGTATACAACTTGGACTATTACTATGCCATTGGTTTGCAGTGAATGTTGATACATGTATATGGCTCAGAGAGATTGGGACGCTGATCTTGCCATATTGTATATTTCACTTTGGATATTTTGATGCATCACCAGAATGCAATCGAGGACGCTTGCCATCTTTCAAGAGGGGGGTATGTCATGGCCCTGTGAAAATGGAGCAGGACAAGTGTGGGCATGGTGGTTGCAGGGTCAGAATATTTTATGATTCACATGGGGGGTGCCCGGACAGTGTTTAAGATGTGTGGACATCCCTAGGTGTGAAGGGGGAACATTAAAACATTAAGTTTTAATGTTTATTGAAGTTGCCCCTAGGCCTTAGTGGCCCTAGGAACTTATTAAGTTGGGGCCCTAGGGATTAAATTGGGGAGGAGTTTTCTCTCTCTTCCCTCTCTCTCTTCCCTTTTTGGGGAATCGTTTAGCAAAAGAAGAGCTTCTCTCATGCGCATGTTATCCAAGCGTGGAAAAGCACAAGGAAGGAGGCGGCTGCTGATTTCTGGTTTTTGCTGCTGTTTTCTTCTGCAAAATCAACTGTACTTTCCCACGTGTGCAGTCCGTACAGCACTGTACGACTGCAAGTACAGGCTGCTGCTGAAATCTGCTGCAAACGTACTTCATCTCTGCTGGATTCTCTGCGCCCAGGCCCTACACAGGTTGTACCAGCAAGTACTCAGCAAGTACAGTACTGTACGGCTGCCGTACAGTGTACGGACAGCCAGGTACAGCAAGTACAGTGCTGCAGGTGGTGCAGACAGGTGCTGGACAGGCCTGTGTACTCAGATTCAGGCGACCAGAATCAGGACAGCAGGCTGTTTATGCTAGTACAACGCCTGGCACGTATCCCGAGGCGGTACAGACGGGTACAGTGCTGATTTTCAGATCTGTATTTTCAAGGACAGCATAGGAGTGAGCATCAGGAGGAGGATACAGGCAAGTGCAAGCACACGTGTGAAGCAGGATTGTGGATTCAAGTGCCTGCAGGCACAGACTGGTGCTGTTGCTTCCTCCAGTGTTGTTTCACGAGCTGAACTTGGTAAGCCTTGACTCTGTTCATCTATCTCTCTTTCTATTGCTTGATGTCTGCTACAGGTATGTGTTATCTGGCTCCTTGTGAGAGGAGGAGTATGGCAGATTGACAAGGGATTAAGACAGAGATTGAACAGCACATGTATGTTTGAGCTGAGAAGATGTATCATGCTCTTGAGTTATGCCAGATGTATGCCCATGGCTGGCCTGCTTTGTGAACTTGGCTGATCAGAGGGAGGCACAGTGTGTTGCTTGAGGACACACATCTGTGTGCATAGATCCTCTGTGCTGAGAAGGATTTGTGGGCAGTCAGATTGGACTTACAGGTGTAAACTCTTGGCTGGTCTTTGTGTTGTACTCAGCCATACATATCATTTTAATTGAATAAAGAAATACCGCAAGGGGCGCCAAGCTTTGGGGCCAACAGGTGTCGTTGTGTTTTCAGATTTGGGCACTCTAGCTCCAATCTGTGTTTTGTTTATCATCTAGACTACAAGTGGACGGGTGATTGCTCCTACCGCACTCTGGTTTTCTATCAGAGGCCGGTTTCAGAGAGAAAGGGAATTAAAATTGGCCACAGTGCAATCTTTTGGTACACAACCCTGTGCAGGAACTGCCCGATGGAGAAGAGAAGATTTTGATACATTATTCCCCTCCTGTATGTGTGCAGCCTTGGAAGGTTGAGAAAAGGCTTGATGGGGTCTGCCCGCTGATTCTCCTTCTGCACGCAGCAGTGAAGAAAGGAGAGGAGAAGGTTCGGCTGTCTCTTAACAGAAGAGGGAGAGTGAACTTCGAACACCTCAGGCCCACCAGGGAGATAAACAAAAGTGAATCCCTTTGCTTCAGTTTTCAGCCATGAGAGAGAGAGAGAGAGAGAGAGAGAGAGAGAGAGAATGCCCTTCAGTCCACCGAGTGATAGAAGATGAGAGAGAGAGTCGACTACTTCTGGCCATCCATGAGAGAAAGGGCATCGAACGTTTCTGCCTGCTTCAGCCCGTCTGTGAGCGTGAGAGAAAGTCCAGCCCAATTCCAACGCCAGCCAGCTATCCTCGTTTCCCCACATCGACCACCTTGCTAAATCCAAGTGAAGGCTTTTGTAATCACTTACGTGGCCATGGTTTTAATGTGTCCCAAAATTCCCACGTAAATGATGTTGGGTTTTCTAATAATTGAAATACTCCCTTAGATATAATTAATGGGTTTGGGTGCCCATTGGGGTGTGGGTGTTCACACCCATTTTTAATGTGGGTGTGAACACTCCACCTTATAAAATATAACTAAGCCTTAGACATGGTTTTTGAGCCTTTCGACAGCCAATTTTGGTGCCTACAAAGAAAAAGCCAATCGCAAATCAACAAGCAAGCATGCTGGACACAAAAACAAGTCATGCATCTAGTAAATCTTTTATCTTCGCACATACACAAAATGAAGTGCATATGCAAAAATCCCCCGTTCTCAAGCCATGTATCTCACTCAGGGGTCTAATCATACTAGATGACCCCGAGCTCCAGTGTTCCCAATCAACCTCCGAGCCTACTAGTGACACTAGCACTGCCAGATGTGCTACTGATCTTATCAACAAAGCTCTCATCACTTTGGAAATATCAGTCCATGTCATAGGACTACTCATCATATCAACAAAGCCCAAATATTGGACATCCCGAGGGCGATTCACCAGTCAAACTGGTGTCCAAATGCATAAAAAGATCCAGTGAGAATCTATCCTTGCATTTATTTAAGGATACCTTGTTGTTTAGGGAGTCAAATGGTGACATCTCCCCCCTCTTCTAAACAGTTGACCACCACAACTGAAAAGCTTCCAAGTAGGCATCCAAAATCTGAGGATAATCTTTCAATATTTGTTCATCCAAGCATTTAGCATCCATAGAGGGATAGTTGTGAAAGTTCACTAGATAGCGCCAGTGTAAACGACCTCCAAGGAGCCTCTTGTCTTTATGAAAAAGAATTTTCTCAACTTGAAGAATCTCTTCCATTTCCTCAACTTTAAGAGGGTCCTCCTCCATAGGTTCACTAGGCTCTGGTCCCATATACTTTCGTAGTAGGCTCATATCAAAACATTATGAATCTTCCAATGATCTGGGAGAGGCTAGAGCTAATCGGAATGCAACTTCATTAATCTTTTGGGTGACATTGAAAGGGCCATAATACCTGTTGGCAAGCTTAGGAGTAGCACCCTCCTTGCCAGGTCTTTTACGAAGTCTCGCCTTATCAAATTTCAGCAATACCCAATCTCCTCCTTTGAGATCCATGTGTAATCTATATTTATCTGCAGCCTTTTTATGCTTTTACTGGGACTTTTGAATGGTTGTCCGTACTTTTGCAAAAGCGTCCTACAAATGACGTACATATTCATCTACTGCAAAGATTTCATCTTTTGTACGCAAATTGGGAGGCAAGACTACTCTGCTATACATAGCCTCAAATGGTGCTTTGCGTCTAGACGAGTGTACGGTATTGTTGTAGGCAAATTCTACCAACGATAAAAACTTCTCCCACATGCTCTTTTGCTCGGCAGCATAGCATTTAAACAAATCAAGTATGGCTGAATTTGTAGCTTCACTCTGTCCATTTGTCTCAAGGTGGAAAGCTGACAAGAAGCTAAGTTTTGTGCCCATATTGTCGAAAAGAGCCCTCCAAAATAGGCTAGTAGTCCTGGGATCTTTGTCACCCACAATGGACTTAGGCATTCCATGATGCTTAAAGATCTGTGAGGGAAAAATTTTAACCATGTGGTCTGGCTTGATGGTCTTCTTCACTGAAATGAAGTGAGTCTGTTTGCTGAATCTTTCGACAATAGTCCATATGGCATCATTGCCATACTGTGTACGAGGCAAATCCATGATGAAATCCATGGCTATGCTTTTCCAACGTTCATTTAGCACAGATAAGGGCTGAAGTAACCCTAGGGTCTTTTGCCTGCTGAATTTTACCTTTTGGCAAGTAATACATTGACGTACATATGCCTCAATATCCTTGCGCATAGTAGGCCAAAAGAAATACCTCTCAATAAACTGAGTGGTTGGTAGAATTCCTCTATGCCTTGCATAAGGTGGTGCATGAGACTCATGCAAAACTTTTTGCTTGAAGTCTTTGGTAACACATAATATGTTAGCATACATGAGATATCCATCTTTACATACATAAGGCATATGTGCTGTCTCGAACTGCAAATCAACCCATAAAGATGCAGAATCAACATTCGTAGCATAAGCATTACGCATCATAGTCAAGTCCTCATGTGACGTGACTGAAATAGCAACTACATATGGCTTTCGTGAGAGCGCGTCGGCAACTGCATTCTTCTTTCTAGGGGTATGAATGATCTGGAAATGAAACATGGAAAGAAAGTTGGCCATCCACATATGCTTCCCAGAAAGCTTTGTTTGAGTAATTAAGAACCTCAAACTTTGATGATCTGTCTTTATTGTAAATTCAGCTCCTAAAGGGTAGTGTTTCCACACCTTTAGAGCATGAATTACATCCCTGAGTTCCTGCTCATAAACACCTATATGTTTCTCAGCACCTTGAAAACGTCTTCTCTCATAGGCTACTACATGTCCCTCTTGATTGAGGACAGCTCCAATACATTCTCCCAATGCATCACATTCAATTGAGAAAGACTTATGTAGATCATGCACAATAAGTACGGGTCCTGTTGCAATGGCATTCCTAAGTGCTATAAAAGCATTGGACTCTGCTTCTTCCCAAATGAATGTAGCCTTCTTTTTAGTTAAAGCATGCAAGGGTGGTGCCTTATGAGCCTCAGATGCACTATCATCCAGATGGATGCTGCCTCCAATTATTCTCCTTGATCTCAAATGCATTATTTAATTAGTTTGGTTGAAGGTTGAACTTCTTGGGTCTCAAGATACTCGAGCATTTAGAGCACTTGGAATGTCATTTCACTTGGAATGCACTCTAAATCTAAAAGTTGAAGGTTGAACTTGTTCTTCTCAAGAAGCTTAAGTCTTTCCACACTTGGAATGTTCTCTAAATCTCAAAGTCAAAAATTTTAGTCTTTTTTTTTTTTTTTTTTGAGGGGGGGGGGGGGGGGGGGGGGATCGTATACGTACAAGATAAAGTTCTCTAACGTATGAATTAATATGTACGCATACTGATATAGCAATCTCACATATAAGTTAAAAAATACATTTTTGTTTTATTTCAGTTTTTGGACATATGAACGGATTTGTATCCGTACAAAGCTAAACTTGTCCGGCATGCACCAATGGAATTGTCTCTCCACTCCTTTAGTCACCTCCGCTAATGCGTCACTCATTGTGGTTGCCCATACACACAAGAAGGCTAGAGTACCTCACTCTCTCACATACAAACAAAGCAAAGCAATAGAGAGGCACAACACACACATGCACACACACACACAGACACATACACACAAGTTTGCCAGGAGCTCCACTATATTGTGTTTCAAATTTTTCAAACAATAAGTGAAAATTAACTTATATACTTGGCCACATGTTCACACTTGGTTGAACATTAATAAAACTACCAAATTTATAGTCATGTCCTTACAAGGATATGATAATACATGGATGACATTGACTACTTTATGAATCTCCTATAATATATGCATAAGCCAAGAAAAATTCCTACTTCATGTACATTCTTAGGTTGAAGCCAATTAACTACAACCTGAACTTTCTCTGGATCCACACGTACTCCATCTTTAGAAACAATATGACCCAAATAATGGATCTCAGAAAGCAAAAACTCACTCTTCTTAGCATTTATGAAGTGTTAAGTGTTTCCTTAACGGTCAAGTGTTTGATATGTTCTTGCTCATTTCAGGAGAACACCAAGATATCATCAAAAAATGTGCCAGTAAACTTGCTGCGTTCTCAAAAAATGCGATGCATAAGCCTGTTAAATGTAGCTTGTTAAATGTAGCTGGAGCATTGGTAAGACCAAAAGGCATGACCAAATACTCATAAAGACCGAATGAAGTACGGAAAGCAATCTTATGCACATCTCTCTGACTTAATGATATCCACTCTTCAAGTCTATCCTGTTAAAGCATGAAGCTCCTTGCAATCGATCCAAGATATCATCAGTGAGAGGAATAGGAAAATGGTTCTTAATGGTTATTTTGTTAAGAGCCCTCTAATCAACACACATCCTGAAAGAACCATCCTTCTTTTGAGTAAGGAGAACAGGAGAGCAATAAGGAGATGAACTAGGTCAAATAAGATCCTTTTCTAAGAGCTCATTCACCTGTGTCATGATCTCTTCCTATTGGCTAGCACTGACTCTGTAAGCAGGCCTAATGGGGGGAGAACTGACAGGTATGAGATCAATGATATGATCCTCAGGTCTAGGGGGTGGCATGCTAGCCAATACAGACTCTACAAAGCAATCACTAAACCCACGAAGAAAATTCAGTCTGCTTTCATCTAGAGCATCCACATGTACATTATTAAGTTCTACAATATCACGAACAAAAATCAAGTACGAGGAAATACTCTTTTTCATTACTTTATTTATCAATATATGGATACAACTGGAATAGTGTCCCAGCTGCTCCTGCATCAATGATATGCTTCTTATGCTTGTGAGTAATCACTATCTTCTTATTCTTATAATCCGGCTTTGGATTCAAGCGTGCGTGCCAAGACATCCCCAATAACACATCACATCCCTGCAATAATGGAGCAATCAAAAAGTCCTCATGATCCACATAACCCTATATATGAATGCGAAGTTTCCCAACCACCACAGGGATTACCTTCACAGTCTTATCTGCAAATGCGGAACATGCATCAATCTCTATTCCTATTTCATCCATGCTAAGGCCCAAAGAAGTAGCCCTCTGAGATGAGATGAGGTTGTTTGTGGAGCAGTTGTCAAACATGAAAAGAGCAGGCTCATCCTTGAGTTGACCCCATGCTTTAAATAATTGTCTCTCAACTAGAGCATGAGACGTCTTCCCTTGTACATCCGGTATAGTATGAACTTGCAGCTTCTTTTCCTTCTCACTTTTCCACTTTGGGCAATGTCTGCGCACATGCTCTTTACTGCCACATTTGAAACATTTACCCTCCTTCAATTTTGTCCTGCCTAGAGAGGCCAAAATTGTCTTTTTTTTCCTTTTTTTTAGGGGGCTGATTTGATTCAGCATTTGCAGCCCTCTTTTGCCCCTTTGCATCATGAAATTCAGGCTTCTTTTGCTGTCCCAACTTCGGACTAGCTTTATGTTCCTTACCCAAACACGCATTTATCCTCTGTGTGAGATGCTTCACATGCACTTTTTCAGCTGACATAGCTGAAGCAAATACCTCCTGAAAATTAACAGGAGGTTGTCCTGAATAATGGGTTGTAAGCCAGCTTCAAACTTTCTCAGCTTCTCTGCCTCAGAGATATGTAGAAAAGGTAAGACTTTGAGGAAAACTTTCCAAAAGCCTCTTTTGCCCCTTTGCATCATGAAATTCAGGCTTCTTTTGCTGTCCCGACTTATGCAACTTCGGACCAGCTTTATGTTCCTTACCCAAACATGCATTTATCCTCTCTGTGAGATGCTTCACATGCACTTTTTCAGCTGCCATGGCTGAAGCAAATACCTCCTGAAAATTAACAGGAGGATAGAGGTCTAAGCTGTCCTGAATGATGGGTTGTAAGCCAGCTTCTCTGCCTCAGAGATGTGTAGAAAAGGTAAGACTTTGAGGAAAACTTTCCAAAAGCATGCATGATATGATTGTACCTTTTCATGCTCTTTTTGCCCAAGTGAATCCCACTCCTTAATGATATCTTTCTTGAAATGGGGAGGTAGAAACAGATTGCGGAAGGTCTCTTTAAATTTTGTCCAAGTCTTCAGTGCAATGCCCTAAAGCTTTTCAGCTAACCACCATGAGCTTGTAGTTCCTTTAAGATGATGACCCACTTGTCGAAGCTTCGACTTCTCTGTATAGTCTTCTTCCATAAAGGCTATCTCAAATTGAGATATAAAAGTGAATGCCTTGTCTACATGCAAATAAAATTCAAATTTTACCTGTTTATTATCTGTTTTAAACTCTACACTTTAGGGGTGGAGTCATTGGATAAGGCATCTTCCATATTACATACATCCAGCTTTCCTTTCCCTTAGTCTGCATCCTTAGGCCCTGCATCACCTCCACACATTTCCCCTTTGTTCTTCTTCGCATTTACATTAGGCACCTTGCCTTTCTCATGCATGAATGTGGCTTTTGGAGTTCCATACATAGGCTTTGGGTTGCAAGTCACCATGACTCTCTTCCTGCATTTGCATGCCTCCACGAGGTCCACCAAAAAGAGATATAGGCAAAGGTATCACCCATGGTGCTGGTAAATGCACAGATAGAGTGGGAGTGTCCTCTTGTGCATGTGAATGAGCTGTCCGAGCAGCCCCACTTCCGTGCTTTTCACGAAGAGGTTTCACAAATACAAGGTTGGCATCTTTTCCCAAAACCACTTCACCTTTCCTTATGAGGTAGGAAAGGGCTGAATCTCTCCGATTTACCTGCGATAGAGTTGCAAAATCCACAAATAGAGAAGACTCTTGCTGTACATGAGAAGTGTCAAAAGAACTTGTTGACCTTTTTCAACCCGTCTAGCTTCTAAATCAGCTTTGCTCTTTTCAAGCTTCTCTTCTTCCATGAGAAGCCAGACTCAAAGCTCCTCTACTTCCTTCTCGTTTAGTCTAAGAGACTCCCCAGAGTCAAATTCCAATTGAACCGTTAGGTGTCTCCCTTGAGAAGTACTCACATGAGAGGGTGAATGGTCATCCATCTTCAATCAGCAACCTTAATGTGGAGTTATCACTTGAAACTGGATTGGTATTCCACCGAGGTATGAGAAGGAAACCGAGCTCTAATACCAATGAAACCGAGGTAGGTAGTACAATCCAAATTTCTAGGAATATTAAACCTCACATTAAAGACACTAAGTATAGATAGCTTTACCAGATACAACCACACACAACTTAATGAGTATAGCAGATTTGGAGAAGTTGATAACACAATGGGTCCGGAACGCACCCCCCCCTAAATAAGACTTCACACCAGTCTAGTGTGGATCTCACAAGAGTAGCCCAATCTGACTATGTGGAAATCGCAAGCACTCCTAGTCTCACACTATACTAGATGCTCCTACAGAGCCTTGGTCACTTGGTCCTCAATCCAAAATGAAAATATTTGCTGTAACATCATTTTCACTATACATACCTTCCATTTGTCATCCCCTCAAAGTACATGTAGATGTTGTATCAAAAGAGGAGTTTGATGAAGTTTATGGCCTGCTGTACAGCCCTGTAAATAGTCTTGTAGAGGGAGAGAAAGGGAATTAAAGTTAGCCACAGTGCAATCTGTTGGTACACAACCCTGTGCAGCAACTACCCGATGAAGACGAGAAGATTTTGAATCGTTGTTCCCCTGCTCTATGTGTGCAGCCTTGGAATGTGAGAGAACGTCTTTTCACTTCAATCCACCGGGTGATAGAAGATGAGAGAGAGAGAGAGAGTCGACTACTTCTGGCCATCTTCATTTCTGCCTGCTTCAGCCCGTCGGTGAGCATGAGAAAGTGCAGCCCGATTCCAACGCCAGCAAGCTATCCTCCTATCCCCACATCGACCACCTTGCTAAATCCAAATGAAGGCTTTTGTATTCACCTACATGGCCATGGTTTTAATGTGTCCAAAAATTCCCACATAAATGATGTTGGGTTTTCTAATAATTGAAATACTCCCTTAGATATAATTAATGGGTTTGGGTGCCCATTGGGGTATTCACACCCATTTTTAATGTGGGTGTGAACGCTCCACCTTATAAAATATAACTAAACCTTAGACATGGTTTTTGAGCCTTTCAACGGCCAGTTTTGGTGCCTACAAAAAAAAAACCAATCGCAAATCAACAAGCAAAGGCATCCACACAATCTTGTAGCCAGTAGTTATGGGTGTCCCCAGCACACTGAGACCGAACATAGGCAAGCATGCAAGACACGAAAACAAGTCATGCATCTAGTAAATCCTTTATCTTCGCACATGCACAAAATGAAGTGCAGATGCAAATATACATTGGAAATCCCCCGTTCTCAAGCCATGTATCTTAGTTAGGGGTCTAGTCATACTAGATGACCCTGAGCTCTAGTGTTCCCAATCATACTGGTCACACCTCTAGGCCTACTAGTCACACTAGCACTGCCAGACGTGCTACTGATCATATCAACAAAGCTCTCATCCCTCTAGAAATATCATTTCATGTCATAGAACTACTAATCATATGAGCAAAGCCCAAATACTAGACATCCAGAGGGTGATTCAAGTCAGACTCGTGTCCAAATGCATAGAAAGATCCAGTGAGAATCTATATTTACATTTATTTAAGGATACCTTGTTGTTCAGGGAGCCAAATGGTGACACCCACCTCTATTTTTGTAACTCAACATGACTTCATAATATAATGTATATTGGTTATGAAGTGTTTAAATGTGTTGATACCTTCTTCTTCGTCTTTTATTTCAGAAAGAGACTTCTATTAAGTATGAGAAAAACATACAACAATCACAACTATAAGCCGGAAAAGAATAGAATCACCCCAATATGTAAGGTGATTTCAACCACTGAGGAGCATCATGATGCCATGTAAGACCTGTGGTACTAGAGGAAAAGAAGATGCCATGGTCTCACTCCCACATAAATATCACGCGCTTTGCCTGCGCAGAACGAGAGGGCCCCTGAATGCAAGCCCAAGTAGCCATAAGAATATGGATGATATCACCCCATATAGTAGTACTAATGCACTAAGACCTGGACACCCTCAATAGCCTCCGTGCATCTAGCTCTCCAGATCTGCCATGCTGTAATACTGGCAACAATCTCCCAACTGGTGTCAATCCTCTGTCTGGGGGGTGTATAATCAAAGTGAGGAACATCCTGCAATAAACCATGCAGGGCAATACCTCTACGAATGAAAATAGCAAACTCTGTACCACTGCCCTCATAAAAAAGCTGCATACCAGACTGGAAGAGCCAAGCAACTGCCCCCCAAGTCACATGCATGGCTCGGCCACTCAATTTGCCCATAAGTTGGGCTACAAAACCCCAAATCTGCAATACAGTGTTGCATCTCCATAAACAATGTTGTTCAGTCTCAGAATCTGCCGCACACCTAGGACAAGAAGGTGCTACACCGAAAACCGATCTCCACTGATTGGTGGGAAGACCACCATGTAAGAATAACCAAAAGAAATGAGAGATCTGGCTCCTTCTGTATGGGTGCCAAAGTCTATTCCAATATCTACGCTGTATCGCTGGAGAAATATCATAGCTCTCCCAATGAGGCCTGAGAGTAGGGATCCTATGCATCTGTCGACTGAGGAGAAGCCTGGCATTCTGGACAATGAAACTGAAAAAAGGAAGGCCTTTCAAAGAATCGAAGGCATCAATCCACTCCCACTCTCCTGGATCCCATTGAAGATATATGATAGGACTGCAACCATATAACCACAAACACCAAGAGCCATGAGTCACTATCTGAGGAGAAGGGTCAATGAACCAATGCTTCCCCGAACGACCAACAATCCTCACTGGACTAAGCCTAGTATCTGGGATGATCTCCTCCATACTACATCTCCAGGCATGATAGAGTAAATGATGCAATCTGTAGCCTCCTGGCCCGAGAGAGCAATGACCTGCAGAGGTATGCCTATCCTCGAAAAAACTCCAAGCCAACTCGGATGATAGTCTCCTTGAAAGGTCCCAGAAAGCCACTAATGCAGAATAGCTGCATCAATCTGATCAATATGAATGCGAGAGCCCCTACGATGCTGAATGGATGCAGCTCTCCGATCCTCCGGAAGACTCTTAAAGGTCTTCCAAGCAAGAACTGTGTGTGGACATCTCTCCCATCATCTTGACCACTGCATATAATGTGTTGGTACCTTTTCATCTAATGTTAATTGTGGTTTATAGCAGTTAACTAAGTCCTCTGGAGGTTCTACGAACTTCTGGTTGTTTTATAATCCTGAGTCAAATGGGCAGCGTGGGAGGTTATGCTTTGTGCATAGGCTCCAGGTGACCGTTTCATTGGGAAAGTTACATCCCTATGGTCGAGTTTGCCTATGATACTAGTGAGCATATGGTTATGGCCATAGCTAGAATATGTTTGGTAGGAGTTGGGTTAAAACCCAAATTCCCTTAGACTTTGATAGCTTGAAGGGTGCACAGTTGTGGTGCCTGAGAATTAGGAGTCTCTCAGAGGGAGGTATGATATCCCAAGTACGAGGATTTACGAGATCCTAAAAAGGATGGTTATGATGTTGCAGCTAGCAAATAGTTGTCTTAGCGAATTCAGGTTTCCAATTGCATGCAGGAGTTGGAGGATTGAAGAATGGTTTATGTTGTTCAAGGACCTAAGAAGGTTCTATTTTTTTTGTCTTGTTTCCACGGTCATATGCTAGAGGAACGGCAACTTCACTTGAGCTGGTTCCTTGATACGTGGCTATGTGGTTTGATATATAGGTCATATGCTAGAGAAACAGCAGCTTCATTTCAACTGGTTCCTTGATACGTGGCTATGTGGTTTGATAGACAGGTATTGAACCTAATTTCAAAGACAATTGATGCAGGTTGCTAGTTTCTCCTTCATTTATTTCCAAGATTAGAAATGAGAGGGAGGGGGAATGTTATGTACCAAGCACTAACCCTTGGGATTAGGGACTAATCCAATAGGGTTAGGGGAGCCCTAGGATTAGGAAGTGGATTCACTTAACTAAAGTTCAGATTTAATAAATCCAAGGTTATTGGTTATTCATGACTTGATTGTTATTTATAGCAACAATAAGTACTGTGTAAGTGAGTCTTGGGTTATTATTGATTCATTGTGGTCTAGACCTGGAACAAGAGGCTTACTCCAGCCATGGACATGGCGGATCACAGGTAGTCTTGCTGAGGGCCCCTGTGGGCAAGCACCGGTGGTATGGGACGCCATGGCTCACTGGCATGCACTTGTGGGAGTGGAACCTTAGCCCTTGGCTCGAGGGAGATTTGCGGCGGATCTAAACCTCTGATTGGGTGGTGAAATCGCCTACACCCCTATTATTTAGTTCCTCTGATCCTGTTTATGCATGTGTACAAGATGATCCTTGTGAGGAGTCCTTTACAATTGGTATCCGAGCAAACCTAATCTCGGAGGTGGGAAAAAGCAAGGTCTGTGTCTCATGCTTTTATCAAGGTTTCCTAAGCCAGGTATCTCTCGGCCACCATATCTGCGTTTTGAATCTGCAAGAAGTAGGTGCTTTTTTAGGTTTTGCAGGATTCATGTGGATTCTAAGAGAAGGGGGAGAATGGGAAGATTTGCATGCATGTGTGTGGGTGGTGGTCCCAAGGAAACCCCTCTTTTTGTACCATAACCCTAGGTTTTCTCTCTTGTTAGGGCTACAGTTTAGGGTTGTTTCATGAAGTGCAAGGTTGTTGCATGGGCTGTCTGCTTGCAGCCAGGCATGCAAGGAAAAGCAACTCCATGTGGATGCAATGAAGGCAGTCTACTTTGGGAGTTAAGCTCTGATCTCTGCATCAATAGCCAGGCAAGGGTGCTACAGAGGATATCAATTGGACATTCCACAAATGACAGCAGTGCAGTAGGTGAAGCTAGCAAAAGATAGTGTGTAGAAAAGGGTTGTACAGTAGGCTGTAGGGAAAAGCGACTCTGTGCGTGTAATTTTACCGGTTGGTGTGGAATGGTTGATTGAACATCATGCTAATCAATACACTTAAATACAGCAAGATTTAATGGACAACAAAAGCACAATACAAAATGTAATTTGCTGAATTTACAAGAGACGCAGAATGAGCCAGAACAGCCAGCCCCTATCTCAAATATCGTATATTGATCTTGGGAGAATCAAGTACATAGCATCATGGGCATATCTGTCCGAATTTCCATTACAATGCAAATGAAAACAGTATTGCAAACAATATGATTGTCAATGAATGATGGGAGAATTAGAATTAGGGTTTCATGTGGGAGACATACACAGAGAAGAAGGGAGAGAGAGTTGTGGGGATAAGTCAACTCATGGAATTATGAGTGTGTGACTCCCCTATCACACATGTATATTTGCACTAGTACACATAGTGCACTTAGTACATTAAAAGTACTAAGTGTACTATGTACTATAACTTATGGACTTGTACACACTACAAGGGTGGGCATAATGCCTTTACCCCAACAACCTCCCACTTAAAGGCAAAGTGCCCTTAAATGAAGGAAAAGAAAAAATCAGCATGTATATGATAATATACAAGGCCATATCAAGGCTGAAACTGGCCTCATCCAATGCCCATCAAGTGTCTGCAATGAGCAAACCGCTCTGGAGGCAAACTCTTAGTAACAGATCAGCCGGGTTGTCATCCGTATGAATCTTAACAAGTTGAATTTGCTTGTTCTCTATCACCTCTCTTATGAAGTGATACTTCACATCCACATGCTTCGTCTTTGCATGAAAGACAGGGTTCTTTGCCAACTGGATGGCACTCTGACTGTCACAATGCAACAATGGAATATCCCCTGTATAACCCAAATCAACCACTAACCGAGATAGCCATAATGCCTCCTTGCAAGCCTCTGTGGCTGCAATATACTCGGCCTCTGTAGTAGATAAGGCAGTGCACTTCTGCATCCTGGATATCCATGACACAGCACCTCTTGTGAATGTAAACACATAACCGGTAGTAGACTTCCGGTTATCTGGATGACCGGCATAATCCGAATCCGTGTAACCATGCACTAATGCATCCTGTTTGCCAAAGCATGTGCACATATCCTGTGTGCCCTTCAGGTATCTCATGACACCTTTCACTGCTTCCCAATGCTTCTTGCCAGGTTTGGCCATGTATCTAGAAACCACTCCCACTGCAAATGCAATGTCCGGCCTAGTAGCAACCATGGCATACATGAGACTGCCACAAGCTGAAGCATAGGTAATCTTGGCCATATCAGCCCTGTCACTATCCGACTGTGGGCTGTCCATAGCACTGAGTTTCACATATGGAGGCAAAGGAGCACTAGTCTTCTTCCCCCCGTCCATATTGAACCTCTGCAAAACTTTGCCAATGTATTCCTTCTGAGACAAATACAACACATGCTGATTTCTGTCCCGAAGTATCCGCATACCCAAAATGTGATTTGCATCACCCAAATCCTTCATATCAAAGGTTTGATGCAGTCTCTTCTTCAAGGCATCCATTTCTTTACGAGATTTCCCGACAATCAACATATCATCAACATACAAGATAAGGATCAATAGACTGCCATCCAAAGCTTTCTTGGTGTATAAGCAGTGATCTATGTCACTTCTCCTGAAATCCTGGGATTTCATGAATGTATCAAATTTATGATACCATTCCCTTGGTGCCTGTTTGAGCCCATAAAGACTCTTTTTCAGCTTGCATACAAGCTTCTCCTTTCCATTCACTGCATAACCCTCTGGCTGTTGCATATATATCTCCTCATGGAGATCACCGTGAAGAAAAGCAGTCTTCACATCCATCTGAATCAAGTCTAGATCATCATGAGCAACCAAAGCTAATACAGCTCTAAGTGTGGTCATTTTGACCACTGGAGAGAAGATCTCATCAACGTCCACACCATATTCTTGCTTGAAGCCCTTAGCCACTAACCTGGCTTTGTATCTTGGCTTTGCATCAGGTGCAACTTTGAGCCTGTAAACCCACTTGCATGGCAAAACTTTCTTGCCTGTAGGCAAATGCACCAACTTCCATGTTCCATTTTTGTGCAGAGAATCCATCTCTGACTTCATGGCACGCTCCCAAAGAGCCTTGTCTGCCCTCTGTAAAGCCTCCTTATAACATGAGGGCTCCCCACAGTCAGTGAACATCAAGTAGTCAACCCCTGGAACAAACCTGTCAGGGACTCTGGAGGGTCTAGTGGACCTCCGTACCCAATGACCATCATTTGCAGGTTGCTGTCCAGCCTGCATATCACCTATTGGTCTCGTGCAGCTGCGCCTTGTAGATGAAGCGTTGCAGCTCTGCCCGTGGCTATTCCAGGTTCACCGGCCCTAGTGTGTATGCGCAGCTCTGCTTGCGGTGTCCAGGCCTCAACCACTCCCTATCAATGTCTTGCAGCGCCCAACACGACACCAAGCTCGAAGATGCTCACAAGTCCATCCACAGTAGCTCTTCGATGTAGAAACCCTACCACTCTCTACCACAGGGATCTCCTGTAGCCAAAGCTCTGATACCAGTTGATGGGAGAATTAGAATTGGGGTTTCATGTGGGAGACATACACAGAGAAGAAGGGAGAGAGAGTTGTGGAGATAAGTCAACTCATGGAATTATGAGTGTGTGACTCCCCTATCACACATGTATATTTGCACTAGTACACATAGTGCACTTAGTACATTAAAAGTACTAAGTGTACTATGTACTATAACTTATGGGCTTGTACACACTACAAGGGTGGGCATAATGCCTTTACCCCAACAATGAAGATCTCTAAGGAGTTGCCTTCTAAGTTCTCACACTACCCTCTCTCAAGTGCCCATGTTCCCTTCCATCTACTCTCTATTGTTCCACCCAAATATAGTAGAAACAATCCTCAAGAGAACACGTAGGACAAGAAAACATTACACAGGATATGTGAGAACGGAGTCTTGCCCTTCCCTCTTGCTACTTTGTTGCCATAATTGTAAGCTTACCAATTGCAAGTACAGTCAACGACAACGATAAGTAAGTCTTTCACGATCCTCCAAGACAAAAGTCTTCAAGCAAGTGCACAGAACCTTGGGAAAGCTTAACCTATGGTTTAACTTAAGAAAGGATGACTGAAATTAGGGTTTTAAACCAAATGACCAGAAATTACAGCAAACAAATGGATAAATTTGCTGAATTTGAGCCTTTGGAAGTGTGTAGGAGGAAGAATATGACCCAGAAAGAATCCTGGATGCTTGAGAAACACTCTAGCAAGCTTGGATATGGACTTGGGAGAGAAGTGCAGAAAATCCAGCCATAGAGAACTCTTGAAGTAGACGCCCAATGCCCACTTTTGAGAAGGGAGGAGAGAGAAGGAGAGCGGTGTCTACTTACAAAAGGTAAGTGCAAAGGGGTGCAAGATGGAGGTAACACATGGTTGGACACTTACTTTGCACTGGACACGTGAGTTGTAACCGTCTCGGGACTTCAATGAGTGTGTACACAATGCTCGTCATGATTTGTAAGTGAGTTTTGGTTGCCCAAAACTTATTAAAGTGTGAATACACTCACTTATAAATTAGCACTAAGTCCTAAAAGATAAATTAACGCAATTTGACCAATACTTACCACCTGTCCAGACTCCACATGCAACATAACCATGTCAGCAAACAATTTCACATGCACGGTTCACGGGCGGGTGTCCCCTTACCCAGAACTACACATTGGTCAGGCAAGCATGAAAACAACATGTAAATTCAATTTGCAAGCAAGCACATCAAGATGATATGCAATGCAACATTGGTATGGACAACCCCTGTTCATGAGACTATACCCAAGGGACCTTTCCAAGCAAGTACGCGAGGTACCAAACCCAGCGGAAAGCCAATCCTCCAAGCATTTCCTGGCATGTATACACAAGCACAAGCCCCAGTAGGAAAGCCAATCCTCCAGGTGTTTTTCGACATGTACACACAAGCACAAGTCCTTGAAAAAAGCCAATCTCTCCGGGCGTTTCCAAGCATGTACACACAGGCACAAGTCCCACTGGAAAGCCAATCCTCCAGGCGTTTTCGGGCATGTACACACAGACAAGTCCTCGCGGAAAGCCAAGTCCACCAAATATTCTGGGCATCAACACAGACACAAGTCCCAGCAGAAAATCTAATCATTCCGGGCATGAACACATCAAGTCCCAACGGAAGATCATGTTCACAGTTTCACATAACAAGTGTCAATCCCATGCATAAGCATAAACCAACAGCCATGTATGCCAGTCCAATGCATACACATAGTGAGAAAGCAAGGGAGAACCATTTGGATGGCCAAATGGTGGCATTCCCCCCGGCTTCTGTAAGATTCCCCCCTTCTAAAATAGGGAAAACACTTAAGATAGTCCACTAAGTCTTTAACTTGGAGAAAATTTCCTATTCATCGACACCTTGACCATGTAGAGATTCAAGGATACGATTCATAGGTAAGACCTAGTCCTATCCCGCAGGGGGAGCGTGATCTTCTAAAAATCAAATCACCCATAAAGTAATTGATCATAAATTGAGCAACTACTAGACTTGATTTCTAGAGGCAACGCTTTTTTCCTCATCCATGCAAGGCACAACCGCTTGCCTAGTCTTCTAGAATAGAGTTACCCAAGAACCTATTTATCTAGCGTAGGGCTTTCACTTAATCTGTTGGAAAGCTACCCGACTAATCGGGTCCACCCGTCCGTAGGATGGTGCCATCGGGGCATTCCATCCTCCCACTTTCCACCCTACTTACGCGTCAATTTGTTTTCTAATTAATCCTACCACACTGTTTGACATAAATAAACATGTTTCTTAATTAACGCCCTTTTCACAAGGTTTGTTAAAACAGTCTTTTTCCACAATACAATAATGCCAAAAACAAGATTTATATAAAAAAAAAAGTTTATACATGAATCAATTCCATACAAGCCAACCGGCTCTCTTATTCTTTTCCTTTATACTGCCGATGATCTACAATTCGACCTTCCAGCCTCTACATGCTGGGCAAAACCCTACGGGACCATACACCTCATCGTCGACCGCTGGCGAGGACTCAAGCCGGCCTCTCACCCTCTCAGGCTCCATCGCTCGATCCTCCCGCCCCTCAAAGCGATGTCTGCACACTAGGGTGCGCTTATTCACCGCACTAGCCTGGGTCCTCAGAACTAGGCAGCATCATAATGTCTCGCCTCAATCGGCGAACCTTATTCTCCCAATGGTATGAGAGATACCTTGTGCCATTCCCAGGCTTTGCTAACGACGCCGCCCGACTACACAAGCACGGAATGGAGTTAGTGTCGAAGCCAGGAAAAACTTGCACTCTTTAAAGATAACAATTTCAATGCCATTTATTGAATACAGCATCACACAATTCGTAACTTCATACAATTTTATGTCATTATTTTAAAAGGAAAAGATACACATTTATTAACACTAATATAAAAAAAACTCTTCTTTAAAAGATAACCAAGCTAACCTGGCCACCATTTTCTTGAGGAGCTTCTAAAGGGAGGGTTGGAGCCGCATTAGAAGCATCTTCTCTAATCTCGTTGTTGCGCGCTCCTCTCGAGGCAATATTCTGACGTTTCCACGAAGGGGCCATCTTGGATGTCGTCTTGTAGGGCTCGCTATTGCGGTCGAAACGCTCCAATCGGATCTCAATTCTGAGATCGTTTGCTCACCGTATGAGCAAAAGACCATAGCGCATGAACCCTCTCTTACGGCAAAAACCAGCAAAAACCTCTTACTAAAGTCCACGCAAATGAGGGGAGGGGAGGGGGGGGGAAAGGGGGGGGAGAAGAGTTAAGGACACTGCCTCCTAGCAAGAGGGGGATAGAGGAAAATTACCTTATCTCAAAAGTGACAAATGAGGGGGTGTGAGAGGGGTGGCTGTAAGGACGACTGTACTACAACAAGTACACTGCACAGGGACGGACGACGGTACGGGCGACGGCACAGCAGAGCATAGACTACGCAGAAATGCATGTTGCCCATGGAGCACCCCGGAGGTTTATATAACTGTGGGGTACAGGTACGGGCGCTGCGCAAAGCAAGAACGAAAGGACGGTATACCAGCAAAGGCTGTACATCAGTGGCCTGCATGGATCTAGGGGAAAGATACGGTGTCGGTTAACAGGGAAAGGAGTGGTACGCATGTACCTTATCTGGTCAGGGGCAGCATGGGTGTCCACGTAGCGGTACGTGTGGACGGCTCTTGTGCAGCCATCATATGGGCACCCTGGTAAGTGTGTACGGTCCAAATTTTGGGGTGGGGTCCCCAAATTTGGGATGCTAGCCTCGATTTACGTGCCGGACTGCCCCGAGGGGGTGAAAATTTTTTTTATCCGGGAGGTTCTCCTGGTCGCTAGGGTTCAGACCGTTCGTCAATCGGACACCCGATCGTGCATTTATTAAGGTTTAAAGGTCGTCACTTTTTAACTAAAAATGACTGAAATTTACGTATAAGCTTGATCCAGTGTCCGTTTTGGATGCTGTAAAATCTTATATTAGGATAAAATGGCGCACAGATTCCAAATTTGGGCTCAAAATTTGAAGATTCTAAGTAGAAATGACTCATTTAATAAAATCATTGATTTTTATACCATAAAAACTCTATTACATGGACATTTCTTTATTAGTGAAGATGGGTATGTTACAGCTTCTAAACATTTATCCACAACTGAAAAGCATCCATATACGTCTAAAGTACATGCTGGCAATATGTGAAGAACTCTTCATCTACCCATTTAGCATCAATGGGAAGATAGTTCTTGAACTTCACAAGGTAAGGCCTGACAAGTTTGTCTCCAGCAAGCTTGTGTTCTTTGTGATACACAATCTATTCTGGCTACAAAAGTTCCTTAAGCTCATTCACTTCTAATGGTTCCTCAATGACCGGTTCACTAAATGGCTCCCACCCTATATACTTGTGAAGGAAACTCACATGAAAAGCATTGTGTATATGCCAATGACTAGGCAATGCCGACATGAAAGCCACTTCATTGATCTTCTTGATCACTCGAAAAAGCCCATAGTGCCTGGTTGCAAGCTTAGGATATACACCCTCTTTGCCTGGCCCTTTCTAAGTCTTTCTTTTTCAAATTTCAGCAATACTCAATTATTCTCTTTGACATATAATTGCCTTCTATGCTTGTCAGCAACCCTTTTATGTTTGTCCTATGACCTCATGTATTATTTGTCAAAGGGTGAAAAATTTGATAGGCAAAAGACACCAACGTTGCTTCACCCATTGCAAATTCCAACGCAGCCATGTGTAAGTATAACAATGGATTCCATTATGGATTTACCACGGACGTAACAAGGTAATGATGCCATTTTGACAATTGTGGATAGGTTTAGCAAGCAAGCTAACTTCTTGCGAGTCAAGAAGACTATTAAAGCCGAGCATATGGTGAAGATATATCTTGCACAAGTGTTCAAACATCATGGAATGCCGAAGTCCATTGTAGGGGATAGAGATCCTAGGACTACAAGTCTCTTTTGGCAGACCTTGTTTGATAGAAATGTTATGTGGCAGATCAAAAGTCTTCTTGGAAGAAGTTCTTACAGCTTGTGGAATTCGCATACAACAACACAGTGCATGCATCTGCAGAAAAGGCACCGTTTGAAATTGTTTATGGTAAGCTGGTTTTGCCACCCATCCTTCGTACAAAGGATGAGATATTTGTAGCTGATGAGTATGTAAGAGACTTTGCTCAGGTGCGAACAGCCATTGCACGCGTACATGTGTCTCTATGTCCTTCTACATACCTACCCAAAAGAAATATCGCTCAATTATGTGCATAGTAGGCATTATGCCTCTATGACCAGCATATGGAGGAGCATGGCACTCATCCAAAACCTTTTGCCTTATGTCAGACACCACACATAAGCAATTATCTTTCATAAGATAACCCTCTTTGATCACAAAAAAGTGACATGTGCATGACCAGCCATCAAATTAGCCCAAATAGTAACAAAATTAGCATTTGTTTGTTACAAATCACACATGGCAGACAAGTCTCCATGAGAAGCAACCCAAATATCTGCTACATACGGCTTTCCTGACAATGCATCTACCACTACATTTAGTTTCTGTGGGTGTGCAAGATCTGAAAATGAAACATGGAGAGAAAATTGGCCAACAATTTAGTTTGGGTAAGAAAATACCTCGAATCCTAGTGATCTGTCTTCACATTGAAATCAGCTCCAAGAAGGCAATGTTTGCATATGGTTATCACATGAATTATAACCAAGAGCTCTTTCTCATAAACACTAGGAGAGAGCTTTGCAGCATGCAATCTACTGCTCTCATACGCCACAACTTGTCCCTCCTGATTTAGGACAGCTCCTATGCAATTTCCAGATACATCACATCTCACACTGAATGGCTTTGCAAATCCGAAATGAACAACACTGGACCATGTGTAGTTGCATCTTTCAATTTGAGGAATACACCTCTCTTAACATCAATCCATTTAAATAAAGCCTTCTTCTTTGTCAAGTCGTACAAAGGAGAAGCAATCCATGCAAAGTGCCAAATAAACTTGCGGTAGTAAGAAAACTACAAATCTCATGCATCACGCGGTGCCACTGAACCCGAATCACTACGCCTATCTTGATACATCTCCACCTTCGCTCCGAAGGAAGGTTTGTTGGGATTCAGAGTCTCATGTATATGTGTCCGTCATGTGTCCGTCATGTGTATGTGGTTGTTTGTGTCCACCAGTGCGTGTGCGTGTGCGTGTGCATGTGTGCGCGTGCGCGTGTGTGTACAGCCCCAAAAAGGATGTGAACACTCATTTATGTGTTGTGTTTTGGTGTGAAGCCCTCTAATAGTGGTTCACATAATATCTAGAAATTTATACATGTTTGACATCATTGCTTATGTGATGCAAAAGAACCTTCAAAGGTTATTAAAGCATTGTACTTAGTGTATCTAATCATCACAGCAATCACTCATTCTTTGAGTAGTGTAATATTTTCTTTGTCTCTTTTGAGTATATCACATCTCTCTCTCTATAACTCTCTTTTCACAAACCATGGAAATCTTTCACCCACCATAGCTCTTTCTGTCCTAGGTTACTCTGCCCACCAAACAGGCATGGTCAATCTATCAACATGGATAGACTAAAAAGGAACCCAACTTCCTTAGCATGCAGAGGCAACAGAGCTTTATTACCTTCAATAGGCTCGATTTTTTTTGCATACAGCATTTCTTCATGAACACCAAAATGCAGATCATCCAGCGAGTTGTGATCTCTTCCCCTACCATGAACTTTGGATTCAAGTAACTGAAAGCCCAGCCATCAGTTGATTACATCTTATTAGAGGCAAAAATTTCCATCTAAAAGAACAAAAGAAACACCCCAAAACCAAGTTTGCATAATTGATGTAGTTTCCTTTCCAATTTTTCCTTTGTCGTTTAGTCTAGAAAAAGGCATAATATGCACCAGAACTGTATACAGTTGCACTACAGAATTCAGGGGTTACGTTGCAGAATTTGAAGGTTGCAGGATTGTAGTATTATGCTCAATGAACAAAAGGGCTCAAATATCCTCGAATCTAGCCAGATATATTCACAGGGCACTTCATACTATGTTAGTTAAGAACGCATGCCTATACAACAGGATGCAAGAAAGCACTTGCCTCAAAAGGAAACCACATGGGAAACCGTGCTCTAGGGGAGTACTCAAGAAAAATGCATCATCCAAGCTGTTTTATGGAATTGCCATGGCTATTCCTGAAGTAGGGGGCCGCTTGGGAGATGTTGAAACAAATTCTAGCGTCGTTTTCTTGGCATAGAGAAGAGAGCATGATGCATGCCAAATCCTGCATATAGAAGGATATGATAATGATGCTTATAAATGACACATATGGATCTATGTCAGTGGAGGTATCAGAAACTTGTATGTGTCAGCTGTTATATTCCCCACAATGAGTCTAACTAATATAATACCTTCACACCAGATCAGTCAGAACCTCTTGCAGATCTTTGCAGACATTGTGTGCTGCAGTATTTGTGGGAATGTAATAATTGTGGGAGATCTTAATGCTCGCGTGGAAAAAATGCAGACAGGGGGCAGTATGGATGTCTCTGATACTTTATGGGTGGATGAATGACATGGGATTGAGCAGGATATGAGCCACTAAAGATGCCCACATAACACCTCATGGGCAAGCTCTTATCAGGATTCTATGTAGCACATGTATGCTTATTCTAAATGGCACTATGCCAAAGCAAAGGAGAATGTACAAACAGAACAGCATCAGGAAGAAAAAGAGTCTTGTAGACTACACTCTCACTCACAAGAGCTCTTTGTCGTGGATTGTATCGTTTAGCATTGACCCTATCACACTAGATTTAGATTATAGGCCTCTACTTTTCACGTTGCCTGCAGTGTGAATACACAAGAAGAGGAACAAAAGATCTTGGGTGCAAGGAAATGCCTAGCTTTCACATTGATACAAAGAAAGTAGCATATTATGCCAAGAAACTTGACTCTTCTTTTGAATGCATCTGTAAAAGGATCATTGGAGGACAAGAAGTTTGAATTACAAAGATGCTATCTTTACCAGAGCCAAGGAAAGCTTTGCAACTAAAAGATGTTGAGTTTAGGTGAATGCTCAGCAATTTGTTGTTTGACCGAGAATGCAAGAATGCCAACAAAGCATGTACGTATGGATCCTCGTTCACTCGTTCCAAAGGTTCGGGACTCTCATGAAAGGCATTGTGAATCCTCCAATGATCGGGTAATGCTAGTCTGAAAGCCACATCGTTGATCTTTTCCAATATTTGCAAAGGTGCATAATACTTGTTGGACAACTTACGATAAACCTTCTCTTTGCCGTTCTACTTTCAAAGCCTTGCTTTCTCAAACTTTAACAATACCCAATCACGTTCCTTGTACTCCATCGCCCTTCTATGCTTATATGCATCCTTTTTTTGCTAAGCCTTGACCTCTCTATGGCTGTCTGCACCTGTGCAAAAGTAGTATCCAAAACCTCTAATATACTCATCTGCTGCAAAGATCTCATCCTTAGTCCTTTGAAGTGGTGGTAGTACAACTTTGCCATAAACAACCTTGAACAGTGCCTTTCTTGTGGAACTATGCACTATATTGTTGTAGGCAAACTCTACTTGTGGAAGTTCACTCTCCTACTCCGTTTTCTGTTCTTCCACATAGCACTTTAACAAATCCAATATGGCTGAATTTGCTATCTCAATCTGGAAGAAAAATCCAATTTCGTCCCCATATTATCAAATAATGCCCTCCAAAACAAACTGGTGGTCCTAGGACTTGGGCGTTCCATGATGTTTGAACACCTATGCCAAAAAAACCTTTCCATGTGGTCTGCTTTGATGATCTTCCTCACTTGAATGAAATGAGAACCTATCCACAATGGTCCAAATACCATCATTCCCAAACTTTGACTTTGGCAAGTCAAAAATGAAATCCATCACTATACTTTCCCATGTCCTCTCGAGCACAGGTACAGGAATAAGCGGTCCTAGAGTCTTTTGACAATTATACCTGACCTTTTGACAAGCCAAGCACTCGGATACATACTTGTCAATATCCTTTCCCATGCTAGGCATATAGAAGTACCTGACCTTTTGACAAGCCAAGCACTCGGATACATACTTGTCAATATCCTTTCCCATGCTAGGCATATAGAAGTACCGTTCCAATGCCTGCGTAGTAGAAGAAATACCTCTATGCCCTGCATAACGTGGTGCATGTGACTCCTCAATCACTTTTTGAATCAAATCCTTGGTTACGTATAACTGTGTATCCATCATAAAGCAGTTCCCTAGATTTTAGGGATGATGTCATCTGCATTCCTTCTGGTCTCCTGACCATCTTTGACCACTATGGTCACTTCAGAATTTGCTTAGAATTCAAGATACATTCACATTTCGGTGGCGGCCACTTACTAGTGTGAACCGGCCTATGCCCTCATTCAGTGGCCATGTCCTGGACACTGTCATTCATCTTTCAGTGCAGTTCTCAGGCTTAGCCAACCACTGGTCCAAAGTCCCACTGGCTGACCCATTCTGACATTGCAATGGCCCAAGCCCTTCCAAGAGATCCCGGGGGAAAGCAACAGCAACCAAAGAGAAAGAAAAGAAAAATATATATTTATAAAGAAATGTAAATAAAGAAAACAACTGCAAAAAGTTTCACCTCCTGGTGACATACCCCCCTCTTGAAAGAAGCACGCAACCTCGATTGCAAGTCCACATGCAAACGGATGACTCAGGACGATCACAAGATTCCGCAGGTGATTAGTGTCATCGCATGTATCTCCTGCCAACGGATGACACGGGGCGATGATAGGGATTCCCCACTACCATTTGTGCCATCGCAGGTTCAAGCCTTTCAAATACATGTTTCCGGATGCAACACAGGGCGATAGCATATATCTTGTACTATTAGTGTCACAACATGTAAATCATTCATTTGAAGCGTAACAGATACAACTTCAAAGCATTGAAAGTTCATTCATTGATTAAGTGATTGACAACAAATGTCAAAACTGTACATTGCCAAACATATAATACAAATGTACAGGTCATTCAGAATTCAGGTTCAAAAAGCAAAAATAACTAGGACAGACTCTCCTTTCAGCTTCACATCCAGAACATGAGTCTTGTCCCTATGTGCAATTGTGATTTTCCTGTTGAAAGCATCCAACACTGCATGTTTCCTATGACACCATGGAATTCCCAACAGGACATCACATCCTTCCAAGGGCATGATAAGAAACTCCTCTGTGTCGACATAACTCTGTATATGCATGCGAAGTTTCCCAAGTATGGGAGTGACAAGAACTGAATGCCCAGGGCATGCCAAATTAGCCTGTCCAACTGGTCCCATCTCTTCAGCACGAATTCCCAACTTGGCTGCCAATGCTGGTGAAATAAAGTTGGCTCGAGCACCAGAGTCAAAGAAAATCAGCACTGTAGCATCTTTGATTTTACCCCATGCTCTGCACAATTCTGTCGCATCATCACATGGCTGGTCACCAACCATGTCAGGTATCAATCCTGCACTCGGCATTGTCTTCTTCTTGGGTGGCCCTTGTTTATCCTCCGCATCTTTTGCTGGCTATTGTGGACATTTTGCAACCATATGCCCTTTCTGTTCACAGATGAAACATTTCCCAGCTTGCATCAATGCCTTTCTCTCTTCAAATGACTTGCCATACAGTGGCCTCTTCTGTCCTTTGTCTTGAGGTTCCTTCTTCACTGTGCTCTTAAAGCCACGTGAACCTCCCTGTAGCAATGCATTAGCCATGTTTGCATTCTCAATGAGCTGAGTCATATTACAAACATTGGTCTTAATGCAATAATCCCTGATTTCTTTGGGCAAACCACAGCAATACTTCTCTATTTGCTCTGACAATGGCACTGTCCTGTAGGAAGTTACTGGCAAGAGTGCATCCCAAAACTTCTTATTATACTCTTCCAAATTTACACAGTTGGCTGCATCAAGTTTGTGCCATGCTGTCATAACATCCACTTCAAAAGTATTTGTAAGCCAGGCAAAAGAGAACTGCTCCTTAAATTGAACCCATGTAGCAGGTGCTTGTCCTTGCATCAACAGTGAGGTCCACCACTGCAATGCATTACCTTTCAAGAAAGTAGCAACCTTCCGCACCTTAGAAGACTCTGTAAAGTTACCCCCAGTGTATGCTGCATCAAACTACTGAATAAAAGTCAGCGCTTTCAATTTGTCCTGCATCCCACTGAAAGTCTCAAACTTTACTGCTTGACCTCCTTCTTTGTAATCTTTTGCACCTTTTCTGCATCAGTCCTTACTGCTCTTTGTCCACTAGGTTGAGGAAATTCAGCCACACTGACAGGTGCTGGGGGCCCCAAAGCTGGACTAAAATAAGCTTGAAATCCGGGCTGCACACCTATATTGGCATAAAGAGGGTTCGCAGCTTCCATAGGCATCATTCCTGGTGACCCTCTTGACATCAGTCCTGGCAAAACTGTGGGCGGCCTAGCCATGGCCTGGAAAACAGACCCACCACCAAAATAGCCAGGCTGGGAAGCAAGGAATGGAGGAATGGTCGGTATGACCTTTTGCACATTATTGCCCTGGCCATTAAATGCATGTACCTGTGCCTAGGTAACATGTTGCACTGGATCAGCTAGTGTCACAGGTGCCTGCTCAACATGCTCTACCCTCATTTGCAACTGTTCTTGTGCCCTCTCTACTGCATGCTGGGATGCTTCAACCTGGGAATCCCCTGTACGTGACTGCAAAAATTTCTTCATTCTGGGATTCTTAACTAGTTGCTGAAAAGTTCCAAGCATGCTAAGAAGCTGTGCCTGAAACAAATCCTCCTGTTCCTGTTCTTCCTCTAACAAGGCTAGCTGTACTACTAGCTCCGTCCGAGCAGAGGCTGACACCTGGGCACCTGTCACCTCTATACGCTGTCTGCGAGTAGAAGAGGAACTCTCTTCAGCAGGGAGCTTGCCTTTCCCTTTGTCTGTCATACTGTCAACTGAAAGTTTAAGGGAACCTGTATCCAAAGAAAGAGACCGTACTCTTTCTCACCTGTAATCAGTTGTACCTCACTATGTGTGTCTCCTGTTCACCCAATCCAATCCGTGTCCGGGCTCTTGCAGAAAAGAGGACCCTATCCCGGCAATAGAGCCATAAAACCGGTCTATGGACACACAAAGCGGTAATTCTTCATTCACAAATAACCTGGACTTACTCAGACACACAATCACAGAATCCTCGCTCCCTCGCTCAACAACAAATTGGCCCCGAAGTCCGACGCCCCTTTCGGTATTTCTTTATTGTTAAAGAGTTGCAACAGAGCACTCTACTTGCACCAGCTAAGTTTTACAAATTCTGGGAGAAATTTGCCAGCATAACTGCACTAAAACTGTTCCATAACATCTCAGAATGAGTCCCAAAACTGACAGGCTCACTTCCATAGGCATCAGACTACCCAATGGAGTCCAAAACATCACAATTCAGCTTGCTGTAATTTTCTGCACAGACCTGTTTTCAGCTCTGTTTTCGGCCCAAATTAACCCTTGTACTGTCCTAGAGGACTTTAGCAAAGTCCTACTGCATTCTGGCATCAACCGGGCAACATAACAGCCCAAAAACAGCACCTAAACAGTGCTGAAACAGCGTTGTTTTGAGGAGGTTATTACCCTCTTCCGTCCTTGCTTTGGTGTAGGAACTAACTACACCGGTTCCTGTTCAAGGAGGCAACTAGCCTCTGCATATAAGCATGAAATTCACACAACTGTACCTGATTTTATCTGATGAGAGCATTACCATAGTCTACAAGAAATGAAATGAAATGAAATGAGAGAGAGAGAGAGAGAGAGAGAGAGAGAGAGAGAGAGAGAGACTGTGGGGAGCAAGCTCAACCCTCAAGACATGAGTTGCAGGGCAAGGGAGTGCACCACAATAGCTCTTAACCTGCAACAATCCACCATAATGGCTGCAAATGAGCCTCATTCAGCCCAAAATCCCATGCTTCCCTCTTCCCAGTGTGGAAAATGCACATAAATTTGACACTTGGCACATTTTTAAGCCTTTTCCACATGCAATCTTCCAAGCTAAAAATTTCCTAACTGGTTCACATTCTCACAACAGTCCTTTGCCAGCTTTTGGTCCCCTTGACATTCTGCACAAACTGACGCGAACACTTTTCAATTCCGACACTGCCCAAAATAGCAGTTCCCTAGATTTTAGGGATGATGTCATCTGCATTCCTTCTGGTCTCCTGACCATCTTTGACCACTATGGTCACTTCAGAATTTGCTTAGAATTCAAGATACATTCACATTTCGGTGGCGGCCACTTACTAGTGTAAACCGGCCTATGCCCTCATTCAGTGGCCATGTCCTGGACACTGTCATTCATCTTTCAGTGCAGTTCTCAGGCTTAGCCAACCACTGGTCCAAAGTCCCACTGGCTGACCCATTCTGACATTGCAATGGCCCAAGCCCTTCCAAGAGATCCCGGGGGAAAGCAACAGCAACCAAAGAGAAAGAAAAGAAAAATATATATTTATAAAGAAATGTAAATAAAGAAAACAACTGCAAAAAGTTTCACCTCCTGGTGACAACGGGAGCCAGATCAGTGCCACCCGTGTGCGACCAGTACTGCGTCACATGGATGGAAACCAGTTTCATGTCACCCGTGTGTGATTTGCTTTGTGTTGTATGGACGACAGCCTATTGGTGCCACCGATGTATAGTCAGGATGGTGTCTTCCCTATGGGACTGTCACTCCATAGAAAGACCAAGACATATTTATTTATATTTGTCGCTCCAGTTTTGTGCCCGACAGTAACCTCTTGTAGAAGTTTCATGAAAGAGAGATTTCGTCCACTATTTGTGCACATGCATTTATGTCTCCATGCATAAATTTATTTTTGCATGACTTGTTTGCGTGTGTCTGCCTGTTATGCCGTGCCAGTACAGTGGACGGGGACATCCCTAGTGTACCGTGGAATGCTGTTTGCTGACTTGGTGGTAAGTATTTTCATTTTCTCCTTTTTAAAAGGTAAAATCCATAAACTAGAGTAAACCTTGATTTTTTATAAGCTAATGTGTTCACACACATTTAAATTTGGGCTGGACATTTACTTTCTAGTGTGGGTGTCCATAAGTGTTAATTATGTATTAAGATATTATAACCTTTGATAAGCCTTTTGCATGGAACATTATTGAAAACTGCCCGCCTGTGAGGTTGGTGGGTTTTCTCTCTCCATCGCCTGCAGTCTTTTCTCTCCATCGCCTGTGGTATGTGCTGTTGCTGTACCCGACTGCTGCCCACGCTTGTACCAACTGTTGTACCCGACTGTACCATGCTTGTACCAGCTGCTCTACCCGACTACTGTCCACGCTTGTACCAGCTGTTGTACCCGACTGTACCACGCTTATACCAGCTAATGTACCCGCCTGCTGTCCACGTATGTACTGGCTGCCCTTGTGTATCTGCTGTACCTGCTGGCTGCCCTTGTGTACTTGATGTACCTGCTGACTGCCCTTGTGTAACTGTTGTACTTGCTACAAGTACAGGTACCTGCATAGTACTTGAGCTGGTTGTATGTCACCAATTGGCCGACCATTTGGTCCATCTCCAATTTTTGCGTCTCGTTCACTTGAGGCCATGCCAGTGTCTCGTGTGAAGAGGCCAGTATTTTGCTGACATGGACGGGAGCCAGACTGGTGCCACCCGTGTGTTAGCACGATGGTGTCGTATGGACGGGAGCCAGACCAGTGCCACCCTTGTATGACCTGGACTGTGTTCGATCCATGGGACTGTCACGCCATGGAAGAGCCAGTATTCGTGCCGTGTTTTGCCTATGGGACTGTCACACCATAGGGAGACTCGTGCCTGGAACTGTGTCTTACCTATGGGACTATCACTCCATAGGAAGACCAGGTTTTTATGTTTTATGTTGTGCCACTTTTGTGCCGACAGATATTTTGTACTTGTTCCATGAACGGGAGATATGTCCATGTTACTATTTGCACATGCACACATATTTTGCATGTTTGAAGTTACACATGTTGTTTTAATATTTTATTCTAACCCCTTTGTTTTATAAGGTTAGGTGTTCACATTTAATTAAAAGTGGGCACCCCCTTTGGGCACCCACTTAGGGGCCAAGGTGGGGAGCCCCACTTTTAAGAGTGTGGGGGTGGGCATGGTCACCAACCCCCACTAGTTCCCTTTCATGCATGCGTGGGAAATCTCTAGTGGTATCTTCACTTAAATTTTATTAAAAAAAAGGGCCCCCTTCAAGCGTAGAATCCATCGCTTCCCTCTTACGTAGAGAACCACCATCTCTGCGCATGTTCCCCTGAGGCGGCTTGTTTTCCATCAACTCTGAGGCGGCTGTTTACTCCACGCTGCTCCCTCTCTCCCAGGCGGTTGGCTGTAACTCCTACAGGCGGCTGCTCACTTTCCATCCAAGCAACTGCCTCAACATCTCCACAGGCGGCTGCTTCATCTCCCCCTTACTGCTGCGCATACCTCTCTACAGGTGGCTGAATCCCCTCTGCTGCGCCTGCCCCTCTACAGGCGGCTGAATACTCTTGCTGGTGGCTGCGTTGAAACTTGCAGGGGACTGCTCATACTGCTGCTGGCTGCGCCTACCTCTCCTGCAGGCGGTTGTCATCTCCACAAGCACTGCTGCGGCTACTCTCCCCAGACGGCTGGCTGCAACTACAGGCGGCTGCCCCACTTCAGGTTGCATCTCTGTTTCCCTTTAGGTGGCTGCGTATCTGTACTATAGGCAGCAACTGTGTGCTGCGCAGACTACCTTTCCTGCAGGCTGCTGCATACAACCAGGCGACTAGTGGTTATACTCTACAAGCTGATAGCTGCCTCTCCATCTCACCAAAACTGGCTGGTGCTGTGAATCCTCTCCATACAGCATCTACCTCTCTCTACATGATGTGCATCTGAGTTTCTCTCAAGTAACTGCACACATGGGCATTGGATTTTTTCTATCAACCATCTTCAAGTAAGTGATTTTCAGATTTGAGTAAAGTATTATATGTTTAAATCTGATAAAAGATTCATTCCGCTCGGCCAACACCCGTTCGGTGCCGGGTTGTCCAAGCTGTATTGGCGAACCTCGGTCCAAAGGTGCTGAGATCGGGAGAGCCAGGCGTTAGTACGAGAGCGCCTGTTTGTGCGTGGTCTCGGAACACCAGTGAGGCGCTCTCCGCGGAGTCCAGTGAAAGCACAGGACCGCAGAGATTGGACCACACTAGTGGTCGTTCTGCTTCGAGTCTCTACATCAAAATTCGAGCCTACTTGTTTGGTACTGTTTTCATATGTACATGAACATTATCTGGTTCTCAGAACCCATGGAGCATTGTATTTATTAAATACTCCCAATAAATATATCATATATTGAGGGGGGGGTCAGCCCGTTCCGGCCCCAGTGCTGGTGTCCATCTTTCCATTTCATTTCATTTAAGTTTCAAGTTGTTTTAAGTTGTCCATTTCATATTTGTGGTTTTAAAGTTGTGCTATTAAGCGTGTGGGTGTCCAACGGAGTCTTTCCCACTTGACGGGATCGGTTTCATTGTACTTGCACACGTGTGAAGTACTTGATGTGCTTGATTGTTCCCGCTACAAATTGTACCGGTTGTATCCAGATTGTACTCAACGTACCAGGTGCTCTCATATTTTTTTCCTCATTTGTATAAATCTAAAATTTGCTAATTTAAATTCAGAAAATGCTTTAAGTTGTGTAGTGCAGAAGCATGGCATGTATATGTTGACCATGTTCAGGAAATTCTTCCTGGTGTGGCTAGTATATTTCCCTATGTGGTGTTGTTAACCGCGCTCTCAGAGCTTCTGAGAGCCAGTGAAGGTTAGACTCACCACGGAATTTGGGAGCAAAGCTCATTGGGGAGAACCAAGCCACGATCCCTCCGCGACGTACCCCTTGGTCTGCGTTAGTACGGGCGTGCCTGTTGGTGCACGGTCCCGGAAGACCAGTGAAAGACAGGTGTCCACCCAGTGAAGGTGGGAATGAGCCTCTAATTTGGGGCTACTCCGACCAACATCTCTTCATCGACTTGAACCGGTTTTATTTGGTTGTTTTCACTCCCTTGTGGAGAAACCTGGCCTATCAAGCCCGTGACACTTGTACAAACATGAATACTCCAAGAAATACAAAAAGTATTGAGGGAGGTGGGCCGGCCCTTTCCGACCCCTGCTCTGATGTCATTTGTATTTTTAGTATTTCCAGTATTTGTGTTGCTGATGTTGTTTCCATTGTTTAATAACAGTTAAATTAAGTGTTCTAAATATGTGCATATTGTCTTCCGATCTCCAGGCCACCTGTAGGGATCAGTCACATTGGTATCAGAGCCCGGTCGTCTCTCTTTCTCAAGAGGAGACACAGAGTTTTGAGATCGGAAGCAAGCACGAACACTTAATTCAATGGACAGCCAAGGCAACCCATTGGAAGTGCCGAATTCAAAGAGCCAATCAAGTGCTTCATGGGATTCCGATGAATTGCATGGAAGGCATAAGCCTCTTGAGAGTCTATGACAGTACATCCATGGGACAGCCATCACATGGTAAAGAACCCATGCACGAGGAGGAGCCCAATGCATTGAGGGCTGAGCTGGAGCACATGAAGAGGCTCTTGTAGGCAAAAGAGCAAGAGCTGAAATTCTTGCATGAGGACCCCCATGTACAAAGTGTCATAGAAGCCAAGAAAGCTGATGCTATGGTGGACATGACTTTTGAGTCTATGGCTCGAGAAGTGGGCAAGAAGCCAAGGGAGCTGGCACTCTCTTATCTTATCCGCAAGGGTGACCTTAAAGAGGGAGAGAATGGACAGCTTATGTTCAAGAATCCACCCCGTTTGCAGCATAGAGACCCAGCCTCTCAAAGGTTGAGATCATATTTGCATAAAGAAGAAGTATCCATCACCTCTCGCCATGCATCCACTCCTCATGGCACAGGAGGAAATAGATTTATGCATGCTCAAGGCCATTTGGATTCTAGGTATGTACATCATGGGGACAGTGGTCGGCATGCAAGCCAAAAGACCTTGCCTATTGAGTTGTCTCATGGTGGTGAGACAAGGCATCTTTCAGCGAGGTCACATGCAATGGGACCACTAGAATCAAAGACCCATGTCACTTTGGCTAGTGGAACACCTATCATTGCCCATGAAGCTCATGCAGAGAGAGCTGCCCCGTTGGATAAGGGGAAGAGAAAAAGAGAAGAATATGTACCACATCCCAAGAAGCTCAAGGAGTTCAAGGCAGGGGACAAGTCCCCTTCAAGAACATGCTAGCTTTTGTGGCACAGATTGATATTGCTTTTAGTGTGATGAGGACTTCACTGAGAAGTCCAAAATTCCTCATGCAAGCATGTTCTTGAAGGGGACAGCTACCCATTGGTGGATCACTGAAAAGACCACCAAAGACCCCATTTGCACTTGGAAAGAGTTTAAGGACATATTTTATGTCCAATTCTTGCCTCCTAATGCGGAGCAAACTCTCACCCAAAAGTGGGATAGACTTGAGCAAAAAGATAATGAAAGTGTGCAGCAGTATGTCAATAAGTTTTCGAAAGTGTTGCTTGAGGTTACTCCCTTTATGCAAATCTCCGAGGATAAAAGAAAAAGGAAGTTTCGCTCCGGATTGCAACCAGCTTATCGTTCGGGCATTGAATTGCACCCGAAAACACTCTCTGCAACAGCTTATAGCCTCTGCTCTTGCTACGGAGCAATTGGTGCTCAAAATTAAGCAAGATCAAGGGGGTTCTAAGGGCAAAGAGAAGGCTGTCCCAAACCTGCAAAAAGGTGAACAGCCACCTAAAAAGAGCTTCCGGGATGTTTAGAAGGGAGGTAAAGCTGAAAATACCTCATCCAAGGATCATGGGCCAAAGAAGAACAAATTTGGCTTGACCCCCGAGCAAAGGGAGCAATATATAGAGGGGAAATGCTTTTCTTGTGGCAGCAAAGAGCATATGTTTAGACAACGCCCTAACCACAAACCAAAGCATGAGGACAAGCAAACAAGGGCAAATGTGCATGCAGTTCCGAATGTGCAAGGAAACACAAAGCATGATGGAAAAGAGAGGATGGTATGCAAAGCATAGGATCAAATCAAGAATCAACCCGCTCTATTTATGTTTGATGATTGTGCAACAGATAACTTCATCTCTATTCAGATGGCAGCCGCCTTGGGTATTGAAGTTGAGGACATGGGGCCTCAAATTGAAGCAGAAGTTGCCTTGGTTGGTAAAGAGGTGCAGGTTACCCCACTTATTGGAAAGTTGCGCATACATATCCAGGGTTACCTTGATCATGAGCATTTCTTGGTTGCACCACTTAATGGATGCGATGTATTGTTTGGCAAGCCATGGCATCATAGGCTTGAGCCCCGCAAAGAGTACAAGACAAACAGGATTTCCTTTCTGCATAGAGGCTGCATGCATGTTATTGATGCTGGCAAGGAAGGGGATTCTATCCCACTTGTATCTCACATCCAGATTAATAAAGCAATGAAAAAGAGTCTTTCTGCGTACTTGGTTTTTGTTCATGATAGCATTGAACCAAGTCATCAAAATGTGGATGTTTTGACTCAAGATAGGCTGAATTTTCTTCATGCATATAAAGATTGTTTTGCTGATGCATTGCCAGGTGAACTACCTCCTCAAAGGTCCGAGGATCATTGCATAGATCTTGTGCCAAGTAGTTCTCCACCTAACAAACCTACATATGGTGTGAGTGCCGCACAACAAGAAGAGATCAGGTTAATGAGCTTTTGGAGAAAGGTTTGGTTCAGCCAAGTTCCTCACCTTATTGCTCTCCCGTGCTTCTTGTTCAAAAGAAAGATGGATCATTCCGCATGTGTGTGGATTATAGAGCTCTAAATAAGCTCACCATCAAGAATAGATTTCCAATCCCGCGTATTGATGACATTCTGGATAAGCTTGATGGCTCGGCTTGTTTCAGCCGTATTGATTTGAAGAGTGGTTATCACTAGATACGAGTGGTGCCACAGGATGTCCACAAAACTGCATTCAGGACAGCTTTTGGATTGTATGAATTTTTGGTGATGCCTTTTGGTCTCACCAATGCCCCAGCCACATTCAATCGTATGATGGATAGGATATTCCGAGCGCATCGAAATTTCACAGGTGTATTCTTTGATAACATCTTGGTTTTCTCCAAGAATGAGCAGGAGCATAGGACTCATTTGGCCACAGTGTTTAAAGAGTTGCGTAAGCATAAACTCTTCATTAATGCCAAGAAAAGTGAGTTCTTCCTTTCAGAGATACATTATTTGGGTCACATTGTATCCAAAGATGGTGTAAGAATAGATCCTGCCAAGATTGAAACCATTTGGAATTGGCCAGAGTTGCAAAATCTACATCAAGTACGTAGTTTTCTAGGGTTATGTTCATATTACAGGCGCTTTATAAGTTTTTTTGCTATGATTGTCACCCCTCTACATGATCTCACGAAGAAGAAGGCCATTTTTAAATGGACCCCAAAGGAGTAGGATGCCTTCTTGCAACTCAAGAATGCTATCATATGTGAACCCGTATTGATTGTTCCCGACTTGCAAAGGTCATTTATAGTGGAATGTGATGCTTGTGGCGATTGTATAGGGGCTGTCCTAAATCAAGAAGGTCATGCAGTTGCATATGAGAGCCGTCCATTGCATGATGCCGAGCTTCATATGGATATCTATGAGAAAGAGCTCTTGGCTGTAATTCATGCCTTAGAGATATGGAAACATTATCTTCTTGGGACTGAACTTATAGTCAAGACAGATCATCAAAGCTTGAGATACTTTCTATCTCAAACAAAGCTTTCAGAGAAGCAGATGAGAATGGCAAACTTTCTTTCCATGTTTCATTTTCAGATTGTACATACTCCGGGAAAGAAAAATGTGGTGGCAGATGCATTATCCAGGAGGCCTTATGTGGCTGCAGTTTCAGTGGCCTCTCATGGGGACTTATCTGCCATACGAGATTTGTATCATTTGGATGCTAATTTTTGCCATATATGGACTAATTTGATGGCTAGTCACTCACATGACTCTATGTGATCAAAGAGGGTTATCTTATGAAGGATAACTACTTATGTGTGGTGAAGGATATGCGTCCAAAGGTTATGGAGGAATGTCACACTCCACCTTATGCTGGTCATAGAGGTATCATGCCTACTACACGCATGATTGAGAGAGATTTCTTTTGGCCAAGCATGCGTAAAGACATTGAGGCATATGTACGTGCATGTCTTACTTGCCAAAAGGTGCAATTTGACAGGCAAAAGCCTCCAGGTTTGCTTCAGCCATTGCCTATTCCCTCGCAGCTATGGGAAAGTATTACTATGGACTTTATTATGGACTTGCCTGGATCCCAACATGGGAATGATGCAATTTGGACCATTGTGGACAGGTTTAGCAAGCAAGCTCACTTCTTGCCCGTCAAGAAAACCATTAAAGTTGATCATATGGTGAAGCTTTTTCTTGCTAACATCTTCAAGCATCATAGTATGCCTAAGTCCATTGTTGGGGATAGAGATCCCAGGACTACGAGCCTCTTCTGGAGGGCTTTATTTGATAACATGGGCACTAAACTTGAGTTTTCATCAGCTTGTCATCCCCAAACGGATGGCCAAAGTGAAGCTGCAAATTCAGCCGTGTTGGATTTGTTGAAGTGTTATGTGGAAGATCAAAAGACTGCATGGGAGAAGTATCTTCCACTTGTAGAGTTTGCCTACAATAACACAGTTCATGCCTCCACAGGAAAGGCCCCGTTTGAGATTATTTATGGCAGAGTGGTCTTGCCACCCATCCTTCGTACAAAGGATGGGTGGTACAAAGGATGAGATTTTTGCAGCTGATGAGTATGTGCGTGACTTGGATGTAGCCTTTGCTCAGGTGCGGACAGCCATTGCAAGGTCACAATATAAGCAAAAAAGGGCTGCTGACAAGTCAAGGAAGGTGATTGGGTATTGCTGAAATTTGAGAAAGCTAGGCTTCGCAAAAGAGGTCAGGATGAGAGGAATCATCCAAAGCTTTCTACTCGATTTTCTTTTTTTTTCCATGAAAAGATCCTTTCATTAGTTATAAAAAAGCCCAATGGACTACAAACCCTCTCCTGCTCATAAGAAGGCGGAGCAGAGACCAATCAAGGCAGCAGGGAGACTCTCCCTAGGTGCAGAAAAGTACAAATAAACTGAGAGGCTATATCATACAATAGGAGGGGGGAAAATCCAAAAAGGTGGCCTGTAGTGCCAACGGGGGATACCCGCGTGTAGAGTATCGAAAGGGCCGCTGCGCCAAGTGGTGTGGAAAGCCTGGCGTCACAAGATCGCTCGATCCGAGTCGCCCCGGATGCGGTCATACTATCCTCGCAGGGTGTGAATCAACTCCTGCCAGATAGCCCGAACAGTCTCTACTGGTGGCTCCAGTCTCCCCTCAAAAGCCCTGAAACAACGAGCTCTCCAGGTGAACCATATGGTGAGGCTGCTGAGGAGCTCCCATCGTAAATCCCTTTCCTGTGTCCAGCCAGTTGTCGAGAAATCCGGTGAAGGAACAAGGCGAGGCTAGCCCCCAATGAATCTGATGGCCTGGCTAGCCTGGCAGGCCTGCTCCGTCTCGTATCCCATAGCTAGCCCTGACGAAGTCGACCAAGCAGCCGCTCCCCACGTATACATTCCCTCTAGAGAGAGGGAGGCCAAAATGCGCAGAATCCTCAGCCAAATCTGTTGCGCCTGTGGACAGTTCCATAGGCAATGTCGCTGTGTCTCCAATATCGGACGCAGGCCGGCGGAAGGCCACTGTAGACAAGCCAGGTGCCAACTGCAGAGCCCCTGTGCGTACCGCGGGGCTCCAGATAAGCAGCTCTTTGGCCCGCTCCTCATCACAAGTGGGAGGTCTCTGAGAAAGCCCCAGTCTCAGCAACTCCCAAGCTTGCAGGATGCTCAAGGCAAATCTGTCCTCCCATCCTCTACTGAGGCCTGTCCTCCTCATCTCTATGAAGATCTACCGTATCTCTGGTGCCCAAGTGCCCCCTACTGGGGGAGCTCTAGCCTGCATCCGCTGAGAAAGAAGCTCCTTCCAACGCTCAGCGCCTGGGAGCATCCCCCGAACAATAAGCTTCCCCAACAAGGCTCTACTCTGATCAGCTGGATCTATAATGCCCAAGCCCCCCCTCGGCCAGCGGAAGAGTAATAACTGCCCAAGCAACCTTTGCTCGGGCCGGCTGGCCATCCCGCCCTGACCAAAGAAAGTTCCTGATCAGCCTCTGTACCTAGCTGATGCAAGAGCTCGAGAAAATCCAGCAAGACGTGATATACCACATAATCGCTAAAAGCACCTGATTTGTCACCACCACCCTCCCAGCCAAGGAAAGCCAAGCTATACTCCAATATAGAAGCTTCTTCCGAATGCTCAGAAGAAGCGGGGCGATCTGCTGCTCAGGTGACAAATCAAGTCTGGGCTCCATGCCGGAGCGGGAGCGCTACTGATCCAAAAAGCCACTGTCTTGCGCCAATTGATCGATGCTCCCGAAGCCACACCAAAAACTTGTAGAGACTGCTCTGCCCTCTGTAGATTGGCCTCCTTGCCATGCAAAAACAATCCCGTGTCATCAGCAAACTCAGAATCAAGCAAGTCCTCACCCCAGACTGGAAGCTGGAGTCCTCTCAAGCCAACCTCCTTTGCTGTCAGATACATGCTGATAGCCTCTGCAAAGAACGGAGCGAGAGGGCATCCCTGACGGACTGATCTGTTCAGCTCAAAACTCGGCCCTCGTCCTCCTGCCATCAACACCTGGCTACGAGCTGTGGAATATAGAGCTGCCACTCCTCGAATCCAGTCTGGCTCAAAACCCAGGCGAAGCATAGTGCCCTCCAGAAAACCCCAATTGACTCTATCGTATGCCTTCTCAAAATCGAGAAGCATAACGACCAAGTCCTCGCCGAGAAACCTAGCTCGGGCCGTCGCCTCCCAGAAGGTGAAGATGTTGTCAAGGATAGTGCGCTCCTTGACAAAGCCTGTCGTCTGGGTAGCATGAATCGAATCCCCAAGGAAGGGCTGGATCCTCAAACTCAAGGCCTTGGCTAGGACCTTGTAAACAGTATTGCGGATCGTAATAGGCCTCCACTGCCGAATATCATCTGACACTCCCTCCCCCTTGGGGATAAGAAAGATCAAGCCCTCTGAAAAACTCTGTGGCGGTAATCTAAAGACAACAAGAACGATCCTCAACTCGCACTCGCTGAAGCTCTCGCCTCCTCCCCATGCTCGCGCCTTCGTCCCGCTTGCTCGCGCCGTCGTCCCCCCCCCCCCCCTGCCGTGCCCGCCCCCCTTTCGCACCCGTCTGCTCCCCCTTTCGCGCCCACCTGCCCCCCCTTTCGCACCCGTCTGCAACCATCTGCCCTACTTTTGGCCCCCGTCGGCATCCCGCTCCCTGCCCACCTGCCCACCTGCCCCCCCTCTCGCGTCCGCCTGCCCCTTCGCGCCCGTCTGCGCACCTACCCCCCTTTCGTGCCCGCCTGCCCCTTCGCGCCCGTCTGCACACCTACCCCCCTTTCACGCCCGCCTGCTCTTTCCCCCCCTTCGCACCCGCCTGCCCGCCTGCCCTCGCCCTTCCCCCGCCCCCCCCCCCCCCCCCCCTCGCGCGCCCTTACCGCTCCCCCTCTGTCATCCGCCCCTCCCCCCCTCGCTTTCGGTCTTTCCCTCCCCGCTCCGCGCTTCCCCCCGTCCCGCTTCCCGCCCCACCTCAGACGGACTCTTTCGCAGCCCCCTCGCCTGCCCCTGAGCCCCACAGCAGCTTCAGTGGTGGCTAGAGCAGCGGGCCTGCCTTCGGTCAAATTTTGGTTCCTGGCATCTCCTCCCTTTCGAAGGTCATTCAGTTACCTAGGATGGGGGGGGGATGGATCCATATTAGAGTGGAGTTTTCGGGGCTCCCTAACCAGTGTTTTATATGCAGGCAGGTCGGCCACCTGGCCAAAGCCTGCCCTCGCAGGAGACCCCGACCTTCACCGCAGCAGCAGACCTCCGATGGCCCGTCCACAAATGCGGCTCAGCAGGCAGCCTCCGGGACACCTGCTCAACCCACAGAGACCTCTGATTGGCAGCCTGGACAAGGGCGCCGTAGAGGGAGACAGCCACAGCAGCATGCCCCGAGACCGACGCAGCAGCAAACACAGCCTCAGCATCATTGGGTTCAGTGAGGAACAGCTTTGCTCCCCTCCAGGAGGAGACCCCAGCGCAGACTGAGGATCAGGAGATGCCAACGCCCCCCCCTTCACCTCCACCTCCACCCCCCCCCTCCCCCGTCCCCCCCTCCCGCCTCGCTTCCATCCTCGCCTCCTCCCGTTCCCGCTTCCGCATTTTCAGCATCTCCTTCCCCACCCTCTTCCCCCCCCCCCCTCCTCCCCCTCCGCTCGCCTCAGCTCCCCGAGACGCACTGGCAGTGCCCTGGCGCTCACCTGCAGTCCGGCGGGCACTGAGCACCGACCTTGCTCGTGTACCGCAGAGGAGACCTACCATGCCGATTCGTGCTTCACGGATATCCTCTATCCGCAGTCGGCTCAGACTACATGTACCTATCTGATGAATTCTCCAAGTGGCTAACAGGACTGACACATGCAAACGCTCTATGGCTCTGGAGACTGACCTACGTAACTCGTGTTGCTTGACATGTCTCGGACTAGGGCTCACAACGGGGCCATGATGTAACTTCCAGGGTTTCGCAAAACACTTGACCATTAATGCAATTAAACATTGAAATTGGCCATAGCCTTAACACATACGCCACTTAATCCACAGAAGCGTAAAAGAGGTGTGTAGAGTTGACACCGCATAGATTCCGGAATGGGCCGAACCCCCCCTCCCCCCCTTGGAGTATTTTATTACCCAAGGAGAAAATATCACGTACAAGCTTTGAGGGCCTTACTCTTCCCATAGGAGATGCCGGATTATCCATATACAACCATCATTGAACCATATGGCATACACACGGGCTATCATCAAAAGAAGCCCCTAAATACCATGAATGTATGTAAACCACCTCTTCCCATGAGGGTACTGATCTTCCCCATCACCACGAGTCTTCAAGATGCCATATGTGAGGAAAACTCAGCTGAAGCAAATAATATACCATATACATCACCATGAACAAGTCGGGCAGCACCATGGGCAACCAAAACAGGTCAGGGCAGCACCAATAGAGCTGGTACAGCAACTACAGAATATGAAACAGTAGGTATAGCCCTCCACTCAGCCGGTACAGCAAGTACATGGGCTAGAACAGCAGATATAGGGGCTGGTGCAGCCGGTACAATGGCTGGTACAGCAAGTACATGGGCTAGAACAGCAGATATAGGGGCTGGTGCAGCCGGTACAATGGCTGGTACAGCAAGTACAGGGGCTGGTGCAGCCGGTACAGCCAGACAAGAGCTGGTGTAGCCGGTACATTGGTTGGTACAGTAGGTACAAGGACTGGTGCAGTTGGTACAAGGGTTGGTACAACAAGTACAATGGCTGGAAATCAATACAATGATCAAATACCCTTGTGAAACTCGCGGCGGGTGCCCGGGGGACTAGGGCCTTTGACACACTTGTTGATACCATCAATGCATATTAAAATACTTAAACATGGCCACAGCCTTAACACATATCCATCATCACTTTGCATAAAACATAAAGCTGGACAAAACATCCACAAATGCTGAAAATGGAGCTTGCACGTGTGACACCGCATAGAGGCCGGAATGGGCCGACCCCCCCCTTGGAGTATTTTATTACCCAAGGAGAATAATATCATGTACAAGCTTTGAGGGCCTTACTCTCCCCACGGGAGATGCCGGATTATCCCTATACAAATGCCATAACACAGCCCAACACAAGGCAACCAAGCCGGAACATAGGCTGTAGAAATGCCGAGCCAACAATATAATCCATATACCTCCGTGTGGGTACTGATTCTTCCCCAAAAACCACGGGTCTTCATGCAATAGAGCTAGTACAGCAAGTACAACTCTCCATTCAGCCGGTACAGTAGGTACAATGGCTGGTCCAACAAGTACAATGGCTGGTACAGCCGGTACAGTGGCTGGTACAGCAGGTACAGCAAGTATAGAGGCTGGTACAGTAAGTACAGTGGCTGGTACAGCCGGTACGATGGCTGGTACAGCAGGTATAGCAAGTACAGAAGTTGGTACGGCAAGTATAGTGACTGGTACAGCCGGTACGATGGCTGGTACAACAGGTACAGCAAGTACAAATGCTGGTACAACACATACAATGGCTAGAAATCATAATAAATGATTGAATACCCTTGCCTTCAGTATTTCTTCGCGATGGAAGCCTCCAAAACAGTCCCCAACAGCCGGTATTCTTCATGGGCAGCCTTCAAGAGAGAGAGAAAGAGAGTAGCCATCATTAGGGCAACCTGTAACGGTGGTAGAGGCTAGTGTGCAGCAAGAGAGCCTCCATTAATGAAGAGAGAGGGCTCCAATTTATAGATTTGGGCCTCCCATGAGCTAAAATGGCAAGAGAAGGCTACAATGACAAGTGGAGAGCCACACAATAGCTGAAGTGACAAGTGTGAGGCCACTTGTCTCACTTTGATCCACTTTATAACAAGTGTCAGGCCACTTGTCTCACTTTGGTCCACTTTCTTGCCACATGTCCCAATCTAAGAGATGGGTCCTTCCATAATCTTTACCTCTAAAAATATCCCAACTGGTAGACATTCTATCATAGGCACTTTGCCAACTCTTGGTATCTGCTCAATTCCAGATGTAATGACGCGAACAGAATTTCCATCGGAGTCGGGCCAAAAATAGTAACTCTCCTAAATTTTAGGAGTGTGGTCCTTTGTATTCTAGGATAATCCCCCATTCCCAAAGCTTGTACTTTCCAAATATTTAAACATCCTGAAGTCCACCAGACCCCTTTCAGACTTGGAAATGTCCAGGCTGGTGACATCCTCCCCAACTTCTTAAAAGTTATCCGCAACTTTAAGCTTCAAGCCATATATTCAAGATATAATCATGTCCCATCGATTGGACGAGACGAGACAGTCTCAAAAATCCAATATAAGTGAAGAATTCATGTCCCAAAGAAATGGGTGAGACTAAATAAGTCTCCATAATACCAATATCAAAATCATGTCCCAAGATAAATGGGCGAGACAAAATAGTCCCATAAGTCCAGATATCATAATCCATGTCCCAAGTAAATGGGCGAGACAAAACAGTCTCATAAGTCCAGATATCATAATCCATGTACCAAGTAAATGGGCGAGACAAATCAGTCCCATAAGTCCAGATATCATAATCCATGTCCCAAGTAAATGGGCGAGACAAAACAGTCCCATAAGTCCAGATATCATAATCCATGTCCCAAGTAAATGGGCGAGACAAAATAAGTCTCCTACCAACAAGACATCGGTCTACATGACCCTTGGCATAGACATAAGTCTCGGCATGTCCACTTTACCACTTGCACTCCGTGTTGGTACTCTGACCACACACCTTGGATGAGAGGTGGGCTTACAAGAGACACACAATGAGCCGGAACGGCCGACCCCTCCCTTGAGTAAATTGTATTACTATTGGAGAAATTCAATACATAGCTTCACGGGCATCCATTGCCAAATCCTCCATGCCCATGCATATGAAATTCAGCATTTAGAAAACAATGGTATGTCGATGTAGATCACCAAGGAGCTGCCTTGACGCCCGGCCCGACTTCAGTGCCCATATTCTCTACCATTGGCTCTATGTTCTACCAAGCAAGGTAGCAACATCTTGAAGAGCACTTAGGACAAGAGAAATACTACACAGGGCGGCTAAACAAGGAGTCCTGAAAACAATCACTCGCAGGCATAGATAACCTGGTGTTCCATACGCATTTCTGCTACACATAGTTTATAGGCATTTCGGCCACCAACTCACACTACCCTCTCAAGTGCCCATGTTCTCTTCCATCTGCTCTCTATTGTTCCACCCACACATGGTAGAAACAATCTTCAAGAGAGCACGTAGGACAAGAGAACACTACACAGGGTATGTTGTGCTTGTCACTACCCTTTGAAGTGCCCATGTTCCCTTCCATCTGCTCTCTATTGTTCCACCCTCACATGGTAGAAACAATCTTCAAGAGAGCACGTAGGACAAGAGAACACTACACAGGGTATGTGAATCATGAGTTCCATAAGTCCAATGCATCCCAAATAAAGGGAGCCAAAAAAGAATAATCCATCCCAGTAAAAGGGAGCCATAAACATAATCCATAAACCTGAGGATGGATCCAAATTCCTAGAAAAGAAGTCCAGGAATCCATACACCTGTATACCATAATCCTTGTATACCATAACTCTTACCACATACTCCGTGCTAACCACACACCTTGGAGTAGAGGTGGACTTTATCCATAAAAGCATCATATCCATGAAATATCCAAAGATTTCTTCTCTATAAACTCGGACAGATTCGTCCATAAAAATTGCTTGTGAAGCCCAATATCTATATAAATCTCGTCCAAGAAAGAAATCTCCATGGATATAATCCATCCCAATAAAGAGAGCCATGAAAAGAATTCATCCCATTAAAGGGAGCCATGAAAAGAATTCATCCCATTAAAGGGAGCCATAAACAATGTTTCCCTGAAACCATCTCAAGGCAAACAATAACACCTTTCTCCTTGCATAGTTATACAAGGGTTAGTGAACATCAAAAACACTTCATAGCAAAAGTACTAACTTTGCAAACTCAAAGTATACTTAGCTTTTCTTTGCCAGGTTGGTCATAAAGCCAAAAGAAATATCTCGTCACCATATCCTTAAGATATCCTAAGATATATCTCCATATAGCTTGCCTGTAAGCTTGATAATATAATCCACAATATCCATATGGAAAGAGTGCTAAACGTGTGCACATAAAGCCAACTCCATACTTCCAAGATAAATTTTGTGAATTCATAAATCCTTAGACCAAGCTAGCTATTGCTCATGCTCTTGCTTCACAGGCTCTGAAGTGGCTGGCCATGCTTAATAGCAATGATGGTAAGTGTGGTCCCCACTTGAGATCTTTTCTCTTCCTTATTGATAGAAGAAAGCCTCCGCTTCCAAGGAAGTCTATGCTCTGATACCAATGAAACTCGCGGCGGGTGCCCGGGGGACTAGGGCCTTTGACACACTTGTTGATACCATCAATGCATATTAAAATACTTAAACATGGCCACAGCCTTAACACATATCCATCATCACTTTGCATAAAACATAAAGCTGGACAAAACATCCACAAATGCTGAAAATGGAGCTTGCACGTGTGACACCGCATAGAGGCCGGAATGGGCCGACCCCCCCCTTGGAGTATTTTATTACCCAAGGAGAATAATATCATGTACAAGCTTTGAGGGCCTTACTCTCCCCACGGGAGATGCCGGATTATCCCTATACAAATGCCATAACACAGCCCAACACAAGGCAACCAAGCCGGAACATAGGCTGTAGAAATGCCGAGCCAACAATATAATCCATATACCTCCGTGTGGGTACTGATTCTTCCCCAAAAACCACGGGTCTTCATGCAATAGAGCTAGTACAGCAAGTACAACTCTCCATTCAGCCGGTACAGCAGGTACAATGGCTGGTCCAGCAAGTACAATGGCTGGTACAGCCGGTACGGTGGCTGGTACAACAAGTACAATGGCTGGTACAGCCGGTACTGTGGCTGGTACAGCAAGTACAAAAGCTGGTACAGCAAGTACAGTGACTGGTACAGCCAGTACGGTGGCTGGTACAGCAGGTACAGCAAGTACAAATGCTGGTACAACACATACAATGGCTAGAAATCATAATAAATGATTGAATACCCTTGCTTCAGTATTTCTTCGCGATGGAAGCCTCCAAAACAGTCCCCAACAGCCAGTATTCTTCATGGGCAGCCTTCAAGAGGGAGAGAAAGAGAGTAGCCATCATTAGGGCAACCTGTAACGGTGGTAGAGGCTAGTGTGCAGCAAGAGAGCCTCCATTAATGAAGAGAGAGGGCTCCAATTTATAGATTTGGGCCTCCCATGAGCTAAAATGGCAAGAGAAGGCTACAATGACAAGTGGAGAGCCACACAATAGCTGAAGTGACAAGTGTGAGGCCACTTGTCTCACTTTGATCCACTTTATAACAAGTGTCAGGCCACTTGTCTCACTTTGGTCCACTTTCTTGCCACATGTCCCAATCTAAGAGATGGGTCCTTCCATAATCTTTACCTCTAAAAATATCCCAACTGGTAGACATTATGTCATAGGCACTTTGCCAACTCTTGGTATCTGCTCAATTCCAGATGTAATGACGCGAACAGAATTTCCATCGGAGTCGGGCCAAAAATAGTAACTCTCCTAAATTTTAGGAGTGTGGTCCTTTGTATTCTAGGATAATCCCCCATTCCCAAAGCTTGTACTTTCCAAATATTTAAACATCCTGGAGTCCACCAGACCCCTTTCAGACTTGGAAATGTCCAGGCTGGTGACACCTTGCCTTCAGTATTTCTTCGCAATGGAAGCCTTCAAAACAGTCCCCAACAGCTGGTATACTTCATGGGCAGCCTTCAAGGTAGAGAGAGAAAGAGAGTAGCCATCATTAGGGTAGCGTGTAACGGTGGTAGAGGCTAGTGTGCAGCAAGAGCCTCCTTTAATGAAGAGAGGGCTCCAATTTATAGATTTGGGCCTCCCATGAGCTAAAATGGCAAGGGAAGGCTAGCCTCTTTTAATGAAGAGAGAGGGCTCCAATTTATAGATTTGGGCCTCCCATGAGCTAAAATGGCAAGGGAAGACTATAATGACAAGTGGAGAGCCACACAATAGGTGAAGTGACGAGTGTGAGGCCAACTTTGATCCACTTTCTTGCCACATGTCCCAATCTAAGAGATGGGTTCTCCCATAATCTTTACCTTTAAAAATATCCCAACTGGTAGACCTTCTGTCAAATGTACTTTGGCATGTCCCCCCATTTTCTCAATTCCACACGTAATGGAATTTCCATCGGAATCGGGCCAAAAATAGTAACCCTCCTAGATTTTAGGAGTGTGATCCTTTGTATTCCAGGATAATCCCCTATTCCTAAAGCTTGTACTTTCCAAATATTTAGACGTCCTGGAGTCCACTAGACCCCTTTCATACTGGGAAATGTCCAGGTTGGTGACATACGACATACGACAAAATGTTCCTAAAAGGTAATCCTACTGTAGAAATGTTGCACTGATTTAGAGCCATTGTGTCACATAGCACTCCAGTGCAGGGTGCATGTGACATTCCCTCCTACTTAGCTTGGTGCAGGTTCATGGCTTCCAAGCCATACAGCTTCATGGATTGGGGGTTCTCTGGAAAGAACTCTTCCTCAAGCCATACAGCTTCATGGATACCATGGTTCTTGAACTTTGTGTAGGACTATCTTTCAGTGGTCTTGTAGGCCTCCAGCGACAATGACCATCTTGTAAGAAGTGACGAGAAACGGCGGCCAAATGCCTCATATGGAGTTAGACCAATGCTAGTTGAATGAGTGTCATTTAGGATGGCTTGAACCAAAGGAAGATAATGCTTCTACTTTGATTGGCAATACGATTTGAGAACATAAATACCAGCTGTTTATAGATTTTTCTTTGGCCATTTGTCTACGGATGGAATGCATTGGACAGATGTAACTTGGTCTCGAAGTTGTCAAATAATGCTCTCCAAAAATTTGAAGTAAACTTGGGATCCATGATTGATGTTATCGTCCTTGGCAATCCACCTATGGGGTACCAATGGCGAATGAACATGCGAGCGATGTCTTCGGTTGTGCCATTTGCTTGCACGGAATCAATATTTAAAACTTATTGAATCGATCCACGATGGTCATGCACGTGTGTTCCGAGATCCAAATGCTTGAAAGTGTTATGAAAATGGAAATTATTGAAATTATTGAAATGATATTTTTGTGATGTGTTTCGTTTATCATTATGGATATTTATTTTTGATTATTTGCCGCATGGTTAGTGACTTACCGCAAGGTACTGGTCACATCATGTTGGGCATAATATTTGGCAAGTGTATTTAGATACCTTTTTGCATTACTTGTGAGTAAAAATAGTTTTTACACTCTACCTTGGGCCTTGCTCTTAAAAATAGACAAGTCTAAGCTTTTATGCATGAACCTTGCTATAACTTTAAATAAATTGGTCCATGAACCTACTAAGGGTAAATAAACCATATGAACAAATGTGCTTGGCCGACATTTGGCTACAAAATAATGACGGCCATAAATCCAAAATAATAGCGGCCATAAATCTGCCACAAAAATATAATGTTGCATAAATATAATTCAAGAGGGTTGCATGTGTGCACATTTTTGGCAACATTATTCCCATGATCTAACAGGATTCGATGGAGCTTCTCCATAAGCCACCAATGAGCAGCATAACCTTTCATAAACATGCTTATATGCCGGATCATGGAGTGAAATCCTCATCACTAAAAGCAATATCAAACTGGGCAATAAAAGCAAGTGCCTTTGATGCATCATATTTTCCATGATATGCATCAAACTTCACAGATTTGTCTCCAGCTTTGAAGTCACAAGACTTTGATGCATTAGCCTGCATCTCAACATGTTTTCCCGCATGTATGTCCATTGGGACAGCCCTTGTGATTGGCATCATTGTAGGAACAAAAGGTGATGCATTAGGCATAGATACATGTGCCCTGTAAGCATGAGGCATGGCTGGCCCCTCAACACACATTGGTGGATCATAGCTTCTCCCTCACGAGCACACTTGAGGACATGAATGACATGAGAAATACGCGGAATACTTGCACCGACAGAAAAGAAAATTGCAGCCCATGTTGCATGTGCTGTGCATGCACATTTTCAAATGGCAATGGCATTTGACATACATTTTGACCAGTGCCATAAACATTGCATCCTTCACAAGCTACATAAGGTACACTTGCATGGCGTGAAGTCGCCGATGGTCCCTCTTCAATAGGAGGAGGATTTATCCTCTTAGACATATGAACTTATTCAAGCACGTGTGGGGATACCAAGACATTTGGGATGGTTGCCTTTTCTGCATAGGCATCCTTGGTACAAGCCAAGAATGCACGTGTTGTATCCCTTGGTTGCATGTGCAACTCTTGAGCTATCATTGCCATTGCATGATCCATATAAGTTTCAGCTTCTTGACCTTCAAACGATCATGTACGAATGGATCCTCGTGGCGGTAGAGCTTCAATTCTTCTTCTTGTGCATAAAGAAGAGCCTACATGCGAGTAAGTCCAACCCTTAAGGCTATGGACTCTTCTTCCTGCATTTTCTCTTTGCCACAGACTCTTCTTCTTTTGCCATGGGACGGTTGTCCCACATGTTTCTGTTCCCTAATGTGTACCACATGAATCTGCTCTTCCTGCAAAGCCTTGGAAGCATGCATTTCATTGTCCTCGTTTCTTGTGTTGGCATCTTCAACATTCCCTGTATGGCTGTCCATAGTATTCTAAGTGTAGAGAAATAGCTAGTGTTCCTGGTGATCGTCTTTCACAATAGAAGTGAAAGAGAACCATATGCGACTCGGTAGAACACAATGCTAATCAATACACTTAAATACACCAAGATCTAATGGACAACATGCTCAATACAAGATGTAATTTGCTAAATTGACAAGAGACGCGGTTTCACCTCGAAACGGGGCAAGAAACGCCGACCATAGAATTCGATTGTGGAAACTGGTGTGCAAGCCCTTCTCCTCCCCCGCCTCAGCTCCCCCCTCCCCCCCCCCCCGCTCCGCCCCCGCTATCCTCTCTCCTTCCGCCTCGCCGTTCCTCGTAGGGCTGTGTCCCTCCCGTTGGTGACCCCGGTCTCTGGCCTTTTCCCTCTGGAGGACTCCATGGAAGCCGCTCCGACTACCCCTACCGATTCCGGTCTCCGTCTGGAGTTCACAGATGCAGATCATCAGTTGTTTGTTTCCACGGTATCCGCTCTTGAGGCCTCCTCCTTGGTCTGCAAGATAGTGGGTAGCCGTCCGATGCGGAGAGAGCTTCACGACCTTCTGCAAGGCAACCTCGTTGGCGTGCCTGCCAAGATCGTCAGCGTCGATTTTTTGGGACGTGGCTACTACCAGGTGGATTTCGAGTCCCCCCAGGCAGCTCAGACGGTGCTGGCTCGGAGCCCCATTGCCCTCCGCTCATCCCGGGCGTTCCTGGCGCGATGGACTCACGGTTTCGACCCCGCTTCTGACCCGCTAGCAGGCGCGACAGGTTTCCCCATCACTATCTGCTTTCCTGGACTCCACAGGGAGTACTTGCCCCTCTTGTCATCCATTGGCAAGGCGTTTGGGCAGGTGGTGGAGACGCCTCAGACAGCGGCTTCAGTGATAGCTCGGGCAGCAGGACTCCCGGCCATTCGTGTTGTGGTTCCGTTCACCGGAGTCCCTCCCGAAGACGATCCTCCTCCCTTGTCTTTCTGGAGGACATCTGATACAGCGCGTGGAGTATTCGGGCCTCCCCGGCCAGTGCTACATCTGTCGGGAGATGGGCCACCTCGCACGCGCCTGTCCCCACAAGGGGGTTCATCCTTCACGCTCTGCCGCCTCTGGACCCCCTTCAGGAGGCCCGAGGGGTGGCCATCCACCTCAGAGACCGGACATCCCTGGCTCGTCTCAGCAGGCGCCATCATCTGACGAGCAGGCCCCGGCGGAGGATGCCGCGCAGACCCAAGAGGCTGGCGGATGGCAAGAGGTTCGCCGGCGGAAAACACCCGGCCCGCAGGGACCGTCGCAGACGCCAGCAGGCAGCACAGGCTGGCGGACAGGCGACTCCGGCTGGCGGACAAACACCTACCCGCACTTATGCTCCAGTCAGGGATAGGCGGCCAGTAGGTCCCACCCCGATGGACGAGGATTCAGTCTCAGTGCCCGTTGAGGCCGCCGGTGGAGCCCCCCATGTGGAGACCCCACTCCCGCCTCCCCCCGCGGGGAGCCCCAACCCCTCCATGGAGCACATTCCTGAGGATCCCGGGCCGCACTCCGCGACCCCCGGCCCCTCTTCCCCTCACTCGGAGAGCACTCCTTCCACCCCCTTCTCTCCCCCCCCAACCCCCCCCCCTCCCGCCTCCCCCGGCGGCCCCCCCTGACACCTCTCCTCTGGCAGATGCCTCTCCATCCTCTCCTCGCGCTCTCCCCCCTCCTCTCCGCGAGCCACCATCCCTCCCTCGGCCTCTCCAGGATACTCCTCCAGACCACCCACTGCCCCGGGGCAGCGTAGCTGGGTAGGCCAGAGTTCAGTTCAGCGCCTGTTCCACCGCCACTCCGGACCGGTGGAGATGGCGATCCTAGCTTCGCCCGCCACAGAGTTCTCTCTAGCCTCCCCTGGGGGGCCCCCCGCGAGTGATGGGGCTCCCAGTGGATTACGGCTTCTTCAGTTGTCTCCAGCTGGATGCTGGCCCGTTCAAGACACTCGTCGCGCCCTTGCGAGTATGCGTGGTGTGCCATCTCTCTCGTTCTCCTTCAGAGGTGAGCAGCACGGTGGCCTTCTCCTTTCCTCTCAGTGTTGCCCCAGACACAGCATGGGATTGCAACTCTGTAGAGGAAGTTTTGCGTGATCAGATACTGGAGTTTTCTCACCACTTCAGTGACTTGGGGCTCACGGACCTATTGCAGACCCGATTACACTCAGCCCGCATGAGCTTGTTTGGTATAGGAGATTGGCGGGCAGATCCGGTCCACACCTCAGTTGAGGCGGTGCTGCTGATTCTCCTCCACGCCGCCCCGAGGATGCAGCCTACCTTTAGATACATATATGCAGAGGATTGGTCTCACGCCTATGCCCTAGACAGGGCAAAGGTGGAGTGGGGCTGGACACAGAGACAGGTCACCCTCTTTTTGGAGAGACTCCACACCCGGACAGACAGTGACTATTCTCCCTCCAAGCCGGCGCCCAAGACTCACAAAGTGGAGGGCAGCTCATCCGGGCCGGCTGAGAGGGGTGAGCCAGTGGCGGCTGCTTCACTTGCCATAGCTCATCCATGAGGATCCTCTCATGGAACATCCAGGGTCTTGGTGGACCTCGCTGCTACATTGGTCGGGGCAGACTTCGCCAGGAGATCCAGAGGGCTCTCGTTGGAGGGCCCATAGATATCCTTTTCATCCAGAAGCACCACCTTTTTGCCGGGCGCACCCGCACCTGCGGGAAGATCTTGCCAGGCAGGAGTCACACTTTTTGGTCACCGGCATATGGCTCCCAGGGGAACCAGGGTGGAGTATGCATCTCAGTCAGCGAGCAGCTTCTATCTGAGGTTGTGGAGTCTGGCACTCTGGTTCAGGGTCGAGCGCAGTGGATCATCCTTCGGGTTGGGGAAGACCGCATTGGCTTCCTCAACTTCTACGCCCCTAATGGGGCGATCGGGAGAGCTGAGTTCTGGAGCACCATTAGGCAGTCCCTCCCCATGGCAGACCATTGGTGCCTAGGGGGGGATCGCAACATGCTGGAGGATGCAGAGGACAGGATGGGGGGCAGCCAGGAGACCATTCATGGGCCGGAGCTCGCTGCCTGGGAGGAGCTAGTGCTGCAGGTGAGAGGCCAGGATCCGTGGACTCTCTCAGAGTTTGGCAGGATGCAGGGGAGTTTATCTTTCTCGCGCTCGGATAGACGGGCCACAGGAGTTAACCTTTCCCGCATCGACAGGTTTTACATTGATGAGTGGGCTTGCGATAGAGGTGGCACTGTGGGTTTACTTGCAGGCTCTTCTTTTTCAGACCACTTTCCAGTGCTTCTCCAGATCGAGGACCCTACGAGAGGAGAGCGAGGCCAGAGCGTCCGGATTCCAAATTGTCTCATAGAGGAGCCCGAGATCGCGACCAGAGTTGAGCAGGTCTGGCAGGAGCTTCAGTTCAGGAGAGGATCGGCAGCCAGCGATCTTGACAGGGGTTTGCAGGAGATCAGTAGGATGCTCAGACAGGCTGCCCTGGACCGTCTGGAGGCTTTCAAAGAGCAGGAGAGGAGCCTACGGAGGAGTCTAGCTTCCCTTCAGAGACTTCAGGAGAGGGATCCTACGAGCCCTTGGATTTCAGAGCAGATGGAGTCAGCTCGCACAGAGATCAGATCCATCGAGGAGAGGAGGGTGGAGTTCCGATTCCATGCTCGGGCATCTTTTTGGACACAGGCTGGAGACAGAGTGACTCGGGATTTCTTTGACGTGACAGGGCCTCGCTTCAGACGAGAGGGTCTCAGGCGTCTTCGGCAGGCTAGGTAGTGGTGGATGCCCCCAGGGTTCGGGCGATCGCCCCCACAGATTTTTACAGGGATCTGCTCTCTGCTGAGCCAACAGATGACAGGGTGAGAGAGGCTCGGGAGGCAGTCTGGAGCTTCACGAGACCGGTTGTGCCGGCCCATTTGCAGCATTCCCTTCTCTCCCCCTTCTCGGATGCGGAACTGGAGGCGGCTCTTCAGGCACTTCCTCGGGGCAAATGCCCAGGAGAGGACGGTCTCTCAGTGGCTTTCTTCCAGAGGTACTGGGGTCTCTTGCATAGGGGTTTCAGATTGGCATTCCAAGAGATCATGGAGTCGGGAGACATGCCGGACAGCATGGCAGAGGGGTTGATTCACTTGATCCCCAAAGAGGGAGGAGACAGACTGGAGATTAGACAATGGAGACCGATCACCTTGCTAGGCACGGCCTACAAGATCCTAGCTAAGGCGATCAGCAGGCGGCTTCAGCCTCACCTTCCGGACATCATCCACTCCACGCAGACAGGCTTCATCCAGGATAGGAGCATCCTGGATAACATCTTCTCTTTCTGGGAGGCTACGGCTTTGGCTAGATTTCGGCACGAGGATCTGGCAGTGCTCCTTCTCGACTGCGAGAAGGCATATGATCGGGTGGAGTGGGCCTTCTTGGAAGGCACTATGGAGAGGATGGGCTTCCCCCCTCAGTGGATCCGTGGGGTCTCTGCACTCTACACATCGGCTCATAGCCAGGTGCTGATACAGGGCGTGCGCAGAGAGAGGTTCCAGCTCTCGCGCTCGGTGCGGCAAGGGTGCCCCTTGGCGCCCTTTCTTTTTCTTTTTGTGGCGGAGGCCATGAGCACTTTCTTGACGGCACAGGATACAGGTTTGCGGGGCCTCCAGCTCCCCATCCGCACCTCGGAGGAGCTCCTAGACCCGGAGTTTGCGGATGACACTGGTGTCTATCTTCAGGGAAGGGAGGAGAACCTCCGCCGCTTCGCCTCAGCCATGGACAGGTTTTGCAGAGCTCCGGGCGCTTTGATCAACTAGCACAAGTCGTGTGGGTTGTGGGTCAGTTCTGTGCCCCCCCCGACTTGGAGGCCAGTTGATGGGTTTCAGTGGCAGGCCCCCGGCACTACAGTGCGCTATTTGGGATGCTATGTGGGCATTGACATATCTCCGGAGCAGCAGATAGCCCCCCTTCTTCTGAGCATTCGGAAGAAGCTTCTATATTGGAGTACCGCTCGTTTATCTCTGGCTGGCCGAGTGGTTGTGGCCAACCAGGTTCTGCTTGCTACCATGTGGTACGTCACTTCTTGCTGGGCCTTCTCTCGGGCGTGCATTGGCCAGGTGCAGAGGCTCATCAGGAACTTTCTTTGGTCCGGTGGCGACGGGCGGCCCGCCAGGGCCAAGGTGGCATGGGCTGTGATCACTCAGCCAAGGGAGAGAGGCGGCCTGGGCATAGTTGATCCTATTTGTCAGAGCCGAGCTTTGCTTGGCAAGTTGGTGGTTCGTGGCCTCCTACCAGGCGCTGAGCCGTGGAAGGAGTTTCTTGTTTCCAGGATTCTCAGCCGCACTCCTTCTCTTAGCGGCCCCTGGACCCCCAGCATCAAGTGGATCTTTACAGAGCAGCAATCCAGAGGAGTGGGCCTTGGTTTCGAGGAGCGTTTTGCAGCTAGCCTTCTGAGGGCCTGGGAGCATCTGAGGCCGTCACTCTTCCAGACTCCCCCGGGTACCGATGAGGAGCGCCTGAGGCAGCCATTGATCTGGAACCCCTTGATCCGACTTCCCAATGGTCATATGGTTGGATCGCGATCTCATGTGTCGTGGGGCCCGTTGAGCTCCGGCCCAGCCCAGTCCTTAGACGACTGGATATGTTTTCAGCAGCTGCCTCTAGAGGTTTAGGAGAGGAGACTCAGCGGGATGAGGGGCAGAGAGTTGATGAGGCAGGACATTGAGGCGGCCATTCCCCGGGAGTGGCGGACTCCAGTACAGGACCCTCCACCTCCACAGTGGATGGGCGTCTTTACTCGGCATGAGACCCTTCTAGCGGTCTGCGGCTCAGCAGAGAGAGTCGCCCCACTCACCTTCGAGGTGGGAGAGGGAGGCCAGCTTCAGAGGACCCGACTAGATTTGGATGAGTTCCAAGGTTGTATCTTTCAGCGGGTGCGGGTGATCGGCTTTCATCAGAGACAGTGGCATGTAGACCCCTCACCGGCCTCGATAGGGGAGGACTATTCTTGGAGATTATGGGCTTGGGACAGCAGGCCTCTTATTCGCCTTCAGTGGGATCCAGGCGAGTGGCTTTGGCGAGATCCCTATTCGGCCCCTACCAGCCCAGGCACCCCCTTTTTTCCGTACACAGCGAGGCTGGGGCGGCGGATCCAGAGGCACAGGATAGCGGGCACCCCGGCGGCGGCCGAGCATTGGCGGCGATAGGGGCTCTCCGCTGCTTAGGGACTTCTGGCAGCGCCTTTGGGACAGCTTTCGGCCCCGGAAGGTGACGCTTTTTCTCTGGCTTACAGCGCATAGAGGACTGGCTGTGGGGGCTTGGCTAGCTTTTGGCAGACACCCAGCGTCCTGCCCTCGGTGCGGCCATGCACAGGAGTCGCAGCGGCACTGCTTATGGGATTGCCCACCACAGGCACAGCAGGTCTGGCAGCGCGCTCTCAGGATGGTTTTTGCAGGCTCGCCAGGTGAGATGATGGTGACGTGGGGTGCGGTGGCTTGGGCCACGGACAGCGGCCCGGCCCTTGGATACGAGGACGTCCCTGGCAGTGTGACCATCCAGGTCTCTGACAGGGCGATGGCGGTGGTTCCGACACCAGACTTCTCTTCGGCAATCTCCCAGGAGGGGGACGGGCACAGATGGGAGATGATCAGCAGCATGACGGCTTGGCACATATGGAGAGCCCGATGCAGGGAGGCCATAGACCGCCAGGCGACTCCACCGGCGGAGGTCATACAGGCTCTCTAGGTGGACATCATTCACACCTTGAGAGGACACTGGGGGAAACTTCAGGGCGACTCGGATCGCCTGAGAGATCGCCGCAAGGCGTTCCTCCGCACTTGGCAGCCTGGCCCTTTCCTCACCGCGAGGGGCGAGGATGTCACTTGGCACTACAGGCCTCCAGTTTGGCTCTTCTCACCTCCCGCATGTACTACTAGGTAGCCCCCCCCCAGAGAGCGGCCAGCCACCACGGGGGTGGAGCTCCGGTGTTCACTATATTTATTATCCCTCCTTGCGAGGTGAGCTTTGTAGCTTTATGGCGTCTTCTCATTAACTAATAGAAGGATCGTTTTTCCCCACCCCCAAAAAAAAAAAAAAAAAAATGACGAGAGACGCACAATGAGCCGGAACGGCTGACCCCTCCCTCAAATAAAATATATCTCGAGTGAGAGTCCCTATAGCCGCCAATGCTCCGATGCAGCTGGAGAGACCATCCTCCTTGCAGTCAAAATATGCCTCCCCAACTGAACAGTGTACTGGAAAAAGGTGATCTCTGTGGTCTCGGGGGACGCATAAAGATCATGCCACTCGTACTCGCCAGGGTTCCACTGGAGCCGGGCCAAGGGGCGCGCAGCATATGCCCATATTCGCCAATCAGAGTCCACATCTGCAGGGTCTGGATCAATATGCCACTTCCGAGAAGCGGTGGCCACTACCTGTATCCTCTGAAAGATGCACTTTGCAACCAAAGGCGACTCCGCCTCCACTCTCTAAAGTCTACCCTCATCCTGTATCTCATAGTAGAGGCATCTACCATCCTCAGTGCAAGCTCTGACAGCAATCAGGATCTCCAACTGTGTAAAGGCTCCCATCCACCGTGGGGCCGCTGGCTCGAAAGGCGTGAACCACTCCTCAGGCAGTGCCTCCTAAATGTCATCCCTCATAATCAGCCCCCCTCTGAAGTGACTCAGCCTCTTCGCCTGGATCTCCTCCAGGAGACTGCAAAAGGCCTGCCAATCTCCAAAACTGCGTGCTGGGCCTGCCGCCAATGGTCCCCAGGCTAGACAAGGCCGAGAACCCAGCATACGACCCTGCTCTATGCGTACCGCGGGGCTCCAGATAAGCGGCTGTCTGGCCCGCTCCTCATCGCAAGTGGGAGGTCCCTGAGAAAGCCCCGGTCTTAGCAACTCCCAGGCTCGCAGGATGCTCAAGGCAAATCTGTTCTCCCATCCTCTACTGAGGCCTGTCCTCCTCATCTCTATGAAGATCTACCGTATCTCTGGTGCCCAAGTGCCCCCTGCTGGGGGAGCTCTAGCTTGTAGCCGCTGAACAAGCAGCTCCTTCCAAGGCTCAGCGCCTGGAAGCACCTCCCGAACAATAAGCTTCCCCAACAAGGCTCTACTCTGATCAGCTGGATCTATAATGCCCAAGCCCCCCTGGGCCAGCGGAAGAGTAATAACTGCCCAAGCAACCTTTGCTCGGGCCGGCTGACCATCCCGCCCTGACCAAAGAAAGTTCCTGATCAGCCTCTGTACCTGGCTGATGCAAGAGCTCGAGAAAATCCAGCAAGACGTGATATACCACATAGTCGCTACTAAAAGCACCTGATTTGTCACCACCACCCTCCCAGCCAAGGAAAGCCGAGCTATACTCCAATATAGAAGCTTCTTCCGAATGCTCAGAAGAAGCGGGGTGATCTGCTGCTCAGGTGACAAATCAAGTCCAATCTGGCATCCCAGATACCGCACTGCTGTGCCAGGAGGAATCCATCTAAAACCCGGGTCTGGACTCCATGCCGGAGCGGGAGCGCTACTGATCCAAAAAGCCACTGTCTTGCGCCAATTGATCAATGCTCCCGAAGCCACACCAAAAACCTGTAGAGACTGCTCTGCCCTTTGTAGATTGGCCTCCTTGCCATGCAAAAACAATCCCGTGTCATCAGCAAACTCAGAATCAAGCAAGTCCTCACCCCAGACTGGAAGCTGGAGTCCTCTCAAGCCAACCTCCTCTGCTGTCAAATACATGCTCATAGCCTCTGCAAAGAAAAGAAAAAGGAACGGAGCGAGAGGGCATCCCTGACGGACTGATCTGTTCAGCTCAAAACTTGGCCCCCGTCCTCCTGCCATCAACACCTGGCTACGAGCTGTGGAATATAGAGCTGCCACTCCTCGAATCCAGTCTGGCCCAAAACCCAGGCGAAGCATAGTGCCCTCCAGAAAACCCCAATTGACTCTATCATATGTCTTCTCAAAATCAAGAAGCATAACAACCAAGTCCTCGCCGAGAAACCTAGCTCGGGCCGTCGCCTCCCACAAGGTGAAGATGTTGTCAAGGATACTGCGCTCCTTGACAAAACCTGTCTGGGTAGCATGAATCAAATCCCCAAGGAAGGGCTGCATCCTCAAACTCGAGGCCTTGGCTAGGACCTTGTAAACAGTATTGAGGATCGTAATAGGCCTCCACTGCCGAATATCATCTGACACTCCCTCCCCCTTGGGGATATGAAAGATCAAGCCCTCTCAAAAACTCTGTGGCATCACCCCAGTGTCCAAAACATGCTAAAAACCCCTGCGGAGGCCTGGCCCCAAAAGGTCCCAATAGCGCATAAAAAAGGCAGGCGTCAAACCGTCCTCCCCAGGGCAACTATGACGCAGTAGGGCCCTAAAAGGCTCAACAAGCTCATCCTCTGAAAGGGGCGCACCCAAAGCTGTGCGCATACGATCTGTGACCCTCCTCTGCACATGGGTCCACACAGTCTGTCTGCAAGCATCACGTGCCTCTGTGACTGGCTCCGTCGAAAGCAAGTCTTTGTAGAACTCAGTGGCAATAGCTCTAATCTCCTCGGGCTCACTGGCTAACGACCCGTCCTGCCTCCTAAGCTGGCGTACTCCTGCTCGAGGATGGCGGGGTCCGGTGATCTCAAAAAACTCCCCAGTCACTCTATCACCAAGCTGAGTCCACTGAGAGGCCTGGCTGATAGTAAAACTCGTGTCTCTGCTCCTCTGCCTCTCGAACCTCCTAACGTGCCTGGCTCAGCTGGGACGCCACCCACTCACATGTGGGCTGCTGCTCCTGAAGGCGGTGGAGCGAAGCAAGGCTACGTCTCAAGTGACGCTCCCGCTCTCGTGTCTCTCCTAGCCGTGTCAAGGCTGTAGCGTGCAAAAAAGAGCTGAGCTCGATGAGTCCCTGGGCACACTGGCCTGCTGTATCCAAGTCAGAGCTCTGGCTATCCTGCCATATCCTCTCAATGTCATCAAAAAGACTGGGATCTGTAAGTATCCTCTCTGGGATCCTCAACTGCAAGCTGGTCTCCCGTGTCCTCTCCTCAAGAGTCAAAATAACTGGTGCATGGTCTGAGAAAGAGGTGCCTGCGAGAATGCCAACAGAGCCACCACGCTCCCCGACCGAGAAAAACTAAGAGTGTCCTGAGAATGGGAGAAAGCCTCATGCTGCCATGCATTAGTGATCCGCAGTGTCATACAGAATCGCTCCCAAGTTGCAAGCTCCGTGCCGTGCACTGTAACATGACTGCCTCCCACCCTATCGGCCGGGTCCTCAAGCATGTTGAAGTCTCCCCCAACACACCAATGTGCGGCCTCGAGCAATGCATCTGTAACAAGGGTCCACAACTCTGCTCTGGCACTAGCATGATTGGGCGCATAGACATTGACCACAGCAATGTGCTCATCGTGCATCCTCAGAATAACATACTGCGCTCTACCAGGCACAATGACCCCGCGATCCACAATGGCCTGCCGCCATGCATCCGCAATGACCATACATACTCCTCCCTGCCCTCCCAAGGGGCCAAAACCTGCAGACCAAAAATTGTCCCATCTACCAGGCATCACCGAACCATGTCGCCGAATCCTGCTCTCACTCAAATGGTGCTCCTGCATCATTAAAATATCAATACTGCCCCCAACTAGGCATCTCTGAAGCTCCTGCCTCATGCAACCACGATAACGTACATAGTGTGCGCCGCCAAGGCCCTATACATTCCATGAGATGATCCTCATGGATGACCTGCTGAGGTGGAAGCCATACGGCGGGCCTTCGCAAGCGGCTTGGATGGAGAGTAATCCCCATCCGAGCGACTACGAGTCTGCCCACCCGAATCCTCATGTATGCATACATAGCCAGGGTCTCGCGCTAGGTCTGCCACTATGCGAACCACCAAGTGTCGATTCCTGGAGGCATCCGCACTCCCGGTATCAAAGAAATGTGCCAACTCCCAGAGTCAGCCTACCATGTCTGTAATCTCCAACTCGCTCACATGGTGAGAAAACTCAACTGCCTAATTTTGCAAAATACTAATAGCAAGATCCAGAGTCCACTCCCGGTCGCTAGTGCCGCAAAGAGGGAAGGAGAAGGCCACCGCTGAATCAGGTGCCTCCTCTCCTCGGGTCGGAAGTATCACCACATGAACTCTGATAGGTGCTCACTCATGGGGGCCCTCCGCTCCAAATAGGCGTGTAAAGGAGTAGTCGAAAGCCTCCGAGCGCTGTCTAGTGTCGAGATTAGGTCCTACATTAGCAAGCATCATAGGGGCATATGCACATGGGCCAGCCTATGGGGCTGCCTTGCATATCGGTCAAAGAACCCTATGCCACCATTCATAAGCATGTTGGCCATTATCAAGCACCATGAATGGCATGGGCAGCCAGTCGGCAGCCTGCAGAAACCTCCATACAGTAGTCGGCCACCATAAAAGACATGCAAAGCATGCAGTCGGCCACCATAAAGGGACATCAAAGAAACAAGCGCAACATTTAATGCTAGTAAAAAGGCATTTTCTTGTCCAATTAACAAGCTGTCATCAACAGTAGAAAATCGACCAGCAGTAAAAATCATATATAAGCATGCACCTAGTTCCCAACCTAAAGAATTCCAAGAGAAGTTATGTGCGCCTAGAGCCTCCGGTCTCTTGTGCATACATTCAGTATTCAGCAGTTTACCATGCTACAATCCCAAGGCCTCCACAAAGATCCTCTTCAGCATTCGGCCAGCATATGTGTACCCCTCAGTTCTGGGTTCGCATAGTGGTCATTGAAAAGGGATCTTGGAAACCATATGGTTCAGCCTGCGTTCGGTCTACTTCGTCCTTGCGTTGGGCATTCCTCAATCATCTTTCATACTCATTGTACAAGCAAATACTCTTGCTTCGCGCGGCCGCGCGGGGGGGGGGGGGGGGGGGGGGGTGGGGCGTAGGGGACTTCAGTGGGTAATTGGGACCCAATCTCTAGTGTTGACTCTATATCTTCTCTCTCAAAATAAAGTCGAATTGCGTAAACCCACAGGTCTAAAGCAGGCTCTGTTACGCGTTACGAGACGATCAACCTACTACATGCAAATTCAACATTAAGGCCCACCCATGCTAGAGTAGGCACAGAAAGCAAATTTTTGTGAATTCCTAGAACAAAACGTACATTTTCAAAACAAAGATCCTCACCACTTGCACTAGTGATGAGGACTATCTCACCACTACCTTTGACATAGTAAGAGGCATTATTGACACACGTAACAATGTGGCCACTTTGTGCAGTTTCCATATGTTTTGCCAAACTTCGTTGAGAAGTTGTGCACTTAGTAGCACCACTGTCAAGAAACCAACTGTCAGCGACAGTTACACTGAGACATGCATCTTGATCCGAATTATAACTGCAAATAGCCATTAGTGACAAGTCTTAATGGACAACGATATTAGTAGCTGAGTCCTCTTTCTTGGAACTCTAATTGTCTAAGGCACAAGTGATGGACCCCTTCTTGGATTCCGTCTTCTTCTTTTCTTTTTTTTTGAAGTTTAAAACAAATTTCAATTGCATGGCCGGGTTTCTTGCAATAAAACAATTTTCAATTGTATGGCTAGGTTTCTTGCAAGAAACCTTCTTTGGCTTTTCGAATCACCCTTAGCCTCTGAAGTTTTGTTGGAATTGGTCTTCCGCTCAAATTTCTTGTCCTTGTCCTTGGCTGCTAGCGCCTGAGCACTGCTAGAACTCTCAAAAACATTCTTTCTGGACTGTTCCTCTTGCAACAGTAAGCTAACAAGCTCCTAATAGGTAAGAGGGGCTGGATTGCATCTCAATGAAAGACGGAGGGAAGTATTGAAACCCAAACAAGATTCACGCAAAGAGTTAAAGGTGATGTTGAACGTGTCCTTTTCAAGAATGAATATTGAGAAGTTATTCTCTCAAGTCTTGTGATTTTATTAAATGTTCATTCATGGACCGCATATTTTCATTATCAAGTTGCCTTCTGAGAAAGGCAATCCTTGCATCTTGAGGAACTTGTTGGATCTCTTGACCCTGATCCCTTTGAGGAGTAGCAAGAGCAATTTCGCCAAGGTAGGGATCATTACCACTGACATGACCCCAAAAACCCTTTGCAACTAGGAAATTTCTCACCACAAAACTCCATGGAGAGTAATTTGACCCATCCACTTTATCCTCTTTGAAAAGAATACCAAACAAATCATTTGCAAAGTTGTTGGCCATACCTGACTGCTTGAGAATTTGAGAGAAAAAGATGCTAAAATAAAGCTTGAACTGATGTCAGTTGTGGTACTGATGAACAATCTGCAAAACTGATGAAAATTAGCAATAGAATTACAGTCCAGACAATCCTTGAAGGTGAAATCAGACGATCCAAGAAAGGAGCATCAGACGATCCTTGAAAGTAGAGTCGATTGATTCGAAAAGTTGAATCAAGCGATCCGAGAAGTGGAATCGTCGGTCGAGTTAGGATCACCGGAGAAAGTGGGATCACTGGAAAAAGTGGAATCGACGAAGTAGGATTGATGGAGCTGAATCGCTTGAGTAGGACCACTGGAGAACCAAGAATCGAAGCGATTCTAGAACAAGAATCGTCAATCAAAGAGTGGAATCGGTCAATCCAAGAAATCAACGATTCAAGAGTTAAATCGGCCGATTGCAAAACCTGTTAAATGATCAATGAATCGGGCGATTGCACCGAAAATGATCCGACGTCTCAAAATTTACTGTTTCAGTTTCCGTTTCTATTTTTGCATTTCCGTTTCCTGCAACTATGGAATGAATTGAATCAATGATTAAAAACACTTACAATGAAGCTATTGCTTAAAGTAGAGGAGTCGATTCAAGAGAAAGCCTTCTTCACTGTTCACAGAGAAAGTAAGCTTCAATGGAAAACACCACCACTGAAGAGCTTCAACCTGAGCTATATCTAACCGATAAGAACCAAAGGAAGCAAGCTATTGAAAGCTTGAACACAAGCTATGGAAGCTTGCACACAGTGAAGATGAAAACCAAAAAGCAAGATATGGAAAAGCTTTGCTCTAATACCACTGATGGATCTCCCAAAATGGAGAGTTGGATCAGTAGAAATGAGAATCTCACGAGTACTAACTATCTTCATCCTTGTAACAACTCGCACAAGTTATTCATAAATATTGCACTTGTCTAAGTTTTGGTTCCCTAATAATTGCCTACACTCAAATAAAATAGGATACAAATTGGAAGTAAAAATATAGAGCAAATACAATGTGTCTATGTTCAATAACAATAACAAAACAATGCATCCAATCATAAATCCTGGGCACACTAGAGTGTTTATAGGGCTATCAAAACTGTCTCAATCAGTCCACACTCCCTCTCTAATCTTGCCTAAGAGGCAGTTGCAAATAAAGATGCATGTCCATGTGCATCCAAGTTAAGATATGCACACAACAAGTAGGAACCCCATCATATAAGTTGTATTCCAATAGCACCCACTTGAGTAGCCGCACTCCACTACTACTTCAGTACACCAAAGACAACTCAAACCAATAAGACCTAAACACTTATTTCTTGTGCTGTTGTACATTCTATATATATATATATATATATGCATTTTTGTTTGAAACTTTTTTTTGCCGTTTCAAAAAAACATGAAACTTCTGAAATGTTTCTAAAACCCATTTCAAATCACGTGTTTTTGAAACTCATGGTAACTATGAGAAGGAATGGGATGAGGTAAAGTAGAAAGTTGGTGAGACTATGGCATCATACCTTAACAACTTTTCACCAGTTTCTTTGAAGTTTACTTCTTTCCACCACTAATGGAAATGCGTAAGTTTGTGAATGGATTGCAACCTAAGCTTATGCAAGCAGTATACATGGCTGGTCCAGTACATCCAACCCAATGTAACAAATGCATTACACCGCCTACTTACTTCTACTCGTTGCCTTAAGCGGTGTACCTTGTTGTCCATAACTCTATCAAACATGTCTAAGATCCGAGAGCATGCTAAGCATGCCCAAGCACCTACACCCCCTTACTTCTATTACTATCTCCTCCAAAGATTACAAGTGGTGACCATACTAAGTTCCTACTTGTCTCTTACCCCTGCTGAAAATCCAACACTCCACCAGACCGCTTTCATTTAATAAAAGAAAAATTGAAATTTCCTAGTCCCTTAAGTCAAGGTGGGACGCAGCTCTGCAAGCACGTTATGGGTTGGCTCCAACTTTTTTTCAATGGCCGGCTTTTTGAGTAAGCTTACGATGAATTGGATGCTTCAAGCATTTATTTGAAATTTTCTATGCTATGAAACTGTGAAAACAGAGCTTCCTATATGTAATCAGCTTCTCTAGTATCCAAAAAAAAAAAGGGTTTCCATGCCACCATACCTCCACTTTGGACATTCCATTGCCAAGGAAAGCACAAGCGCTCTTAACGTGCGCAATATAGTATGTATCACAGAGACCGCATTGGCTGCAAATAGGACGTCAGAATGCCATACAACAGGTATAGTCTAATCAGCGTTTTCTGAGCGAAAAAACCATCATAAAATGTTTCATAGCTTTTTCCCCCAGATTTTGGAGCTAAAATATAATAAAAATACCTTGAATCTTGGGATTGAGAAAATAAAATTTGCAAGTTAGGTACAGGTCCTTCATATATGGTTTTTGCAGGTTTTAAGTGACCAATCCAAAGTGTCACACACACACACCCACCCCAAAAACACGTGTATATAAATTTTAGATGCATTTATAGTAGATAGGTATTGCAATTAATTTTAGTCGAATGAAAGGAGTGTGTGTGTTTGAGTTCTTTCTTGCCTGCAATTTTCTTTGGCAGGGTAAACCCCACCTGGTTTGATGGGCCTGGACTTCTTCCGCCAGTCTGATGTGGGCAGCACTTCATCTGCAATCACAATAGGAAGCTGAATATTCGATGATACCAAGGCATGTGAAGGGAAGAGGATAGGTGGGTACCTTCAATCTGACGACTGCTGAGGCAACGGATGCTCATGTGCTGCTGCCGAATGCTCCGGCCAAATGTACACAACGGTAGCGCGTGGTGGGAGGAAGAAAGCACAGGTCCATGCTGATGCAGCATGTTGAACACAGGTAGTGCAATAAGCGAAAAGCAATAAGCGAAAACAGCTAGGTAGCGATCACACACATATTACACGTCGATTCCATTCCATGGGGTGGCCTTTTCACATTTTGTAGCCCAGCTCTAACGTAGAGGGCTCTCGCGTGCCCACACACACTCAAATTTGAGCATGTATCCTTTTGGATCTCCCCATCGGGTTTCTGAGGGCCGTGGAGGATCGATCGTAGTAACTCTCACAAATGGAGAGAGAGAGAGAGAGAGAGAGAGAGAGAAAGTCGCTCTTTCCTTTGTTAGGGAAGACCTCACAACAACCTAAGTGGGCCGTGGAGGATCGATCGTAGTAACTCTCACAAATGGAGAGAGAGAGAGAGAGAGAGAAAAAGTCGCTCTTTCCCTTGTTAGGGAAGACCTCACAACAACTTAAGTGGGGGTTGATCTCTGTGAAGAGAAAGTTATAAGACTTAAGTATTTGTTGATGCAACAGGTAGTCACACATTCTATTCAAGATGCTAGACTCACTTTTGCACTATGCTTATTTTAGTCTAGTTCTTATCCAGAATAGTTCAAAAAGCTTTTTGACATCCATTTTATTTATGAGATGAGTGGCATGCATACTGGTTGTAATTAAAAACAATGGAAGGATGAGGGCGTGTGTTGATATAAAAACTTATATGCTACCACATATAGGGACCAATAAACCTTAGTAGAGGAGTACATACTTGAGAGGGTATTTATGTTTTCTCAGGCTAAAACCAACTCTTAATTAAGTCAAAAAGTAATATAAAAGGTAGCATTGGAGTGGGTCTTGTATACATGGAAAACAATATTGTAAAAGTTATCAAATATCTTTGACACTTACACTTGTGTAAGAGGGTACAACATGTGGTGTCTACAAGAGAACACTCGTAAGAAGTAGGATCTTTCACGGTACAAAACTTTAGAACTCAAATTGCACAATAACAGAGATAGAGAAGAATATTGTATTATTGAAGTGATACAATAGATTGCAAAGCCCCACACCCATATGCTCCTATGAAGAGATCTTGGATGGCTGATCTAGAAGTGCTAAGACGGAGGTTGCTAGTAGAAGCTAGGGAGTAAACTCACATTAACTGATGAACTATGTGGACAAGGCACTGGCCATTTATCTTTATAAGCATGTATACACGGGGCGGCCATGACATCACCATGTAAGTCTATAGTCGATGCCATCGCCCACAGGGCAAACTCAACCCATAAAGATATACTAGAAAATGTGTAGTAATTGTCCCACCTCCCATGGTCATCCATGCTCATCTAGGGCCCCGCAATGTCAGAACAAGGTGACCAAGAGTAAAGTCCACCTACTCCATGTGCGAAACGTTAAGAGATAACAATCTAGTGTAGCATGTGGCCTATTTAGTAGTGTGCCAAATCCAATCCAAGCCATCTCTAAACCATTTCGTCTCTTAGGCCACCTTCCCTTGTGTACCCGCTTATGCATAGTACCCTAATATGCCTCCAAAACTTGACGAGCGATGAGCAGCATCGTGAGCATTGAGAACTCGTCTCAAAACTTGATCAAGACCCACATAGTAAAGCACATTATCTTGAAGAGTAAATCATAAATCCTTCTTATTGAGAAGCTTCTTCTTCTTACACAAGATGGGGTGTTTGGTGGTATAACGCCTATCAAAAGATACGCATGTACACCTTCCAAGGACTCCAACCTAAGCCCCGATGTACATAAAGAGACCTCAACATAGAGAAGTCCCTTGGCCAACTCATCAGCCTTTGAGTTCTCTAAGCGGGCCACATGAATGAAGCGATACTCTTGAAAAGCACCAAGCAAAGCAAATACTTCATAATCATGAAAAACTCGTAAACGATCATCGGCTTTTGAGTTCTCTAAACGCGCCACATGAATGAAGCAATACTCTTGAAAAGCACCAAGCAAAGTAAATGCCTCGTCATGAAGAACTCGTAAAACGATTATTGTGTACTTTCCATATACCTTGAAGTTGACAGGTGACAAGAAGTGAATCACCTTTGATGTTGAGCCGTGTGATCCTAAGGTATTTGCACTTCTTTAATGCATGAATCAAAGCACAGTACTCGACCTCATTGTTAGTATGAGTGTCTTCCAGGAATAGAGGAGGAGGAAGAGATGTCATAGCCATCACTATCAAAGAAGTACCAACTCGTCGATCAAAATAAAGAACACATGCATAAGAAACCTCACAAAGTATCCATGGAGAAGAAACCACCTCCTTTTCACTCTCATATTCCTTGCTTGCTAAGATGTCAGAGGCAAGGGTTGCACGCATAGAGTCCTCTACTAAGAATGAGAAATCGTACTCTTGAAGCTCTTGAATGAGAAATCGTACTCTTGAAGCTCCATGGACCACTTAACAAACTTACCCAACGGAGTTATCTTTCTTACCAAATAAGACATAGCAGCCAAAGTAATAAATATTGTCAAGTGCTTAGGAAGAAGATAGAACGAAGCTTCCTACTGCAAAGAGAAGTATCAAACCAAAATCTATATACTTCATCTTTGTAGGAAGCATCACTTGCACAATGTAGTAGATTGGCCGCATAAAACCTTGTTCACCTTTTTGCAAGAGAATAGCTCCCAAAGCTTCTTTGCCAACACTCAAAGACACATAGAACTCTTTATTCTAATTAGGAGACATAAGAATAGGAGCCTTTGCAATGGCTTGCTTTGTGGCCTCGATTACAGCTTGATGTTCATTGGTCCAAACATAAGCATGTGGTTGAAGAGTAAGACGATGAAGAGGATAGAGAAATCATGCAAGTTCCTCCAAGAAATGTGTGTGATATTTAACCTTCTTGACAAAAGTTAACAATGTACAAGCCGATTCAGGAATAGAGAGAGAAAGAATAGCCTCCACCCTCTCGTCGGGATCCATATAACAATGCCATCAAATGAAACCACATGGCCAAGCAACCAAACCTTGGCTTCAACATGGCCAAGCAACCAAACCTTGGCTTCAACAATGTGACACTTGAAAGGGTTGAGAGATCCTTGAGCCTTATCAAGACTCTCAAAAGCTTGATGAACCTTCTCAAGAGGTGCTAATCCTAGAAGAGTATATGCAAAAATCATCCAAATATGTGACACTTGGAAGGGTTGAGAGATCCTTGAGCCTTATCAAGACCCTTAAAAGCTTGCTGAACTTTCTCAAGGTGCCCAATCCTAGAAGAGTCGATGCAAAAGTCATCCAAAATAGACACGAAGAAACGTAGCAAGATATGGCTCGAACATTGTATTCATAAGATGTCGAAAGATCACCGCCACATTTGTTAATCCAAAGGTCATCACATGATAAGAAAAGCGTCTCTAAGGTGTGATAACAGTAGTCTTCAATAGGTCCTCCTCGACGATAGGGATTTGAAAGTAGACCGAATATCCATCACATCATCTCGTGACCTTCCACATGATCAAGAATCTCATCTTGGAAAGGAAGAGGATGGTGATCCCTTTTTGTGCAAATATTAAGAGGTCAAATATATGTGCCACTGACCCCCCTACTTTGGAGACACTACCACGGGTGAAACCCATTCTAATTTTTCCACAAGAAAGATAAAGCCTACTTTCAAAACTTAATGAATCTCTACCTTCAAAAAGCATCATGTTACACTGCCCCCAACCTTTAAAGATGTTATACCACTAGCTTTGCTTCAAGCTTCAAATTTATCATGTGCTCTATCATAGTCACTTACCAAAGCGTTGGGGAAAACGATTAAGCATATCAAGGTAATCCTCCTTCTCTTCCTTCGTCAAAGAGGATCCATGTATCTTTGCATTGTTAGTTCTTCGCTCATGTGTTAGCGTGGTATCCCTATCCAAAAAAAAACTCCAAACACATCTATAGAAATCTTGTTGAGTGGGGAATCCTCTCCTTCATCATCATAAGAAGAGCTAGTAGCATCTGTGTCATATTCTCCACTATCATATGAAGTCTCATCTTCTTCTCACTCTTGAACTTTGAGTGTTATACCGTATTTGATGGTCACCGCATTGCATAAGGAAATCTCCCATCTTCCACTTTTGGGTCATGTTCACTTGTTACATCCAAGGCCTTCCCAAAATAAGAGGGTAGGCCACTCAATTTGCTTTGGCAGGAATAACCTAAAAATCCGAAGGTACTTACATACCATATAAAAATTTGAAGGTACTTACATACCATATAAAAATTCGAAGGTACTTACATACCATATATACCAATGTTAGGCTTCTTAATCACAGCAAGAGCTCTCACACAAGAATTATTAGCCAACTTGATATGGAAGGGAGAAGCTTCTTAATCACCCCAAGAGCTCTCACACGAGAATTATTAGCCAACTTGATACGGAAGGGAGAACCTTTATGACAACGAAGCCCAAGCTTTTCCATAGTAGCTTGACTCATGATGTTCATGGTTGCTCCTCCATTAATATAAGCTCCTGAATGGTTAGGCCCTAAATAATCACATCAATCATTGGCAAATCATCATGTAAATGAATCGTAACATCACTTGCCTCTTTATGAACTCCCTTAGAGCATTGCTTGGATGACATGTACTAATATCTCGTGACCGTTGTTTCCTTATGCTTGGACTAATAGCCAAAAGCTACATAAGAGTCATGTCCACCTTGAGTGTTCATAAATCCTCCATCAAGTCATAGGCCTTGACACCACGACCAAGCATAAAACGACCCAGTCCGATCTTTGTCCTCAAGCTCTTCTTCTTACGTTTTCATGTGGCATGAGAAGTCTCAACCTCTTCTATATTCTCCTCCACTCAAGCATGAGTTATTTTACCCACAAGAATCTCCACCCCTCTACTTGTTCTCAGTGCCTTTTAAAGCTATCTTCTCAATAGACACGCCCAAGGCATTAACCCCCACCATATTGGCCTCTGAGAGATTTGGGTAATTACATTGCACATGGCCACGTCTTCAGTAATGAAAACACTCCACTTGAGCTGCCCCCCTTCTCTAGGTTAGGTATTTGTGGGTCGTTGTTTCTACATAACTAAACTCGAAGGTTAGCAAACTCAAACACATCTGATAAAACATTGGGATAAAATGCATATACTTTGCTAGAAACATATCCATAGATGAAGGACCATTGGGATAAAACACATCACCATCCATATTGGAAAAGAGATTGAATAATCACTATAAATTGATACTCATTGTTGGCAATCCACATCAAAGAGAGGCTTCCATGCTCTCACCACACCAAAAATGTGATGCCTCGGAGAATCTATGTGAATCGCATCAATCCGTGTTCATTGCTGGAAGCATCAAGAGGGTATTTCCAAGCTAGTACATGCTTGTATAAACCTCCATAGTGCTCTATATTTCAGTAATCCCCAATCACTCAGTGATCTGCCATCATGTAAATGTCTAATGTGATGAGTAAAAAAAACCCTTGGCAAATACATTCATTGTCTTCATAAATCTTTATAATACTCTTTCTGAAGAAGAAGTCTCATAAAACATAATCTGTATTTTCCAAGCTTTAATGACAAATTGACATCAATTTATGTATGGATATTTAGGGAAAAATAACAAAATGGCCCTACACTTATACATTAACGGTCAAGTTTGGTCAAGGTTATATAAACACAAAAAGCCACCCACGCTATAGGTCGAAGGTCCACCCAAGAGAAGGCCAATAAGACCACCATAGAACTGCCCCCATGGGCCCAAGGGCCACCACAAAAGTGTAGATCACACGTGCACCGAATTGAACCTGTGTGTTAATGGGTTCAAGGATTTAATCCTTGAACCCATTAGCTAAACAAGCGACTTAAACCCGTGCATCAATGGGTTCAAGGCTTTAAGCCTTGAACCCATTAACCAAATAAGCACGTGTTATCACGTGCTTTGCAAGCCCTTAGACAAGGTTAAAAATGGGAGTCCCTCTTATTCCCTCACCAGAAGTCGCATGCCGGTTCGCTTCTGAGATGTGACAACTTAGTTGAAAATTAGCATTACACAAATAGATATGAGTAGAAGAAAAGACTATGGTGGATAAAAAATGTGAAAATACATGATTAGAGCATGAATTTGACGCTAATTAAAATATTAATGATACTAATTAATGCTAATCATAAACCCACAATTTTCATTAGAGAAAATGAGATTGTTACATCAATTTTATAGCTTATTAAGAGAGCATTCGGATCCACAAATCTCTCCATCAGCCTACCAGGATTCTCTCTACACTCTTCCTAGAATATCTCCACTACCCTTGATTCTCTCAATCATGGTATGTGCTATATGCTTTACATTGTTGCATACATCATTTAGTTATCTACCCTTTCACCCTTTTCATTGCATCGATTACATTCACTAGCTCTATTAACCTTTGATCATTTGTACCTTAATAAGCCACCACATTTTCAACACCCCCCCTTGGTGCCCAAACAAGTCTAATCCCAAGAAGGTAATGTGACCACATAGCTTTGACATTTCGTTTACGCCCCTTAATGGAGACACACACACATACATCACTTAGCCTATCGGTGGTGGCTAGAGGTGATTACATCATCATGAACATAAGACATAACATGGACATAAACATAGACATCATCACACCATATACAGATGGGCACATCTCGACCAAGGGTTGCCCAATCCCAAGGTTAACATAGGCATCATTATATACATCAACATAAACATAGACATCATACATGGGGACATTAGCCACTATGCCTCATAATGGACTAGCCATACATATAACATGACATACATGGTAACGTAAACATTCATGACATCACATAACATGGCTGAACATAGCCATCATTGGCTTCATGGTCTTCATCTTCATCTTCTTTTTGAGCTCCATCTTTGCCTTCATCGTAAGCTCCATATTCGTGGTCTTCATACATGTTGCTTTATCATCATAATCTTCATACATGTTGCTTTGTCATCATAATCTTCATCTTGGTCTTCGTCTTTCTCATGCGACTCCATCATCATAAGGCCATTCCTCAGCTTCACCCATGAGCATTCATGGATCTCATACATGGGACAATGCATAGATAGCATTCAAACATACATAGCATAGCATAAGGCATTTTGACATATCAAAACATATCATTGCATATATGTTATGACATATCAAAACATATCATCGTCTCATACACGGGACAATGCATAGCATAAGGAATTTTGACATATCAAAACATATCATTGTATATATCTTCATCATGAAATAACCTTGATATAGCATCATATGAACATGGTGTAATCCTGCATTGAAAAAATAGGCATGAAAAGTTATGGCTCTGGAACTTAATCCAGATCACGCAGCATGAGAAGTTTCAGCTTTGGAACTTCATCCGCATCAGGCATCCGGCTCAGGCATCTGAATATCAGGTATCTGGATATCACGCATTCGGCTGCTCTTAGGTTTAAGTGCTAATCAAAATTAGGACAGCTAATCCCAAAAATGTAGGCAAATATTTGAGTTGGCAATTTAGGCAGTTGCATACACAATTGAGTTTAGAGAATTTAGGGGCTAAGATAACATCAGAGGAGAGAGGGATTAAGTCCTTGATAATTGAGATTAATACCCTTAATTTAGGATTAATAAAACTGAAATAAAAATTTGATTGAACAGGATGTGCAGGTCTAGATCTCACAGAAGACTTTACCAAATTGAATTCTAACTTGACGAGCATGTCGGGGATGCTTGAAAACCTCTGGGGCTGTGTGGCATGGCGCCAAATCGAAGCAACGTAGCTGCCGTGTTCATTTCCCCCAAATTTGATGGTGTTATTTGCAGAGGCATTTTCGCTTAGCTGATGGTAAATCCTTCTAATTGCGTGCCCCTTGAGCAAATGGTCGAGCACATTGTTATTAGGAGCTCCTTCACCAGAGATTGTTTTCTTTTGCTACATGCTTTTTGTGGATAAAATGATTACTGCATAATTAAAAATCTAATTTCTCTATTATCAGATGCTAATTAGAATGAGTAGAAGAAAAGGCTATGGGGGTGGATAAAAAATGTGAAAATACATGATTAGTGCATGAAATTGACACTAATTATAATATTAATGATATTAATTAATGCTAATCATAAACCCACAATTTTCATCCGAAAAAATGAGCTTGTTACATCAATTTTATAGCTCATCAAGAGAGCACCTATAGCTCATCAAGAGAGCATCCAAATCCACAAATCTCCCCCTAATTCTCTCCATAAGCCTACCATAAATCACTCTACCCTTTTCTTAGAGTATCTTGATTCTCTCAATCATCGCATGTGCTATATGCTTTACATTATTGCATACATCATTTGGGTATCAACTTTTTCACCCTTTTCCCTCATGAAAAATGAACAAACAGAGGTATGTGATGTAGCCCCAAGGGGGGGAGTTTTTTAAAAGCAAAATTGGAAATTTAGAACTCTACTTGAGTAAGTCTTCCTTTGTTCCAATTGGGTCAAGATTGTTCATAGCCCTCTATCTAGGTCCACACGAGCCAACAATCACATATGGAATCATTCTAACTTGGGCAAGTAGGTCAAAGGGCTTTTGCAATGCCTTGGGACATTAGATGCAGGCACACTAGGCCTAAGCACTTTTTCAAAAACACGCTTAGAGTAAACACATGCCTCTCATAATTAAATCAAGCCATATGTGGACTACGTAAGGTCATTTTGGTAGACAACAAGTTCATAAAGTACCAGGTCCAATTGTAATGTGTGAACATATATGCATCTCTACTGAATAGGGTCCAATTGCAATGTGTGAACATATATGCATCTCTACTGAATAGGGTTCCAGAAGAAGGTATCCATGTGTCTCTTTATAAAAAAAATGCCTGCCAGTAAGGGAGGCTTCCTCAAGTCAGACTCCAAAAAGCTTTTGGGTATGCTTTATTAACACTATAACCTAGCCACCTATGAAGTATCATATCAAGTTGACAAGCCTAGCTATATGTTACCCTAAAGAGCCCTAATATTGGCATGTGTACAAATTTTGGGATAAAAAGTCAATCGACACTTAAATTTGACCCAAACTAGGCCTTACCCTTATCTGATGAGAGCAAGACTAAATATCAATATACTTAGCAATAAGGACTTCACACTTGTTAAATCTCAAGCAACTTTGGCAATTATAACATACTATTTTTAGCAAATTTGGGTTTAAACAGCCATTATAGCAAAACAAGATCAAGCAAGCTCCAACCTCACGCAAATTGGTTTGCGAAGAAGGTCAAAATGGATTTCAAAGGAAATGGGCCTTGGTACCATAATTATTTGGTGTACAGTCTACAAACCTATCAACCCTCCAGTCCATCGGACCACTAGAAGCAATTTGTCCAAGTAGCTGAAATAAGCAACAGATGCTACACACATGCAAATGACAAAGACCTATACAATATTGCTAATTTGGGGAACCTATTCTTATTTGATCTGTCATGGATCCAACTCTAGAAAAATAGAGTAAATAGGAATTTGCAAGAAAATAGAATATTCAAACTAAATAACTCATCATCAAAAGACCGTAAATTTAATATATTCAAGATTTGAATGAATAACAAAATACTTAGCTCACGGTGATGACTCAAACATTGGGTGCAATCATCCCCCCTCATGTGTGTGGCCTCTCCCCACGCATGAGTATTTATGTAATTCTCATTCCAAAATAGGCCATAGCCTCCAAAATATAAAAGGTGCTTTGCTTGCACGACACTCTCCTATGCTCAAAATAGAGTGTCCATAAATGAGGCTAGGGTTAAAGCATATCATGCTTTACAAAAATATTAAAGTTCAATTCTAAGCTTGATAAACCAAGGCTTTCCAAAATAAATCAAAATCTTGTTTACAAAAATGTGTGCCAACAAATAATAATGAGCGAATTCTCCTCAATCTTTTGAATCCTCTTCATCTATAAAATAACCAACAATAAATTGGTAAACAAATATTTCATAAGTATACAAACTATAACCACACACATGTTTGCCAAGCATAAGTAACCTAGGAATCACCCTTCCATACAAACCAACTATAACAAATATTAGAGATCCCATACGTGAATATATACCAAACATATTAATATTTATAATGGCATCACCCATGATATTAACATGATTTGGCTTAACGCAAAGATAATCCAAGAGTCCCTGAATTGTCTAAGAGGGTAGAATAATTAAGAGAGTTTAAAATATATTCCCATAACATTCCCTCTTGCTTGAGTTTGCAATTGCTCTCAATTGCAGGTTTGTTGAAAAGAACAGAGGATCTTAGGGAAAGCACGAAAGTATGTCTCAGGCACCCATCTTGCATCTTCATGAGGATGATTTTGAAAAGTCACCAAATATTTAATATATTGATTTTTAGTATGATTAATAATAGTATCTGGGATCAAAACTTCTTCCTCACCCTCAATAAGAGGTGGTTTCTCAAACACAAGATGATTGGGAAGTGATCCCTTGAAAGGTTTAAACACCCTCAAGTCTACGTTTCTCAATTCTCAAAAGTACATAATCTCTAATTTCAAAAGATATAGCTTTATGTTTACTGTTTTCTTTCTTAACATATTGTTCTTGAGCATGTACAATAGAATGTTTTGCATCATTCAAAATGCTACTGAAATAGATAGTGAATTGATCAGCAACTTTGATTTTGTGGGAAAGTTTAGCAACTAAAATAGGCAAAGGTTTTCCATACACAATTTCGAAAGGTACTCGTCCAATAGCCGAATGAGGAATATTATTGTAAGCAAATTGGAGAAGATGAATGTACTTATCCCATGAATTAGGTTGGGCAACATAATCTTGGAGATAGTGCTATTAGTAGCCTCAGTTTGTTCATTCATCTCTAGACGGAAAGTTGTGGAAAGATCTATCTTAGTGCCTAAGTTAGAGAAAAGAGTGATCCAAAAGTTACTGTAAAATCTAAAGTCTGTAAAATCTAAAGTCTTTGTAAAGAACAATGACTTTTGGCGATTCGTGATGTACAAAGATTTACTTCTTGACTTGCTGGAGAAGTCAAAGTTTTCTTACAAGGTAAGAAATAACCTTGCTTACTTAAACGATCAATTATAGTCCAAATCATGTCATTATGACTGAATGTAGTAGGCAATCCTGTAATGAAGTCCATAGATATTTATTTCAAAGTATCATTAGGAATTGGTAGAGGAGTAAGAAGTCCTTGGGTCTTACCTTTATAGCTTTTAATTTTTTGACAAATAGAACATTCATCCATAAATTTTAGTATATCTTGTTTAATATAAGGCCAAAAGAATTCTCTAGAGATTAATTGTAAAGTAGTTGAAACACACAATATATGTAAAATTTCTAACAAACTTCTTATAGTAGCTTCATAATCTAAGAAAAGATTGAAGTTCGTGAATATCACGCGATCTTGGACAATTAGCAATGCTTTTGATCTTTTTGGGCAATGCTTTCAATCTTTTTGGGGTCTACTCGAATACCATCAACATAAACAATGTGCCCTAAGTATTCAATTTCCTTTTGAAAGAATTTGCTCTTTTCAGAATCAACATAGAGCTGATTCTCTTGAAGAAGTGAGAACGCTTTTTCTAAATGCTGTTCATTTTGGTATTTTGAGAATATTCTATTCATCATTTTGTTGAAAATAGCCGGAGCATTAGTCAGACCGAATTGCATAACTAAAAACTCATTATCGGTTTAGGTTCTAAAAGTAGTCTTGAAGATATCCCCTTCATCCATTCGAATATGATGATAACCGGACTTGATTGCTAAAGACTTGTGCTCCCTTGAGTGTATCTAGCAAGTCATCCACTTGAGGTATCTGATGTCGATTCTTGATAGTAATCTTGTTTAGTGCACCAATAATCAATACATATTCAATATGTCCCTTTCTTCTTTTTAACGAGCAGATCTGGAGCACCAAATGGAGAGCTGTTGGATCTAACCAATTCTTTCTCTCTAAGAGTTCTTCAACTTGTCTTTGAATCTCTTTTTGCTTAAGCATGTTAACTCGGTATGGAGCTTTACATGGTGGAGAGTTTCCAGGGATTATTTCAATTCAATGGTCTTCTCAGCGAGATTTGGGTAAGCCAAGAGGTAGGTCATCCATAAAGCAGGTAGAGAACTTAGAGATGAAAGGGGTGCAGTAAGTTGGTTGACAAGAATAAAAAATGTCTTCTCCTTTTTCCTTACAATTCTTTTTGCTTGGGTATGAGTCAAAAGTGGACCTAAGTCACTCTTGGTCTGACATTGGAGGCAAATTTCTTTGTCACCTACCATTAACCACATGGTATGAGTTTCATAATCAATCTAGGGATTATGATCATGTCTCCATGGCATTCCTAAGGTAACATCAACACCTTGCAAAGGAGCCACTAGGAATGTTCTCTTTTCTTTTAGTGATTCCATTTTCGATTCTAAATCCTTAACCTCTTTAGTGCAGTTATACTTAGTACTTTGAAATGCAGCGTTCACTTTGTAACTAGAGTACAATGCATCTAGGTTAAGTGCTTTTAATGCTTTTTCAGAAATGAAATCATGAGAGCTACCATCATCCTGCAATATAGAAATTGATCTTCCTTTTATTATCTCTTGAATTTTCAATATAGCAAGAATTGAAACCTTACCTACATTTGAATAATCAAGATTAGGATTACCCTCTTGCTTGAAAGAATCATCGTCTTCCTTCTCAATAACGTTGAGTCGAGCCATAGATGCGGAGTTCTTCTTCTTCTTCTCGAAACAGTCTGGCACAAGGTGTCCTTCCTTGTAGTCACTGTGAGATACACCCCAAATATCATCTCAATTCAACATCTTTTGCAGCATACATGCTATTTTTGAGAGCAGACGACCAAATTAAGCAAGTTTTTAGGGTTAAATGTTCTATTTAATTATTTTCTTACTTAGTCATTACCCAAATCAATGTTTGTGAGTTGGAAGGTATTTTTGCTATTTTTGGGCTATTCTTTTAAAAAATATACATTTTTATGCATAAAAAGCATATAATGCATAAAAGGGGTTATATTATTATTATAATCCCCCTCCTAGAGCAAGAGAAAAACGTTTTTCATCTCTGGATTGCATCTTCCCTATGTTTTCCCTCTGGCATCTATTGTAGACACACTAGTAGCGAGCCCCACACACCCTAATGAGGCTAGTGCTCATCTACACTTATTGTTTCATTGCTTTTTCATTTAAAAAAGCCAATTAGGCCTAAAACGTAAAAATTGATGTTTTTTTACATTTTTAAATGATTTTCTCTACTTTTCCCACCATAAATGCATAAGATGGCAAGCTAAATTCAATTACAGATTATGGGGTACTTCTTGGAGGCTTCAAACTTTAAGATTTTAAACACTTCAATAAGTGAAGGTAAAGAGCCATCGAAACTCGCCACAAAAGTTGCACCATGTTTTTTAATTGGAACCTTGACCAAATCCTAAGTAGAAGTTGGGAAAGTTAAAGAATGCACAAACACTATCTTATCTTTTGACAACACTAAATGAATCGACATGGTCTAAGAGTAGCATTAGAGTGCAGACTCAAATATCAATGAAAACTTAGGCGAGCACGACTGAATTGAAAAAAAAAAGCCAAAAACAACGGCCATAAGTCCCGATGTGGATAAGCTGAATATAGATGTTGATGGGTGGGAAATCACGCACAATTACTCAAAATCCTAGCTTAGAGATGCAGGAAAACATGAGAAAAGGATCAAGGTGTGGAGAATGACATATGGGCCAAAAGAGGAATCGTGGGTCTTTGTTTACCATGCACCAACTTGTTATTCCATCTTCTAAGAGCTAGGAGTAACGGACAGGTTGCAAGCTATTGGATTAGGAGAAATGGTAGCCTCAATGAGTTTCGATTATGACATCCACACTTTTGACCCAGACTTGAATACAGGAATGGTAGAGCTTGGTGATGTTATAGCAAAGGTAGTAGAATTCTACAACAAGCTAGTTAGCATGAGTGTTTGGACTACCAATTGACTTGAAGCATGCCAAGTACATGGTGGAGGGAATGAACATTCACAACTATGTCAAAAGCAAGAAAGTGAGTAATGTAAGGATTCTGTTTGAAGTCATTTTGGACGAAGGCCTGTGGAACGCTAGCAAAGCTTTAAATTGAGGTGAAATACTTAAATAGACATATTAGGATTTCCCCTAGGAACTTTGCTTCATTTAGAAGAGAAGATCTCTTCGAACAAATGCTAGACAAGCTATATCTGGAGGTCATCAAAGAAGGTAACCCACCCATGCTATTCTTTAATGCTCTCATGAGATTACCACTTTTGATCCCACTGCAATCTAGAATAGGAGTCCTAACACCTACTATGCAAATGATAGTCCATAGACCCTACTTAGTTTATCCCCCTACTAATATTAAAGAATATGGAAGGGAGTAGACTTATGGGGAACCATTAGCTAAGGGTATGTCTCCTAGGAACCCTCACCTGGTTGACTTTTATTAGATGTACTGTTGCCTTCCTGATAGAATTCACATTTGAGAGGTGGAAGAAAGAGCATCTATTAGGGGAGGATACACAGTGCCACAATGGTACAGTCAAAGGTCTAAAGGATGGGAAGGAGAGAAACCAGAGTGGAGGACACCTTACTTAAAGATAGAACATTATCCCTATGCTTATTACAATTCCTCCAGGAGCATAAGAATTAACTTGTGCTATGTGCCTTTTCCAAGAAGGTGGACTCAGAAGGTGTTTGCTGCTGACAAAAGAAAGAAGAACCCTCATTGCATCTTTAATTATCATTTGTTTAACCATTTTATCTTTGTGCCAACATTTGAGACTAAGATATCTTGAGTCGAGACAAATACTTGACCCTTCATTTGTGGCCAACCACCACCACGTTCCTTCGATTAAGTTACCTTAATTGATCTTCCAATCAAAGGAATCAGATGGAAAAAAGAGGAACTCTTGTATGACTTAAATAAACAGTCAAATGAAGATCACATGGATTTCTAGTTCCATAAATTAAATTACCCTAATTGATCTTCCAATCAAAGGAAACAGATGGAAAAGGAGGAACTCTTGTATGACTTAATTATAAAAGTCATAAAAGATTATCCACTCACACACTGCATCGAGCACCCCAACGATAAGTATTTCTACTCTAATCTCTAACAAATTGTCTGTGTGAGTACAATGCATTCTAGTGTGTTCTTGGGACATGGGTTTTTGACTTAACATGCTCCATGGAACAAAAGGGGACCACACCTTATGCAACATGTTCATGGGATTTGGGCTTAACATGCTCCATGGAACAAAAGGGGGTTGCACCTCATGCAACATGTTCATGGACAAAAGAGGATTGCACCTCATGCAACATGTTCATGGAACAAAAGAGGATCGCACCTCATGCAACATTGTCATGGAACAAAAGAGGATCACCCCTCATAAAACTTGTTCATGGAACAAAAAAGGTCCTCTTTTGCTCCATGGAACAAAAGAGGACCGGATCTCATGCAACACATTCATGTGGGAAAGGGGTTTACAATGACACATGGTTGATTACAAGTGTAAAAATGGGGGAAAATTAGATTGGATTTGAGATATTTGGGGTAAAAGGGGGCACATTCCCCCCTTTTTTCCATTTTTTTGGTTAAAAAACTAGGTGAAAATTGGATGGGATTTGAGATTTTAGGAAAAAACAGGGCATGCACTCCATATTTTTCTAGAATTAAAAAAATTGGATGGGATTTGATATCTTTTTTCATAATTGTAAAAATTGGGCAAAGATTGGGGATGGGATTTGTGACACTTGGAAGAGATTTGTCATCTTTTTTTTGAGATACTTAGAAGAGTTGTGTCCTCTTTTATTTTTTAAAATTATAAAAAATGGTGAAAATTAGATGAGATTTAAGATATTTGGGAGAAAAAAAGAAGGAAACATATCGGGATTGTCTCGAGAAGATGACATGATAACATTTGCATTTGAGCATCTTTTATCTTCTCAAAATTGGCATGAAAGGATCATTTTAATATATAATTTTGAAGGGATTTTTTCTTGACATAGCAGACAATAGTGGTGTGTGTCATTAATGACACTTGCTTTAGTACTATCTATGCTTGCTACCATTAGGTAGGGATGCTTAGAGAAAATATTTATGTAGCCATGATTCGACAAATTTGCGATAATAAATAGGTTCTAAATATATGCATTTGTTCCTAGATACTCCATAACTCACGGATAAATTTTTAGAGCTATTAGTTTTTTTATCTCTTGAACCCAGATCCTTATCTCTCCTAACTTTAATAATGGCAGATGGCATCATAGGACTCGTCGTGCGAGAAATGGAGTACTGAACCCAGACATATTTGAGAAAGAAAAAGAAAATATTGTACAAAAATAAGATTGAAATATAAACAAATCTTTCTCTTTTGCTGAGCATTGTCTTTCAATTCAGAATGTTAAACGTATAGATGTGTGACATAATAATGGCCCAGCATCAACAGATCATTGATCATGAATATCAAGCCATTGGCGTTGCTTTCTACTATATGACGAACAATAAAGTACATATTATCTCGAGTTTAGAGAATATCATTTTGGACAGACTTACCACGAACTCTTATGGCCTTATCGTTGGATTGATGCAGAGGAAAAATTCATCGTTAAAATTAGCTTGTCTGGCCATCTATCTCGGGATGATAAGCAGTACTGAGATCTAAGGAAGTTGTTTCTTCCTTTCTATGTTTTCAACCTAATTTTAGCTATGATTATCTTTGGATTGATGCAGAGGAAAAATTCATCATTGAGATTAGCTTGGATTTTCTTCCTTTCTATTTTTTCAACTTGAATTTATCAAGAAACCCAATTTAGTTAAGGAATATAGGATCCGAGGAAGAAGTCAACACTCCCTCGATGAATATTTGTCTAGGTTAAATCATTTGAGTTTGATCTTTCCTATAAAAAATTTGTAAATAAGGGACAATATCAAAATTTTTGCTTCTTTGGAAGAAGGGATTAGATTTCCCTATTGTAATTTAATAAGAAAATTGAGTAAATAAAGATATCTTCACCTTTACTCGAGATGCCTGTCTCTAAGCTTTAAATGCCTGTCTCTAAGCTTTAAATGCGTGATTATTTTTTAAAAATTGTCATCATGAGTCATGTAGGCAAATAAGAACTTGATAGCAATATATCTGTGAAGCTCTACACAAATCTCAGCTAGGACCTTTCGTGGGGGGGCGAAGGAAGTAATGTGGCAAAAAATGTTCATAACTAGGTAGATGCAATGGATGAATATTTTTATATTACCGATTACAATGAACGAAGTAAAATGGCCTTGGCCCCGGCTCATTCAAGAAGCTGGAAGAATCATGTTTAGGAAAACCATCTAAATCTAGATCAACTAAAATGGGATGATTTAAAGGTATATATGTTTCGAAGGTATTGTCCACCAAGATATGAAGAGGACAAGATGAACAAATTCTTAGAATTATCTTAGGATGGTATATCTATCGATGCATATCATCAAGCTTATGCAACTTTAATGCTGTTGGCTCCATCTATGGACGATAAACTGGTTAAGAATGCTAAGCCAGACTCTATATAGCAGAAGCAGTGTGTATTGTAGAAGACTTTGCCAAAGTTTTTGAGAAGGAGAACCCTCAATCTAAAGGATGCCCCTGATTTCTCCAAAGAGAACATCATTCCTAGTTGAGAACTAAAATCTACCCCAAGTCAAAGAAAAATAAAACTCAAAATCTGAACTAAGATTTTCAAAATATGGGGCCAAGAAGAGGAAGTTCCCAAGTATCCTACGGATCCTTTTGCAACAGGTTAGAAGAGAGCAAAGATGCTATAGATGTTAGTAGCTACTAGGGCATATTATGAGTGGACGTCCTAATATGCCTATTATCATTTACTTGATACAAAGCACTATGAAACCTCACTTTTAAAGGTTAGAGGGGCGATGAGTGTTTAAAGTAATTAGAGACCTCGTGCACCTGCCTAAGGTTACCAAGGACCTTCACCCCGAAATTGGGGGAATCAGAGAAGAAATTTTCGAGCTCAGTTACTTGTGAAAGTTAGAGATAGATAAGAGTTAGGGTAAACCCATGTAAGTTGAATCGGCTAGTGAGAAACTTTTGCTCACACTTCATGAGATGGACAATCTCAAGTTTACTGTAGATGGGAACTCCATTGAATGCAAATTTAAAGTCTCGCCCTTAGGATTTTGTGATGGAATTCTCAGAATGGATTGGGTCATCCTAAGTTGGTGGATCTAGTTCTCATGTTTGGTGGCTTTAAGTGTTTGATTTTCATGATGTAATTCTCACATTTGGTGGCTTCAAGAGGGGCTAATTTGCATGCATGCTATAGCCCTTCTCTACTCATCATCATGGACTCAACACTAAAGGAATTCCAAGTTGCATATAAGTCTATTGTATTTCATGGATGGTTACCATGTGTTCCTTTCAACTTTAGTTCTTCTATGCTCTCAAATACTTCAAAATCAATAATGGCCACTCTTGTAAATTTTAGGGTTCCTTACGAGTCATTGATATAGGAAGGATGGATTAACATTAACATTCTATTTAAGCTAGCTTAGTCATGCCATGCTTGACATTGCCGTACATTGTTATTTTGGTTCTATCACTTGGTTGAATCATTTGAAGATACGTGACAATCACTTATCATTTCAGACTATGGATCTGTGTCTCGAGTACTCTGTTTTCTGTAGTAAACTTGAATTTTAATGCTTCTATACCTCTAGACTCATTGAAATGAGTACGGCTGCAAGGAAGGTGAACGAACTACCATCAACGTTCATCAGTGGATTCTGTGGTTTTTTCCTTCAAGCCTAATATGCATTTTACTCTTCTCGACCTTGAGAAGCTATTTGTGTCTATTATAGGACATTGCCCTTGAAAAACAGTTTTTGTCATATTGAGATACCAAACGAATGTTAAAAGTCACTGAACTGAACCAATATGCAGGCATTCTGCATATATTTTCAGACGCTCAAATAGACCCAGAACAAAATCATGGCCATTTCAAGATAGAATTTACTTCAAAAATGTCAGTTACGAAGAATTCTGTGAATCCCAAAATGAGTCTCCTCCCTTCTAGATAGGATCATTGAAGTGGCATTTTACACTCAGGCTGAGGTTATAAAACCTCCTTGTGATTCACCAGGTTCTTCCCAATTGAGATGCTAGAAAAATTGTAATGAAGAGAAACTCGACTAAGAGAGGTAAACAGCCTCCAATAATGCGAAATACTACCTGGAATTACTTTGCATTAGCACCATCGTCCAATTGTAGCTAACTCAAGGTCTGTGACACAGCTTTGACCCATAAGCTACGCTATCCAATCCTCTACTAGGCAACAGAGGGCAAGGAACACAAGGAAATTAATAGCGAGAGCAGAAAGAAGCCCAGCAATGCCTACTCGAAGGAAACTACAGCTGCTGCACTGCTGTGTATACATGTCTACATTCGTGTCATGATACATGTGGACAGTGTATTAGAACAAAACAATCACAGCATTTTGAACAAACATGGGTGCATTCCAATCAAGAACCATGGTGTGACATTATGAAGAGCCATCAAGAAACAAGACAGACGTGTCTGCAGCTTCGAATTAGTAGAAGCTGAGACGCAAGTGGGAGTCCTGGATTACAATGTGTTATGCCAACAAGCTCCGTAAAATAACTATTTGTTAAGGTGACCCACTGGTATAGAACACATGCAAGGCCCTTTTAATAGCACACATCCATCCTGAGACAGCCATTCTCCCCCCAAAAAAAAACAGAAGAATTAGCTGCTCATAATTTACAAAGTGTCATTGACCTCATGTCGAGGCTCACAATAAACAAGTTATGATTACAAAAGCTATCTGATATGCGTCCGCCCTAGGGACCAAACTCCATTATCCCGTACATCACTCTGCAAAATGTGGAGCAGCATAAACCTTACGACAATGTCATGCAGTTGAAAGCAATACACTACTTAGATTTACAATCATCAAAGAATTATTGCCTTACAGGTCTGCCTGTATATCAGCGTGGGTGTGCGTGCACATCCACACACATACACATGCATGCATGTGCCATGAATGCTCTCTCTCTCACACACATGCACGCACACATACATACTATATCTGTACATGTTTATATAACTGCACATGCGCATGCGCATGCCCCCACGCGCACGTGCACACGCACACGCACACACATTTCAGAGCTGAAATACCACTTCACCTGAGATTTTGGAGAAGGGAAAACTGTCCAAAATCTGAGGGTCTCGTCGCCTGCACCAGTCACAATTGTCTGTACAGCAGTAAAAACAACACATAAACCAAACCACCATTTGTGAGTGCAAAAGATGGACAAACATTTGTCTGTTAAAAAAAACAATTTATGGTAATCACCTGACCATCTGGTGATATTGCAAGATATAGTACTCTATAAGTATGCCCTGTCAAAGTTGCGAGCTGCACAAAGACAGCAAGAAAGTTTTAAAAAAACATCTGCTACCATCATATCCAAGCACAGATCCTGAGAGCACCCGGAGAAACAGAAACACTCTTGTGAGAGCTTGCCTTTGACATTGCTGGGTAGCGCCAAACAATAATTTGATTTTGAGAATATCCATGTGTGCTGACAAGTTCATTGACATTCTTTGACCACACAAGATTGCAGACCTATACAGATCCAAAAGTAGAGACCAATGAGTTGATACTGAATTCACCACCCACAACTTGATACTACTATACTCCCCTACCAAGTCTACAATGTCCTTGCACTCAAACTAAGGGACTTTACAGGCATCCCACACCCAGGCAGACTTGCATGGCCATGAGGGCAACAGGTGGCCATGATGTCCCCTTTTCAGAGGCCTTCCTCATGCCCATAAAGCCCCTAAGTACCATAAACAAGATTAAACAGCACAAATTGAAACCCAATAGAATTGAGATGATACCTGGCTTCCCGTATCAACACAATTTAGGTGTGAGTTGGTTGCTGTGTTCCAGAACCGTATGCATCTATCAGCAGTACCACCACCAGAGGCCAGAAGCCCATGCTGGTGAGGAGACCATGTGATTGCTTTCACGGCAGCCGTATGTTCACTGAACTTCAGCATAGGTTGCGTCCCTTGTTGTCCCCAAACAAACAGCTGCAAGCAGATATTATCAGTCATAGGCAATTAACACTGAATGATTATCCATTATTATCAGTCGTGGGCAATTAACACTAATAACACTGAATAATCAATCATCCACTATTATCAGTCAGGGGCAATTAACACTGAATAATCATCCATAATGTGTGGTATGATGACTTTAATGGTTTAATCCATTAATAAGGAGAGAATATTTTTAAATGATGTGAAAAGCTTAAGTTTGGGTAGTGTTGATGCTAAAAATAAGGTGCTTTTAAAAAGCACATCTATTAATTTAGAAATATAAGTGTTATTTTCACATGTCATCAGGTTGTAGTGTAAGTAGTAGAGCTCGTGAGTTATAAATTATAATGCCTGCACCTGAATTCAAATCCCCATGCTCTCAATTTTATGTGTGAGAGTGTGGGTTTCACCAATTGGACCTAAAATTTCTCCTTGGTGGGAACAATTTCCCATGGTCTAATTAATAGAACAGGCAATTAACACTCTGCTAAACAGAATAATCATCCATATAAGGGGAATTAACAATAATAAAGACAAACATCATCCATATAGGGAGGAATCGAACTACCTGATTGTCATTTCCTCCTGATGCAAGCTCCCTGTCGTCGTATGACCACTTTAGTCCACACACCTGAACACAAAGGGACCTTTGACTTAGTTTGAATGCAACCATGTGATAGGAAAGACGCAAAACCCATATTGGCACCCACTTCAGACTTGTGCCCAGCAAGTTTGCCGACGAAATCCTCTTGAACGCGGACATCACGCTGTAAAATGCTCCGGTCACGGCTACCCGAAGACAAGATATGCGAGCTCCATGCTAAGGTTCCTACCCTAGTCCGGTGGCCTCCCATAGTCCTTACTTTCTTGCAGCGTGCAGCATCCCAGATCTGCAACCATGCAAATCAAGACGGAAATGTGCCAGCATTAATAAACCAGTCATCATGGTCAAAGACATCTCAGCAAATGTATGAAACAACTCGGTCTAAGAGTCATTATAGGCATCTCCCCTGCCCACCTTCGGACATGCAGGGGTTAGACAAGGGAGATCCCATCCATGAAAGGGACATGCAGGTGAGATCTCCCCTTTTACCAGGGGGGAAGGTGTATCTGTAAAGCCCCTAATATAGCAATATTTATTATGATCACAAAGTACGAAATACAGCTTACCTGTACCTCACCGAGATTTGTGCCAACTGCCAAATACGTCCCCCTCTGGGTCCATCCAACTGAGCAAACAGTGTCACTTGGACCTAGGTCGCAAAGCTTTGTTACCTGAAGGACGAGTTCAGTAAGCAAGCTTTTCTCCTTCCACACCAAGAAGTTGTTGAGGAATTTCACCGTACCTTGCTTGTGCAAGCACTCCAAAGGTAAACACACGTTCCCAAGCCTACTGACAAGACGTTATGTGACGACCAGTCTACTAAGTTGAGGTAGAAATCATCTTGTAAGGCTGGTGCATCAAGTACCTGCAATCAGGTAGGTGCAGCTCATGTTACACGAAATTGCCAGAAATTCCAACACCAAAGATGAGAACTTACTACTTTGGGGCCATGCCACGTGCATCATCCCCAGACAAGGATAGTGTGTCAAGACTAATCGGGAATACTCGGGTTAAGGTGGAACAAACAGCTGATATTAAGCCCAATTGTGCAGCTCTCTGATTGATCAAATCCTTGTGCTAACCCGAGTACAAAAGAGAAGATTCTGCTGACTTATTACCTAACCACTATGCTGGAGGAGATTGTGCCTGCGTTAATGCCCTCCTGCTAGCAACAGACAGATCCTGCATTCAGCCAGGTGTAGCCTGCAACAGAGCTCTTACAGTAAGGTTGGCAGCTGTAACCTTTGCTCCTATGCATGTTTAGGGGGTAAGGAGGGGGTAAGGAGGGGGTAAGGATATCACCTAGAACTTGTCCTAGGCTAGGGTCTAGAGGAGACGCCTATGTGTATGTCATGTTTGGGGACTACCAACTCACTAGGAGCTTTTATAGCTCTGGGCTGCATGGTCTTGATAACCGTTGGTCCGTGAATCCCCTCTATAAAGCCCTGATCATGTGACATGGGCCCCAAGAGTAAGGGAAGATTAAAGGCATAGGCATGGTGCTGACCTATGCATTTAAGGGCCAAGACATAGGCATGGTGTTGAGCTATGTGTTAAGCAATAGGTGTGGCGTTGAGCTATGCATGAAGGCATATCCATCATACCGAGCTATGCATTAAGGCATACGCACATTTTATGTATAAACTGTGAGCATTATGCACATTTTATATCTAAAGCTATGAGCATTGCTCTGAGCGTGTGCACCTCATGTGCATGTGCACATTCATGTATAAGGCCATGTGCATGGTGCTAAGTTTTCCTGGGTCTGAGATGTATGTGGTGCCAAGTTTCTCTATGCTGAGATGCATGCATAAAGCCATGTCCATGGTGCAGGATTTTCTCTTGCTCTATAACGCATGCAGAAAGCCATATGCATGGTGCTAAGTTTCCCTTGGTCTGAATGTATGAATTGAAGGCATTCAAAGAGAATATGGCTATGGTTCTGGACGAAAATACCTTGTAAGGGGAGCGAGGAATCTTGCGGGGGGCCTTCCTTGGGCTTGATAGAGTTCCTGCAAGCGCTCCGTCTACCCCAACAGGAGACAGAGAGTAGGGCGATTCAGGCTTCGTATTTGATCCGCCACCACGAAGATCTGTCTTGAATCTGAATATGTTCTTGCTGGGGCTAATAGGGGAATGCTTCAAGTCCCTGGATGTCAACTTCTCAGGAGTGGATGGAGAGTGAGGCCCAGCAATCTCTGCTCCGAAAAGCTCTGTTCTGAGCAGCATAGAATAGGCCGCGGCTCCATCCTCACGGCCATCGCTGAACAGTGTAGAGAAAGCTCCCGAGGGCGATTTCTCCAACAAAGCGAAGCTGCTGAGATTCGAACCTGACCTGCTTGGGATGAACCGATCGCTGTAGGAGGTGCGCGATGGAGAAGGGGTGCTGAGGCCGGCGACAGATTGCTGCTTCAATGGAGAAGATGGGGGAGGGTTACGGTTACAGTTGAGATTGGGGCTTAAGTTAGGGATAGAAGGATTTGGACTCGAAGCTATGGTGGTGTCCACACGCAGAGAGACTCCATCGGGTAAGCTGAGGTAGGCTCTTGTCCTTGACACACTGGCGGAGCTTGCAATGTCTGCTGCATTCTCCTCTATTGTGGGGTTGTCCATGGGATAGCATAGAGAGGGCGCATCAGAGCTTGCGATGGTATTGTGCTGGATTATACGCGGACGGGGACATGGTAGAAAAGAGAGATGAAAACAGAGAAGCAACGAAACAGGCCTAGGATTTGTTGGTTGCCGTACCCTTCCGGGGGTTTAGCCTTCACACAAGAAGAATAGACTTCCCAGACGATCTCCTTTCTTCTTCTTACATGGCACCAAAAGTTGTTTTGCATTTCCATTAAATATATGGGGTGAGTTTTTCAAGAGTATTTTTTAAAGGTTTTCTTTTAGTCTGCAATGATTAATGCTTAAAAAGGCACAGAAATGATGACCCTCTTTGTCCTTTTTTGGGACTGATAATTATATATATATATATAAATCAGCAACAAGTTCATTACATCAGCATAAAACCCAAAGGGTGACACCTACTTATCTCTAGACCAACACCTCTATTTTCCATTTTTTAACAGCTTACATAGCAAATTCCATCTATCATCCTCATTTACAAAAGAGGATTGCTCCCAAGACACTTTATAATCCAGCAAAATACAAGCCTCCATTAAAGCTTCTGTAGTGCATCCTCTAGGAGTCTGCTTTTCCAACACCTCTGCCTTGCGTGGCCGGATCTTTATAGCGGGTCTTGTCCCCACTGGGTTCTCTATGAAGGCCACAAACGTATGTCTTATCTGCTTCTCTTTCAAGTACCATCTTCTAGTCTTGGGACCAATCCTTAGTTGTTTGGGCTTCACATCCAAAGACACATGCAATCGTAATAACTCCAAGTTAGGTTTCCCTAGTATGCCAGAGGGATCCCAGCCAAGGCAGTAGTCAATTGATGCCATTCTGCATTCTCAGTAACAACAATTTTGGGCCATCAATTTCAATCTTGTTTACACAAATTACATATCTACACATATATACACATATATGCATTAATCCTATCAAATCTAGCCCAACATCCAGTACTTTTTGAAACACCACACAATTCCTAGAAGTCTCTAGATTTCCCATAGACAGCAAGCCTTGATTATATTGAATAGAACCTCTGTTTGCTCCTCAACAACAGACCATTTACCCAGTATCCAATCCCCCCACTCTGTCTGCAAACCCGGCCCATGCTGTATCCATTTCATTAATTTCCCCCATGCTCCTCTGATGGTGGCTGGACAACTCCAGAAAGCATGCTTACCATCCTCTAAGGTAGATCTGCACCTAGGACAACATCCACTAGTAAAGTTCTTCTGCATCAGCTTTACTCGAATAGGTAGAGCCCATATGCAGACTATCCACAAAAACACCTGAAATTTAACAGGAACTGACCCTCCCACAATTCTTTCCACTTCTTTCTCTCCAGCAGCTAGGGCTCCAGCTTAGCTTCCAAATTCTGTTGCAATACTCCACATTCACGTCCCCTCTCCTTAGTTCTGCATACAAAGCCCTATTAACCCAATTAACCCAAGCCCAGTCTTTGATCCAACTAGATTCATCAAAGGTAGTAGAGCACCATCCCCCCTGAATCTGAATCAACACCTGTCCCATTAGATCCCTTTCCCTTGTAGAGAAATCATACTCTTGATGTAGTTGATCTAGTTCTTTCCAACCCACCTCACACACATCCCAACAATCAGCTAGCTTTCTTAAGCCCCTGTTGTTCAACCTCTTTGCAGAATGAGTATCCAAAAGCCCTAGTGGTGGGTTAAACTTATGGGACCACCATAGGCTTAGGCTAAGCATTGAATTCCCTAAGGCCCTAAAGCTCCCATCCCAGACCATTAAGCTCAAAACATCTTTCCAGTTACTACTCAGCCTCTTACAAAGGGAGCATGCTGTCACCTTTAAAGGAGCATAAGAAAACAAATTTTCCTTCCAACCCAAGCCCTATACCTTTAGATAAAACCAAGGAGACTTCTACCAATTCTCTTATCATACAGTCCATTTTTCATCTTGAGACAGACATTTTGGAAGAAATTGAGCCACCCTTGCCAGAGTCTGAGTAGGCAAATGCACAATGCCAATCCCCCCTTCACTCCTTGGCATAGCTAATTTATCCCAAGCCAACTAGGCTAAAGCTTTCCCAGTGTCTTTGCCATTCCTCAATAGAAAACATTACATAAGCATTCAACATTGTATTACAAATCACCACTCTATCATGAAAAGGAATTCTGACCCCTTCCCATTTCTTTATCTTTGCTAGGAATCTGTCTAAGGCCCAATCAATCAGCTGTTTATTTGTGACACCAACCCCAAATGGAACTCCTAGGTGTCTTACAATTTGTCCTCTTTTAACAACCTCATATCCCCACCCTTGCATGTCAAAGTCATTATCTTCAGTCAGGCTGATGATCTTGGATTTCTATATATTACATCTTGAACCAGAGGCATCTGCTGTAAACTCCTGGATAATGCTTAAGGCTAGTTTAATATTTTCATTGTCAGTTTTCAGAAACAACAATGAATCATCAGCAAAGCACTATGCACTATACCTTAATCTCAAGCCAGTGTGACAATGCCTCTTAAGCAAGCATCTTCCAAGGCAACAATTAGGGGGTGTGAAGCAATAGCAAACAGTAGGGGGGAAAGCGGACAACCTTGTCTTACTGATCTAATAATGGCAAACCCTCCAATAATTCTACCATTTAGCAAAACATTAGAGAGGCTTCCCCTAGTGAGAGTATAGATGCATGATGCCAATTTGGGTCCAAACCCTAACTTCTCCATCACTCTAGCCACAAAAGACCAATGCACTCTATCATAGGCTTTTTCCAAATCCAGCTGAAGCATAACACATTTTTGTTGGGTCTTCTGGGCAATATCTTTTCCTAACATAGTAGAAAAAATTATTATCATAAATTGACCTTCCTTTAATGAACCCATATTGCCTCTTGGATATTACTTTTTGTAACACCGGGGTGACTCTGATAGCAATGACCTTAGCCAAAATTTTGTATATCACTATTAACAAAGTGATTGGTCTCCAATGACCAAACCTATTGCAAGCAACTTGCTTAGGTATCAATTTCACCAATCCTTCCTTGAGGTTTTTATCCAAATCCCCAATCTTGAAAGCCATGTTACAAGTTTCCCACACAATATCCTTCAGAGATGGCCAGAAAGCTATTAAAAACTCAACAGTCAGCCCATCCCAGCCAGGGGCCTTCTCCCTTCCCAGTTTCAAAAGTGCCACCCAACACTCTTCAATATCCAAATCTCTCTCAAGCCAACTAGATTTATCAAACTCAATACTGCTATTGACCAGTGCAATCAGCTTATTCTCAGCGTGCACTCTCCTAATAGAATGATCTTCTTCAAGACTAAGAGTAGAAACAAGAAAATCAACCCAATTTTTGGTAATCAGACCAATACCCTCTATCCTTTTCCCTTTTTCATCTAAAATCTCCCCAACTACTTCATTACCACCCTTCCCCCTTGCAAGCTTAAACAGAGATTTTCTCGGCTTTCTGCAATTATTAAATGTTTTCTTTCTAATCCAGTTCAATTCCTTTCTACCATCCAACTCCTCATGCTTCAACGCATTCTAACATCTACAGAGTTCAGAGGCTTCCTCTTCAGAAAGTCCATTAACCTATCTTTTCTTTTGCAAATATTCCAACTGACTACTCTAGCCTGCCTCTTCTCCTCAACTCTTAGTTTCCCTATAGCCATAATGACCCCTTGCATCTCATTAGCAAATTTTCTCCATGACCATGCAACCATTCCTTTAACTTTTAGTCTCCTGATGGCTTGTTTAGTATACTCCATGAATAGCTTATCTTTTAACAAAAGGTTATTCACTCTCAGCTTCCTAGTTGGGAACTACTCCAGAACAACATTTCCAAAATCTTCACACACCCACGTCCACTTTAAAGGCATATGGTTTGACAATACTAAATTGAAATCAATAGCCACCCTTAAAGTGTGTGGTACCCATGCAGCATGCTGAAGAATAATCTATCAATCCTAGAAGAAGAGCTCAAATATTGAAGACTAAAATAAGTATGCCCAGGATTATCCCTCCAATCCCCTAAAGACCAACCATCCACCAACCCCATTTTACCCATTTCCCTTTCTCTTGTCCCATCAAAATGGAACTCCCTCCACTCCTATCAATCCGATTCTCCACCATATTGAAGTCTCCCAAAATTATACAGCAATGCAACACATTCATCTTACAAATCCACTCCCACATGCTACTCCTAACTTTATAATTATGAGCTCCATAAATCTTGACTATCCAGATTTTCTCCCCATTGACCAAAATCTCCACCACCAAAATCCTACCATTAGGGTGATTAGCTGTAATAGTAGGGTTCAATCACACACATTATGCCACTATAGCCCGAATTCACACCTCCATATAGCACCGACCAGTCCCTAAACCTATCCTTCCTTTTAGAGCTTTGGCCCCCAAAAGATTATGCTCTTGGATTGTATATACAGACAACCCCCACTCTTTAACTATTCCCCAAAACAAGGCATTTTTCTTTTTGTCTTTAATGCCTTTAACATTCCAAGTACAGCTCGAGAAGTCCTTATAAAAACTCATGTCATAGCTGTTTCTGGGACCATCTCCTCCCCCTTGAGTCTGCCCCTCTCTCACTATGCCTTTCCAGGCCTCTTCAACTTGCCAAATTAAACTTCTGCACTGAAGAGGTGCCACTATCATCCTCACCCAGTGGGCTATATGGATTTGAATATAGAATTGGGCTTACCTTGAGATTTATCCCCTATGACCACCTTCCCTAATTGGCTCACCCTCTTTCTAGCTTCCTCCTTTGTTTAAGATTTAATTTCCCCTTTGGCTTTATCCACTTCCCCCACTTAGCTTTATTTATCTCCACCTTCTTATTGATCATACTAAGCAACCTCCCCTCTGCATGTAACCTTCTTTGAGAGCTATCTTCCTTTAGGCTCAATGTGGCCCCTAGAAATCCAACCCATTTTTGAGAAATCTATTTGATATCTCCAATTTCCCTAATTTACCTTATGACTTCCTTGTCCCCTTTTTCCTTAGCCAAAAATATATACTTGGCAGGTTTTCTTCTAGTATTAAAGGCTCTCCACTTCTCTCCCCTTTTGTTAAGAATGATGGATCAAGATCTCCTAATGTGACAAGACATATACCTACTCATGAACTAATCCTACACTAATGACAACATGATTAATATGATTAATCTAAGAGGGATGTAATCTAACTTTATTCATGATGATGAGTATGTGCAAGAGACTCAAGCACAATCAGGTTACAAGATTAAGACTTGTACTCATAAAGAGGCTTGAGATGTGTGGAAGCGATATGATTCATTGCTTGAAATGGCCCCCTTTTATAGGAGGTACACCCTTGGGCTTGTACATAATGTGGGATACATCCCTTTGCTCATGTGGCTTCATGCTAGGATTTGCACTTTCTTGGCTACTCATTCTCACTTCCTACCTCTTCCTTGTGCTCTTTGGCACCACATTTCTCAACCCCACCCCCCCTCCTTGGAGCCAAATCTTTGGACTACTCAAGGTGGTTAGATATCGGTTTTGACAACATGTCATCATCTCCCTCATTTTTAATTTCGTTGGGTAACTCAGAGACTCTTTGGCTTGGTTACTCTCTAGCTCAGAGGTTACTTTTAGAGATGGTCAGGTGCGAGTTACAACAATCATTACCCCCATGGGTGTTTTAATTGGCTACTCTCAGGTGGTCAGGTAGATACATATAACAAACAAGATGAAATAATAAAATGGGTGTTTACTCATATGGTGACTCCTCTTTTACAACACATGGCATTTAGGGAAATTTTGGACTCAACTTTGGGCCCTCTAAGAAGTGCCAACTAAGCTTAGAGAGAGAGAATCCAAAAAGCCTAAAAAATAAGGGAAAATTGATTTTGGCGTATTTTCTCTTGGCATTTTCTTGAGATATAGAAGATATATTTCTATTCTTAAATGTATATAAAAATGATAGAATATTGCCAATTCTCGAAGTCTTCAATCTGTTCATGTACTATATGTACTACATGAACAATGAATTGGTGAATTCTCCAAGTTTAATGGTTTATATCTCAAAATCTCTACGTACAAGCCGAAATAGAATATTTCTTGAAATTTGAACCAAGGATCATCCAAAAATAGTTCGAGTTCCCTCCCTGCAAGAAATTTCACCTCAAATTTTGAAGGTTTGCAACTTCCCTCCCTGTAAGAAACTTTACCTCAAATTTCAAAGTTATTACATATCAAAGTTTGCAGGTATTAGTACCTTTAAAATCAAGGTTTTTCTTGCAAATTACTTGGACTCTGCTTTTTACTATTTTGGCACCTTTCTCTTTCCATTCAGATTTTTCTACTAAATCAAGAGAGCAAGGAGGAACATAGAGAGAATCAAGAGGATGGCAGAGGGATCAAGAGTAAGGAGGAATATAGAGAAAAGAGACATTTACAACCTGCACATCGAGCTTGAACATGAATATGAACCTCTAAGTAAGATAAATAAACCTAATACTTTGTGTACTGCTCCTAAAGAAATGTTGAGGATGCAAGGGAAGAAAAACATAGATTTATGGATTGATGGGAGGTTATATCCAAAAGGTCCTTTTACAAACTCCACACTCCCATTTAAAAATACATCTCTGCTTAACTTTGTTGGAGATGGCTATAATGGGCTCCTAGGATGTACACATCATTTGGAAGCAACAAGCAATGTTCTTAAATGAGAAAGAGATTTGTTTGAGAAGGAGAACATTCATTTGAAGAAAACCATGGAGCATTGTGTGCAAAAGTTATTAAGTAATAAGGAAACCATGGAGCATTGTGTGCAGAAGTTATTAAGTAATAAGGAAACCATTTCAGGGCTTGAAAAACAAATGTCTGAATTCTCTCTCTCTCTCTCTCTCTGTAGCAGTACTGGATGTGTATGTGTTTCTCCTTTTGTGTGTGTGTGTGTGTGTGTGTGTGTGTGTGTGTGTGTGTGTACGTCAAGAGAAAGACATACCAAAGCCATTGGTGCCTTGTCGTGTGTTCGATGGATCGCTGTCGTGTTCAATGAATCGCTTGGATGAATGTGAGTGTCTCTCTCTCTCTCTCTCTCTCTCTCTCTCTCTCTCTCTCTCTCTCTCTCTCTCTCTCCTCTCAGGCGCACCGTTACAAATAGAATAAAAAATATGTCATTTTTTATATTCACAAACCCCACGTGTAAATGGTCAACATCACACGTGTCAGTTATTACTATCACACGTGGACTAGTATAAAGTTATTTTAACCTCAAACTACTATTAATGGTTCTCGTTTTTTAGAGAGAGAGAGAGAGAGAGAGAGAGAGAGAGAGAGAGAGAGAGAGCATCCACTCTATCTAGGAACCCGAGAGAGAGAGAGAGAGAGAGTCCACTCCCACGTAAGCAGGCAACAATGGCAACATGTAAGTTCACTTGCTCTCTCTCTCTATCTCTCTCTCTCTCTCTCTCTCTCACACACACACACACACAGACATGCATGCACAAACAGACACAATCTTTCACGCACACACACACATAGAGAAGCATATACAACACAGACACACACATACAATACACCCACAAAGAGAGAGAGAGAGAGAGAGAGAGAGAGAGAGAGAGAGAGAGAGAGAGTGGTTTGTGCAGTTTAGCGCAATATGGCGCTTGTAAGAGTAATGGACGTGCATTATTGCGACAAATTGCACAAATATAAATAGAATGGTCTCTCCTTTTCTAATTCTTGCTAGTGTTTTACTGATCAGAACAGAGAAAGCTTAAGCAAGGAGCCATGGCGCTGGATCCTGAATTTAGTGCTGTGGGGCGGGGAGGAGCGACGTGTGGATGAAGTCTCCAAAGCTGTTGATGACCATGAAGAAAAGGTCTATTGACTTCACTACTGACGACCCTGGAGGTTATGGCATGAATAGAGGAGCCACAGCTTGTGAGAGGACAGACATAGGATCAAGGATTTCTAACTGTGGAGCCGAGAGAATCAAGTTCCCCCCTTTACTTTGTAAAGCATCACAATGATGAGGAACCCCATTCAGAAGACCAAGATATGGAGGCAGATGAACATGAGAAAGTAGGTGTTCCCAGTCTGGTGTCCCTTTCTAAACAACTTGCTCGCCAGAGGCTCTCTATTAAGAGGGATTTTGATTTCTCACCGGAGGCTAAGGAGGAGGAAGGGTCAACTGTGCTAACACACAGAGATGACAAAGAAGAAGAAGCAAAAGAAGAAGGAGCAAGTCCGTAGTAGCACACTGACATGAAGGACAAGAAGGAGGAAATTGTGGAGAGCAATGATCTTGCCTTAATTGATGAGAAACTTTTCGATTTTGTTTGTTAATAACGCTGGAGCTGCTGATGACTTTCACAATATTGCTGAGATCTTTAACAAGCCTTTGCTAGTAGAGTCAATTTTGGACCAGCATGCAGAGTACCTGTCAAAACACAGGGACGGTTTCAAAAAATTAGTATCCAAAGGAAGGCTGCTGCTAAAAGTAATCAGGCTTATGTGCACTTATTGGATTGTGCACGAAGCAAGAAGGCAAACAGTTTTTTATACAAGAAGTACCAAGAACTCCCATCTTCCTACAAGCCTACTTGGTGTACCATGCACATGAGTTGTTGCAGGCTATTGTATGAGCCATTTGGATTCCTCTACTACTTGCATTGCCTCTATAAAGAGCTTCCTGAAAAGAACTTCTCTATGAAGGTACTATTCAAGGTTAGATTCCCCAAGAAGATGAGTTACCTTTCTGAAGAGGCACAAGTTGAGGAAGAGATACAGTTAGTATAGGAGGACGAGGAGGCGAGTCTATGGATATTGTTGCTCTTAAGACGTGCACAATATAGAGACCTCTGGATGTAGATCTCTTTAAAGTGAACCAGTGTGGTCTAATATTGCCAGTGCTGCCATAATTCATTGTGGATAACAAATGTTATGTACTCTTATCTAACATTCAGAATATTTTCAGTCTTAGGGAAGATTTTGCTCTATGTGCTATTGCCAATTTTCAGGAAAAGGGCAGTGGTTTTGTCTCAGAAGATGACAGTGATGACTTAGCATTGGAGGAAAATTACAATAGTAAAGAGTGTCTCAACATATGTTTGGGCAAAGCACAGAAGTTCAAAGATGATGGCTTTATGCCAGATTATAAAACCTTCATGACCAAATATGGCTATGATAAGTTGAATGACTCAACAAAGGAATGGATGAATAGAGTAGGAGAAGATAGTAAAAGTTCTATTAACCTTTGGCAAGACCAATTGTTCGTGGACAGATGAGACTCAGGTTCTCTCTCTCCCTCTCTCTCTCTCTCTCTCTCTCTCTCTCTCTCTCTCTCTCTGTGAATGCTTTTTTGAATGCTTGTAAGTTGTCTTGAAAGCTCTTTTTGTCTTGCTGGGAGTAGTTGACTTTCTCACACATTTGGAACAGAGTATCAATTGAATGCCAAACATCTGCTTTGACATTCTTTGAAGCACCTTCATGGTCTTTCACTACATTATGAAGCTTTTTCCACTGTTGGTATTCTATTCTGCTTGTATAGGTTGTTGTATATTGCTTTTCTAACTTTGTAGGTTTGTGTTGCTGATTATTCATTGGCTTGGAAAGAAATCTTCTTGCCTTAACACCTCCAATAGAGGGCTTCATTGGAACTTCCTTTTCATTAGATGACTTTTAAGTGTCCTTCAGAATCTGGACATTACCTCCATGTAGTCCAATTTTTGATAGCACCTTCTCCAATGCACGGATGGCTTCCTTCCTCTTTGCTACATTCTTGATCTTCCAAGTAAAGCCAATGTGGAGATATACTAGTTTCTCTATGATATGACACAAAGCATGAAGCGTGCATATATGCACATTGGAAAGAGGAATCTCAAACAGTGGTTTAAAGTTCTCATCCAAAATTTGTCTGTTCGGTGGTCATCTCCACCACTTAGAGTCCATCATCCTTGCGGAGTCCATGCAGTAAAGGCATGGAGACTTTGCATTGGCCCCTTTGCTACAATTGAATAAGCACTTGAGAGTCTTCAAGTCACCCGCAAGATGCCATTGAACTTGAAAGTCTCCCCTTTTCTCTACATGGAGTATCCTGGTTGCATTCATCTATTCTTTGATGAGATTGGGGATATGTGTCTGATGAAATATCCAAAACAAGGATTCATGGTCCTCTTTCTTGACCTCAAATGACCCTAGCCACCAGATGTTTGTCCCAGACTGCACGCTAAAATACTTTGGATCATCCCTACTGCAATTACAAAGAGCCTATTCATAAGTGTTATTGTGACCCTTTCCATCTTTTTCTCCTTGATAATCTCGCACTCATCAAGCTTGATGGACAAACTAACGTATAACTCCTATCTCCTCAAATGTAATATCATAGAACTCCACCATTCTCTTTTGCAAGAGCTCCAAGTCTATGAATATATTGTTGTGTTCATTGTAGAATATGCTGCCACCTTCTCCCTTAAACTCTCCTACAATGTGGTATGAGTGACCAACATAGTGAAGCTGTTCTGTGTTTAATTCCTCCCAATGTCTCCAAACTTTTGTAGGTGTTGGAAGTAGCTTTGCTTTAATGCCTTTGGCTTTAAGGAGTGATGACACTGACTTCTAGATGGCACTAGAACCCTTACGACTGACTCCACTTGAATCCATGGTGGATTGAATATCCGCAGCCAAACTATATTGTTGGTTACAAATTCATCCACTATATCCCATTGAACCACCTTGAACTTCTTCTCTTTTATCATTTCCCTTGCCATTCTTGATGTCACAAATGGTTTTAGTTGCTTTATTGGATTAAGATTGGGATTGATATTTTGTCAGGATGTATGACAACCCTACAAATACAACACTACTCATTTACCAGCATAGAGAACATGTAAATCACAAAGCAGCCCAACAAATAAAATAATATTAACTGCTGCTAACATAAAAGACATGTGAATGGGAATGCATTGAGTGCAATCTTACCTTATGGCTTGGATTCTCTTCTTCAGAGGCCTCCAAAACCGAGCCTCAAGTTCTCGACGTTTTTGAGCTTTCTTCTCCGTATGTGCGGTCCAATGATTGTGTCTTTTTTCTATATTTGTGGAGGTCACTTCTTTGTCTGCTGATTTGACATTCTTGTTCTTCCAATCTAACTTTCTGTGTCTTGCATTCACCTCACAAGCCAAGAAGCTCATTTTCTAGTGTTGCATGTATGACGAATGAAGATCAATGCAAGGATGCAACAAAAAAGACACTTAGGGCTCTTGTAAAGAGTTCCAAGTTGTAGATGAATGTGGGAGTGGGCTTGACAATAATCCCACATGGAAACTTTTGGGAGTTCTAGAGTTTTTGTATAAAAAGTGGCCTATTTGAGAGCTAGAGAGGACTCTTTGGTCATTTGGTTGAGAGGCTCATAGAGAGAGCTTGCTCCATAGCTCCTTCTCATGTGCTCTCCCAAGGCTCTCCATCTCCATTCTTGCTTCAAACTTGTACTCTCTATTCTCTACATTTTCAATAATATGAGGTTACGGTCTACACACTTGCTAATCTAGATTTTTTAATGATGTTTTGATGCTAAAATCTAATTTGTGAATTGTAGAGTGCATGTGATGAAGCTTGTGCATGAAATGATGTGTAGTTGAGGCTTGTGTGTTAGCTCTTTGCATGTTAGATTCTTTGCATAAGTTGCATTTTTATGCTTAAGTGTAGCCTAATCTTGATGCTTTGATTATGTTAGATTGATTGCTTGAGTGTTGAAGAAGGATTGAGTAGGACTAGAAGTCATTAGTGTGTGGTTAACTAATCTTCTCCCATTCGGGATAGCCTCTATGCGCTAACCCGGATTGACAAAGTGTGTGGGTTGGAGTGTAGCCTCCGCTATGCTATGATGTCCCAAACAATGGCGCCGCTGCCGGGGAACGCACACCTAAGTTAGTGAAGGGTGTTAACCATTACTTCTTACTAAGTGCTCCATTGATTGCAAAATCATGGATTAGGGTAGATTAGAGTAGAGTTTGCAAGGGCATTGAGTGTGTGATCTCAAGGGCGCCTTGTGTGTTTTCGGTTTTTTGATTAGAAGCAACAAAAAATTAAAATCCATTGCGGTTGAGTAATCCCGCCATTAATTAGATTTAAGAGTTTTGTTTTTGTATTTTTTGGCATACTTTTTTTTCACTAATCAACTAACACACTGCGACCAAAAGGCGAGCTGTGGGAGGCGCAGCAAAGAAATAAAATATATATATATATATATATATATATTCGCAGAAGCGCTGTAGCAGTTGGGTGGCCGGCTTATACCTTGCAGCTATTGGGCGGCCGGCTGAAAGTGGAGGCGAAGGTGTTGGGCGGCCGGCTGGAAGTGAAGGCGAAGGTGTTGGGTGGCCGGCTGAAAGCTAAGGCGGGCTGTGGTAGGCGTACACTGAAGCAACCTGACAGAAGTGGCTGTGGGCGTAGCAGTAGCTGTGTGAGGCGGAAGACGAAGAGCTGTGGGAGGCGGCTGAAGCGCTAGTAACTGCAAGAGAAGAGCTGAAGCGTAGCGTGGAGTGAGGCCGTAGCGGTAGAAGCCGGCGAAGGGCTATGTGACGTCGAGCTGTGAAGAGGGAAGGCGCAGCGTGGAGGTCCAGGAGAAGTGGACGGTGTGGAGGCGACTGGCAAGGAGCTTCAACAAGACGTCGGCTGGCAAGCAAGAAGTAGCAAACGAAGGCGAAGCAGTGCAAGCAAACGACGTCGACTGCAGCAGAGGCGAGGGGAAGCGACGGACGTAGAGGGGCTGCCGACGAAGTGCTGGCGGGCAAGAAGGCGAAGGAATCGGGCCGGTGGAAGCATTGAAGTCACGAGGCGGCCAGCGTTGCAAAAGCCGTGTGGGTGCGGCGACGACGAATCCGGAGGAGATAACGATACGCAGGTTAGTATTTTTTTTCAATTTGTTATTTTGTTTTTATTTTTTAAATTAAAAAAACCATAAAATATTAAATTTCAAAAAAAACATTAAATTCAAAAAAAAATACGATAAAACATTAAATTCAAAAAAAAAGAGAGAAAAAAAAACAATTTTTGTGTTTTTAGGAATCCATATTCTTTATCTATTCTGTAATTTTTTCATTTTTTTTAATTTTAATTTTTTTTTAAAAAAATTTTTGTAATTTTTTTGTGTGTGCATAATTAGAGGAGCTTGCTTTTTTTTTTAATTTTATTCTGTAATTTTGTGCATAGTTAGTATTTTTGGGTAATTAGTAAGAAAAAATAAAATTAAAAATTAAAAAAAATTAAAAAAAACAAAAGGAGAAGAAAACAAAAGAAAAGAAAAGAAAAGAAAAGAAATAGAAATTTAAAAAAAACATAAATTATGTGTTTTTTTTAGGAGTCCATATTCTTTGCATATTTTGTAATTTTTCATTTTTCTTTTTGCATAATTAAAGTAGCTTGCATTTAATTTAGAATTTTTGTAATTGTGTGCATAAAGTAGTGTTTTGTTTAGCGTGATTCATATTTTTTTTGTAATTAGAAAAAAAATAAAAAAAATAAAATCGTTCAAAAAAAATCAAAAAAAGAGGATAGATAGTTACACACATACTCATTTTAGTTGCATTTAGTGGTTAGGTAGGGTAAAAATATGTATATATATATATATATATATATATATATATATATATATATATATACATACATATATATATATATATTTATAAAAAACAAAAAAACAAAAAACAAAAACAAAGACAAAACAAAAAAACAAAAACACATAAAAAACCAAAAAAATTTGACCTTATGCACTTGCGGTCGGGACGTCTTATAGATTCTGCCATAGGGAATGGGCACCTTCTAGAGTACCTACGCAGGAAAGTGGGACCCAATCGGTAGGAAATTTGGCAGATATTGCTGAAACCCTTTCTGAATCCCAATCCGATACCCTTTCCTCCAGAACAACTAGCTCATTGTCCATGGACAATCTAGGGCCGACAAATAGTCATCCCTTAGCCCCAAATAGGACACCCGCAAGATCTTTTAATCCATTTGAAGCCGACACCATGGGGTTAACACTCAATCTGAGACTCCAATATGTCTACACGAATGCTCAAGGAGCTGAGATCTTTAGGGATCCACAACAACGGTATCTTGTTAAGATCGCAGACATTTTCTCAGAACTTGATAGAGCACCTCTAGTCAATGACCAGGGTAACATGTACATGGGTGGAGATGGTGTTCGCTACGAAGTCACCTACCATCCACAGAATGTAGACAAATTAGGGGAGCTCTCTAAAACCGAGTTCTTAGACTTATCAAAACTTTCCAGAGCAAGGGAGTCTAGAGATGACTGGCTCATTGAGCCGGACATGCCTGGACCCTCCCCAATGCCCAGTCCTCAAAGCCATCCATAGATGATTTACTTCTTGTAGATCTAAATTTGGAAAGGGATAGGAAAGGCAAGAGCAAAATGGATCAGGGGGCTGAAAGCCAATGGGAGTTTGTACGACAAATTCCAGTGACAAAGGTCTTACAGGATGACCCACTTCAAGAGGTCTATAAGGACTCTTTGGAGGGATATTATGCCACAACTAAATTGCCGGAGCTAGATCTTCCTCTAGCACTGGTGATGGTAGTTGAGAAGCTTGCAGGACACATGAACCGAATAATTGATAAATGGGCCAATGAATACCGAACCTTATATTGGAAAGAGATTCGGGAGCTCACGTGGAAAGGACAACCATTATTCATGGAAGTGTTCTCAACAAATACAGCCAAACCAGGAGAGACAGCCTTTCTTGGAGAAACTGTTGCTCCTCCTCTACGAGAGTTCACTAGAGAGGGACCCTCAACATCAAAGTGGACCACTGCTAGTAGCCCAACTCTAGCACCAAGATATAGTCCTACACCAAATGTGCGACCACCGGTCACACCACAACAACATCTTTCTCACTATGACAATCGGAGGAGAGGGGAGCCAACTCGGCCTCCCATAAATGCACCTCCTGAAATGCAGGTGACAAGATCTTTGGAGGGGTTTGGTGAGGCTGGTAATAGGGGCCCTACACCAATTTGGGATGCATGTGGACCATCTTACCAAAGAGAGGAACAATTCCCACTGAGAGTGAGAGGCCGTAGGCCCTATGATGAGTATTCAAGACAAATAAGGCCATCAACTCTTCAGAAACTGGTAAAGAAGTACGAAGGGTCGGGAGATCCATACGACCATGTAGCAGCATTTAGGCAAGCAGTTCGAGCTGAGCAAGTAGCTGACAAGCATACTCAAATTGAAGGATTTGGACTCACTCTTGAGGGAAAAGCCCTTGCTTGGTTTCAGGCATTAGAGGCTTCAGACAAATCTTCTTTACGAGTTTTGGAAGAGAGATTCATTGCTGCTTTTTCCTTGATGGGAATTCAACATGACACGGTAGCACACATCTACTCTTTCAAGCAAGGCGAGAATGAGAGTGTTAGAGACTGTGTAAATAGAATGAAGCAGTACATTAATCGTTGCCCAGAAGATGAGAAGCCCGCCCAAAGTCGATTAATTTCTCTCTTCTTAAAAGGACTAAAAAATTCAACACTGCATACACATCTCTATGCGAAGAAGCATACAAATTTCAATGAGTGTTGCCATGATGCTATGGATTTCACCGATAACTTCAAATTCCAAGATGGTTCTGGCCCTGAGGTGAAACCTAGAGATCAGTGGGGTGATGACCAAAGTTCAGGGTCTAGCGCGCTAGTAAATCCAGACCAGATAGCTAACCTAGTACTAAGGAGATTGGGACAGACCTATCGTCCACCCATGCAGCCACAACAACAGCAGCAGAGAATGAGGAGTGTACTTCCTACAGGTCCTCATCTTTGTGGAGCATGTGGCGGTAACCATAAAACAGAGGAATGTAATACCTTTTCTCCTCTAGTCACAAACCAACCCACAAAAAAGTGGTGCCAAGCCTGTGCTTGGAACTTTACCCATACCACACAGGAATGTACTCGCATTGCAAGAATGAGACAGGAGCGTGAGCAGCCAAGGGGTGGAGTGGCTCCACAAATGTATCAACAGTATACTAATTTTGAACGTAAGCCACCGATGGCACAAGAGCAAGCACGACCTGTTCTTGGTGCTCAACCTCCTGCTCCTGGGACTGCTCCTGTAAGGGTTGTGGACTACGACAATTCAAATATGTGTAGAGAATTGGTAAACCCAGGCTATGTGGAGGAGGAATATGCATTATATTCATCCAAAGAAAATCTCTTTGAAAGTCCCGCATACCCAAGCCAAGCACTAGAGGCTCAACCAGGGGAACAAAACTCTCTGATGTTGCTAGGCGGCTACCAACCTAGGACTCCAGGCCCCTCAGGTCAATGGCAGCCAAGGAAAGTAGAGGCCAAACCAATGGGCCCCTGTTATGAGTGCGGAGAACCCCATTGGGCTCGTGATTGTCCACATCGCTCAAGGCAAGCATCTCGATCCAATACAACAGTACAACAGTTTCCACCAATTGAAAGGTATTGTCAATGGTATGATAGAAATGTAACAACTAGCCGATTCAAAAAAGGAGACCTTGTGCTCTTGTACACACTTAAGAAGCATAAGAGAAAGCTCAAGAAACGTGGCCTAGGACCGTTTGTGATTAATGAGCTTACTCCAAGTGGTGCAGTGCGTTTAGAGACACTAGAAGGTGAGCAAATGCCTAACTTCATTAATGGAAGTCGTCTCAAGAAATACAATGAACCATTAACTGAAGCCATGCTTCAACAGATGCATGCTGCACAAACACGGAAAGAAGCACTTGACCTACTTAAACGTCAGGCTCAAGAGGAGGCTAAAGCTAGAGTTGCAAAAGCCAAGGAGCGTCGCAAAGCTTCTATGTTAGCCATACAGTTGGCTACTGATGAACCATATGTCGATCCATTCAATATTCAAGTGTGCCTCCATCTTCATGAGACTACCTACTTTGTCTCTGCCTTAATTGACTCTGGTGCAGATTATAATGTTCTCTCGTTTGACACATGGATAGCCTTGGGTCAACCCACACTTGTACACATTCCTGTGGACCTACAAAGCTTCTCAGGGGAAGATAACCCTATAGAGGGAAAATGTGTCATTATGATGTCCATTCAGGATCACCAGATGTCAGTGCCTTTTTATGTGGCACGTAAGTCCAAGGCAGTAGTAGAGGTTGTTCTCGGTCGATCGTGGTTAAATGTTCATTAGATTGGAAGAATAGACAATACAAGTTGCAAATTGATTCGGATTGCATCTTGGGATGTGCTACTCCACAAGCTTTATTGTGTCAAAAGGGTAATGTTTCTTATGTGGCACGTAAGTCCAAGGCAGTAGTAGAGGCTGTTCTCGGTCGATCGTGGTTAAATGCTACCAATTGCTCATTAGATTGGAAGAATAGACAATACAAGTTGCAAATTGATTCGGATTGCATCTTGGGATCTGCTACTCCACAAGCTTTATCGTGTCAAAAGGGTAATGTTTCTACCTTACACAACCCACTCTCAAAATCTGCTCTTGAAGCTCCAAAACAAATGATGTGGATAATTGATGATTGAGTACTCAAGTGAGGGCCATGGCTGGCATGTTCCAACTACTCTAGTTGCTGCTCAAAGAAGGCCAGGCAAGAAGGAATTATCAATTTGGCTACCCAAAGATGCGTACAAACTTGTACCATCTACTCCAGTTTTGCTAAGCCTCCTAAAAAGCACATCATTTCCAAGCCTAAACCTCGGATTGTTACTCGATGGGTCCCAAAACATGTTCTTAAAGCACAAGGCTATTATGAGGGTGCAACAGTAATTTGGCTTCCAAAATGCCATGGTTTGCTAGGGGTAAAAGAGTGTTTCAGAAAGATTCCAAAAGCCACCCTTGATTTTCCATATCAGTGGGTGCAAAAGAAATCAACACAAACTCTTCAAGATAGGATAGGTGGCTGTGATAGCACCTACAAATCTACTTGTGTTGATCTTCCTAAAACATGTATTGAAACACCGGTTGTCCCAATTTCTCCTTATTACCCAATTCCACCATCAACTTGTGTACCTGAGACAAGTCCAAATGAGTCTCATTTGAGCATAGATTCTAGCATTTCAATGCCTAAATCCTCTTATCTTGCTCAGATTCCAAGACAATTGCTAAAATTCCCACCTCTTAAAAAGGATATACCTAAAAACAAAGATAAGGCATTAACACTACAATTGAAGCTCTTTGGTAGATCAATGTTTGAATAATGTAGTTCCTTATACCTTTAGAAGATGTGTTCTTTTTGAGATAATCTTGTTTTTGATTGGAATTGTAATGATGGATATGAGTGCTCTAAATTTCATTGTTCTACGTCCAGATAACTCCTGATGGATATTTGGCGAGATACATGTCCACCATGCATTGACCCTGATAGTACTCAACCTGATCATCGCGGGGGTTATAGTGCTCCTCCGTTTCAAACTCATTCTAGGTACTTCTATGCTCCCTTAGGTGAAAATTGATGTGGGCATCACTTTGTCACGTTATTCTATCAACAGCATCACCCATTTCCACATTGTGAAGAGTGTGCACGACTCGTATTAGGAGAAGCTTCACATATTTGTTGGATATGCTGCTCTTACTTTAGACGATATGGCACGGGCTTAATGAAGCAAATTGTGGGAATTACACCCCAACGCCATAATCTTCTTAATGTGAGAATACCAGAGAGAGGACCAAATCAACGTAGATTACCTGAGGAGGTTCAAGCACAACAATGGAGGGATACAAGCTTAAATGACTTGCAACCACCGATCTTGCAAGCCCTCCTTCCCCAAGCCTCAACATGTCAATATTGGATCAATATGAGTACCTATATTGCGCAGTTCCAAAATCGAAATTGTCTGCTTAATCTTCCCATAGAACCAATGCCATATTTTAGTGAGGAAGCACTCCTTCCTCTACCACCTTCTCCAGAGGCCGGTTTTTGTGAGGGGTTGTCCCTGTATCCTGAGGAAATTGATACCATCTTTCCAGCAGACGAGGACACAGATCCACCACCAGCGCAAGGGTAAGCTCAACGACTCCACAATAAGATCGACAAGCTCCCACTGGGTTTTTCCCCTCGGCTATATTCGGTGATTGGCACCAATAGCAAATTTTATTCTTTTCTTTTCTTTTCTTGTTTGTTAATAACCATTTTGCAAAGATCTCAGCTAAACAAGAGCATCAAACACGCCCCAATAGTCCACCTACCGTGCACAGGGGAGACATGCTATGTCTACAAAGACCAAGGAGGAGCAATCTGCACAAAATCAGCAATGCATCAATGCAAACGAACAACATCAACGGGCACTACAACAGGTGTATTCAAATCTTAATCTTTTGTTCTTTATGTGCTTTTATCTTTTGGATATATGGTTTGCCTGTTCACACAATATTGGCTGGTTTAAGTTTTCGATTAGTTGTTAAAATATGGTGAGTGGATTCTAGATTCTTAGTGAACTTAGTAGAAGATATTTCTATTTAAAGACAGTGTAGGATATATACCAATGGAGTATGCCAAGTTCTTATGCTTTCAAGGTATATTAGTTATCCCTAGTGGTAGCTACCTCTTAGGTATGAGCTAGGTGCTAGGAGTAATAAAAATTTATGAAAATATACCCTAAAAAAATATATACAAAGTGAATTGAGACATGACGTGTCTACAGCCATGAGGAATGCTTGGTAGGACCTGGGGTTGTCTTAGCACCTTGGGGCCGATGCCTTGGTTTCCATGGGGTGAACACTGACGTCTAAAAGCTTCAGAAAAAGACCTTCAAGGAATCTATCGCCTTGATAGATGTTGGTAGGACTCTGGGGTACATTATGGGCCCTCGAGACCGATGCCCTCATCTTCATGGGATACTCCTTATGTCATAAAAGAAAGAAAAAGGGTCTGTCGCCCTTGAGATACTTAGCGGTTTTTAAATTCTCTTGGCGGAGGTCTCTTGGCCATTGCTTGGGTCTCATTGGGATGGAACCTTAATCTTTATCACCTTCTACACACACATCAAAAAAAAGAAAAAAAAAGAGTTCCAATCACCTTTGCTCATATTTAGGAGTAGGTTTGCCACTTAGGAATAACTTAAATACTTGTAGGACATTGAGACTGCAGTCATAACCTGTGGTGTGCAAGCACACTTGCCTTTGCATAGCACTATCTACCACTTGGTCTCACTTTGACTAGTCTTTACTCACCTATTTTAGTACTCTTTAAAACTTTAATCAGCCTTTCACTTGTATGCTCACATGTGAAATTATCATTGCTGTTTTTTTCTTTTCTTCTTTTCTTTTCTTTTTTTTCAATAAAGACTTTACTTGTATCTATTGTTTTTTGCAGCTCTTGCTACTACCGCGCTCGAGGACGTGCGCAAAATAGGAAAGGGGGAGTGTTGCATGACGAATGAAGATCAATGCAAGGATGCAACAAAAAAGACACTTAGGGCTCTTGTAAAGAGTTCCAAGTTATAGATGAATGTGGGAGTGGGCTTGACAATAATCCCACATGGGAACTTTTGGGAGTTCTAGAGTTTTTGTATAAAAAGTGGCCCATTTGAGAGCTAGAGAGGACTCTTTGGTCATTTGGTTGAGAGGCTCATAGAGAGAGCTTGCTCTATAGCTCCTTCTCATGTGCTCTCCCAAGGCTCTCCATCTCCATTCTTGCTTCAATCTTGTACTCTCTATTCTCTACATTTTCAATGATATGAGGTTACGGTCTACACACTTGCTAATCTAGATTTCTTAATGATGTTTTGATGCTAAAATCTGATTTGTGAATTGTAGAGTGCATGTGATGAAGCTTGTGCATGAAATGATGTGTAGTTGAGGCTTGTGTGATAGCTCTTTGCATGTTAGATTCTTTGCATAAGTTGCATTTTTATGCTTAAGTGTAGCCTAATCTTGATGCTTTGATTATGTTAGATTGATTGCTTGAGTGTTGAAGAAGGATTGAGTAGGACCAGAAGTCATTAGTGTGTGGTTAACTAATCTTCTCCCATTCGGGATAGCCTCTATGCGCTAACCGGGTTGCATTCACGGATTGACAAAGTGTGTGGGTTGGAGTGTAGCCTCCGCTATGCTATGATGTCCCAAATATCTAGTGTTGTGAATAATGCCTCTCTCTTTCTTGCGTGTAAGAAATTGACTTGCAATATCCTAGTAAGCCTTTGGCGCCATCACCTGCAAAACGCAAGAGAGTTGTGGGATTTGAAAAGGGAGGATGTGACGCAGTACGGGGGTCAATAGGATAGATGGAGCCATCACACCAAAGGTCTATGTGTTGCTTTCCCGACAACCTCATATGATCATTGACATCTGATGAGAGCAATAGTTGTCCACTTTTGCATTTTTGAATGGGCGCATATGCACTATCTTGATCAATGTGCAGATGGTACTTTCTCTTAATGATTTCATGATTAGACTCTTCAATAGAATGAGTGTGTACATGGTTGTTCTCCATTAGAGTGTTCTAGGAATGAGCAAGTTTACTATATGAGGCAGAGTGAAAGAATATGACTCGCTATGGTGAGAGAAGGCTTGTATTTGTCTTTTGAAATTGGAGATGAAGGTTCTAATTCCATGCAAACTGTCTTCCGTGCAATAATATCCTCCTGAACAAACCTTATTCTTGGAGTTTTGAATGTATCATTTCAAAGAAGGTTCCAACGAACTTTAAGACGGCCGCCTAGGAGAAAACTTACCTCTCTGGCTCAAAGACTATACTTTTATGACTTATACGTTCTCTTTATTTTAGCATTTCAAGATTTTTTCTAGAGAGAGAAAAAAAGAATCGACGATTTTCTTACAAGGCCCTACGAATGACCTCCAAAATGTCCTAATGTCTTTTTCTTCAGCGAATCTTTAGAAATAAAAATCAGTTTGGGATCCTCATCGAGTTTTTCTATATTGATTCCTTTAACCTCAGTAGGCACATCACATATGATACACCTTCTTATCCCTATTTGGAGCATTGTGCTCTAAGACAGACCACAATTCTCTCATCAATCATATATGACTTGAAATGATCAGGAACTAGTCTTAGATCTGGCTTATCGTCATTATCTTCTTCTTCTTTTTGAGCCATGATCTGCTTGGCTTTCCTTTCAACTTTAGCCAAGACCTTATTTAACATAGTTTCAAAGAAAATCTATTTTTTTTTCAATCATAGACAAAGCAAGGGTAAAGTTGAAAGACTGTGTTTGCGTGGGGGTTCTAGGGGCCACTGCCAATGTAGCTAAAATTGGCTTGCATAATTGGAGATGGTCTCAAATAATGTGCTTGGTACTTGAGCCCCTTGAGAAGACTCACTCTTATTAATCTGTTTCACTTTGAGTTGTGAAGAGTCCAATTCTTTGGTCTTCTCTTCTACCTCAGCTTTGAACTTTAGGCACTCAAGCTGTGCTACCTCTAATAGGGTTAATTCTTTATGTTTCTCCTAGCTCCTTTATATTACCCTCTTTTTTTCTTCCTATGGTTTTGCAATTGAATGAAAAAATTATCTTTGGAATCTTGGATTTCCATCTCATCACAACAAGTGGATAGCCTTGCCATTTTGAGTGACTCCTTATCTAGCTTTGCTTCCTTCTCTTCAAGTTTCTCTATTAGTTGATCGCTATCTTTTAGTGCTACCACCAACTCTTTCTTTGCGGTCTCCTCTTCATGCATTCCTTCTACATTTCTTTTCTCTAGCTACTCCACTTCACGATTATTATAATTGGTAGCCCATAGGGTGGATTCTCTTCTTTAACCTGTGCTAGTAGATTTGATGCTAACTTGGCTTGTTACTCAAATTCTTTTATATGGGCTTCCAAATTTTTAATTCTCTCCTCCTACCGTTGTTGCAAGGTATGTTGCTTGTTAAAAATTCTCCAATTGTACAGGTTTTTTGTGGCTTGTACTAGTGATTTTATCAATGTGGAGGCAGTCAAAACACCAAGTGATTGAAACCAAGCAAGACCTAAAACCGAGCGATGGAAACTAAGTTACTTTGTTTTTTTCCATTTGAATTTACCATCATCAATGCTAGTTTTTTTTGCTAACTTTGCTGTTGTATAAGAGAGTATAAGAGAGAGAGAGAGAGAGAGAGAGAGAGAGAGAGAGAGAGAGAGAGAGAGAGAGAAACTACTGATGAGAGAGAGAGAGGGCAAGCATTGCGTGCACACACACACACACACACACACACACACAAATCCTTGAACATGAACAACAACCTTCTAAATAGGGTAACAAAATTTCTATGCTCCCATATATTTTCCCATACACATGAACAATAACCTCCCATAAACTACCTCGTACATAACAACTCCTTGCAATCTATTATAGCATTAGCATTGGCTTCTCTACAGTCACCTCTTGACTTATCCTATTGTTGATTCGTAGTATGTTAAAAGAAGCTATTAGGAGGAGCCCTTATTATGCCTAGGTGTGGTAACTTGAAAGCTTTTAGGTCTATTAGGCTTCAGAACTAAGTATTTTATAGACTTTAAATCTAAGGCTTGTAAACCTTAGTTGTTAAGGTTTGAATAAGTTTAGGAGAGAAGGCTTAATAAGCCTTGATTAAGGTTTGTTAACCACTCAAAAATCATGTCTTGGGTTAGAAAATAAAAAATAAGTGAGAGGCTAACTAGCCTTGTTAAAATACATTAAAAAACAAAACTCTGTAATTGAAATAAAAAATGTGACGTGATAAAATACTCACGGCAAAAGATGCAACGACTTGGAATCTAAGAGGATACACTTAAGACTGTAACCCAATTAGCAATCAATAGGATGAGAAATGATTCGAGAAATTCATTGGACTTGCAAAGTGAACATTTCACCATCTTCACATCCTCCCTCCATGGTGCCACCAAACTCCACCATTGCCTGAGCATTTCCGTAGTATGCACCCTCCAAGAGCAGTTGCCTTGCCCATGTTGACTGGCCCTCATCTCCTCCATGCATAGGAGGTGAAGTGATTAAAAGTGTTGGTGTTGAAGTATCATTCACACCATATGTTACAAATTTATTCAAAGCTACACAATTTTCTCTTGGAAAGAGGCCACGTCAATGCGGCCTTCTCTCAGATCTTGCCATCATGGAGCCTAGGCCATGTACCTGAAACACAGGAGAAGGGATTTATTGCTTATTTGCCGGTAGTGAATCAGATGCAATAAGCTAGCCGTTGCTTTTCCATTATAGTCCTCAATGTGCTCTTCTTGGCCCTCTAGCATATGCATTATGTAGCTTTGATCCGTTGCTTTTCCATTATAGTCCTCAATGTGCTCTTCTTGGCCTCTAGCATATGCATTATACTCTCATCTAAGGGTGCGGTCATGTGGATGCATTATACTCTCATCTAAGGGTGCGGTCATGTGGATTTTCACATGTAGCTACAGAAAGTAAGAAAAGTCACGAGTTCTCTTATGTAATTTGTATCACAACAACCGAGTGGTGGCAAACAAAATCCATGGCCTATGTTGGCAGCCTCCATTCCATTCACAAAGGGTGCAAGACAAGTTTATAAGACTTTCACCCCAAGCTTATGAATAGCAAATGGTCCTACCCTAGTGGCAAAGTTGTAGGCCCTCTACCCAATCACACGAGTTCATATCCCCCCTTGGGCCATGCTTGCATCTTATCCCGGCATATACTTTTTTTTTATATTAGTAGACACCCTTGACTTGGCACGCGCAAAAGATACATCATTCTCCTTGTAGTTTCTTTAACACCTAGATTTTCATTATACATTTTTGAGTGGTTAATCAACCTTAATCAAGGCTTATTAAGCCTTTTTTCTAGGCTTATTTAAACCTTAACACCTAAGGTTTACAAGCTCTAGTTTCAAAGTCTATAAAATACGTAGTTCTGAAGCCTAATAGACCTAAAAGCTTTAAGGGCGATAGCACACAACATTTTGCCACCAGGCACAACAAGAGTCCCTCCTAACAACTTCTTTTAGCATACTATCAATCTAGAGTACGATAAGTCAAGAGAGGCAACTGCAAAGAAGCCAATGCTAATGCTAGTACCTTTGGCTATGATGGATTTCAAGATAGCACACAACATTTTGCCACCAGGCACAACAAGAGTCCCTCCTAACAACTTCTTTTAGCATACTATCAATCTAGAGTACGATAAGTCAAGAGAGGCAACTACAAAGAAGCCAATGCTAATGCTAGTACCTTTGGCTATGATGGATTTCAAGGGGTTGTTATGTATGAGATAGTTTATGACAAGTTATTGTTCATGTATATGGGAGACTATATGGAAGCCTCGAAATTTCGCTACACTATTTAGGAGGTTATTATTCATGTTATTCTTGGATTTGTGTGTGTGTGTGTGCGTACACACACTCTTTCTCTCTCATCTATAAATAACTCTCTCTCTCTCTCTCTCTCTCTCTCTCTCTCTCTCTCTCTCTCTCTCTCTCTCTCTCAACAAATAAAGAAGCTAGAAAAAATCCTAGTAGTGTGATGATGGTAAATACAAATAGCCAAAAACAAAGTAGCTTAGTTTCCATTGCTCGATTTTTGGTCTCGCTCAGCATACTACCTCATCAATGTGAATAGCTTATTTGTTGTGTTCTCTATTTCTTTTCTAGCTCTAACAGTGATATAAACTATTTTTGAGCTTGATTTTTACATTTGGATCCTCTGTCTCTTATGTTATCATCAACCTCTTTCAAGGCCTTTCGAAAGATTTTGCTTTCATAACCTGCCAAGGAAGAGCATAATTAATATTGTATTACTAGGTTTCTTTGTTTGTGGGACCTCTCAACCTCCCAGCCAATATACTAAGAAACCCTGCAATAGTACCTCTATTGTATGACCTCCCGACCTCCTAGTTCTACCATCCCCATTCTAAATCTATATCTTAGGAATGTGAGAATTATGTCTAGATCATACTCTCTTACCAAGAAACTAGCCATTTGTCCTAGTCCTATTTCTTGTAGTTTCTCCAATACTCTTGGCTCCTAAATAATTGTATAACATATAGGTGCATGATATACAAATACCCACTTTCACCAGTCAGGTCCATACTCCACTTGCCACACTAGGATTCTTTACCTAGCATCTCTAAGCCATGTCTTTGAATAATTGTGCTTGATTGCATATCCCTCCGAGTTCAAGACCGATGGATCAAGAAACTCTGATATTCTCTTCTTGGGGATTACCCTCAAACTTCCAGCATAGCTCTTTTGAGTCTTCATCGACATGATGTCTACACTTGATAATTTATATTGGCCAAAGACTTCTCCATTTAAGTTTATAAAGTGCAATTAGTAATATTGCAATGCATCTAGGACTTCTATCTAGAACTCAAGACATTGTTTTGTCTAAATTTTTTGAGTTTTATCCCACTTTTGTGGTGAGTTCTTAATGCCCTTTTTTCTTCTCATTGAGGTAGTCAAAGATCCTAGAAGTTGGAGACTCACAAGATACCCCTCTCCCTGCCTAGACCTTGCACACTCTTCAACGAGTGTGGTCGAAGAGTTAGTGGCCATGAAGTTTAATAGTGAAGATAGATTCCTTTGTTGGGCAAGCTAATGCTGGAAAATGAAGTCAAGATACCTCAGGAAAAATGCAAATGCATTGAAGTGGACTTTCTTTTGAAGAAATAAAAATTTCTAAAAATATATGGTTATCTATTATCGAGGGTCATGGATTTTTTAAGCTATAGTGCAACCTTTGGAATGGGCAATGATCTTACTTAGAGTAGATTAGAAATAAATATTCTAAAAATAGACAATTGCCGACTATTAAGCGTCATGGATTTTTTGAAGTTATAGTGTAACCTTTAGAATGGACAATGATCTTACTTAGAGTAGATTAAAAAAAAAGTGAGCCAAATTGAAAATTTTAGGCCTTTTCAAGTTTTTTCAGGCTTTAAAAACCTTGTCTGGGTCCCGGGCTACCCAGTGCAGCTTCTAGTAGTTAATCTTCAATGTGAATGAGCTTTTGTATGCTCGTAGTAGAAAGTACTAAGACAAACATAAAAATGATTGGGACCCCCCCACATGCTCACAAAGTTTGGTCACCTTCACTTTGTGACCAACCCTCATCAATTGATTTTAGTAGCCTTTTTTGTTGTTTGGCAAATTAGCCTGATTTAGCATTAAATGCTAAAAATAGGTAGTTCATAGTCTTAGGTGGGGTTGAGATTTTGCATGCTTGTAAAGGGATATGATCATGGACCTTCGCTTAATATCTCATGTCATCCCGACCACCCATCATCAAGATTTTTAAAATGCAGTGAATTTATAGGACATTGCGAAAGTCATAAATTTTTTAACAGAATTGTCCCGTATTTTCTTCAAATGGAAATTTTTGATAAAAATAAATAAAGTGTAAAGGCAATGCATAGACTTACTAAGGCATGACCAGCCATGCAGTTTTTATTTAAAAAATATAATTAATGAATTTTTAGGCCCAAAAAGCATATTTTTAAGTGCAAATTCATGAAGAAGATCAAAATGAAGCCACATAAGAACTAGAAAGCATAAATTGGGCTTTTAAGAATCACTTAGCAAGAAAAATAATTAAATTTTAGGTTCAGCCCATAGTTTTGATAATAGTGTAGAAATGAGATGGAATTAAGTAGAAAGTAGAAATTTATGCATAGATAGGGTGAAAGAAACAAAATGTTGAGTTTATGGTTGGCTATAAGAGATTATTATGATAATAACTAGTTTTTAATGCAAAAGTTGTTTATTAAGATCTAAAAATAACAAAAAACAGCTAAATATGCATTAAAATAGCCAAAAAAAAAAAAGTGAACGTGTAGAATAAAATAATCCCCTTAATTAAGCTTTAAAAACATAATTACCACTTTCGATCTGAAAAATAGGCAATGAAATGCTCAATTGAGCTTACAGCTTATTTAACATCCCAGTTTGTAGATTTTGACCTAAGTGTTTGAGGGGTTTTCTAGCAAGTTCAAAAAATCTCCAAATTTATCCACATCCATGTGAAGTTTGGGCTATGTGTAGTTTGTTGTACATTCAAACCCCATATGAATTTTTACAAGTATCTTGTATGTGTAGGGGCTTTATTTTTTAAGCTATGAAGGAGGTTTTTGCTTCTAGGGTAAGCATGATATAAAGGATCAATAATTTAATATTTATAATGACCTTTGGTGGTCAGAACTACGCAAGATTTAGTACAAGGCAACTACATACTTTCTAAAACACTATTGCCAAGGCCACATCCCAAATTGAGTAAATCTTTAGGCTAAAATAGCATGCATGGATAACTCCTAGGCCCTTGGCATGCAGCTTGCAAATCTTTGTCAAATGCCTAATTTAACAGCCCCGTATACATGCTTGTATATGTCCATTTGATTCCCTGCTTGATCTGTATGGCAAGTCTAATGTATGAATAACATATCCTATGGCCCATGCATTAAATTGATGGTCAAGAGGGTTGCATTTAAACCAGGCATGGGTAAGAAATTGGCCATGTATGCCTGTTGTTGCTTTAGGCATTTTTCTACTTCTAAACATTCTTGTATATGTCATTTGACTCCCTACTTGATTTGTTGCAAGTCTAATGTATGAATAACATATCCTATGGGCCATGCATTAAACTTATGGTCAAGAAGGTTGCATTTGAACTAGGCATGTGTATGAAATTGGCCATGTATGCCTCTTGTTGCTTTATGCATTTTTCTACTTCCAAACAAGGCCTATGTGATATTCCTTGACTAAACGTGGGTATCCAAAATGTAACCAAACTTTGTCTATCAATGAATGTCATCTAGTTACTTGCCTCTACATAATATCATACCATTTGGGCAAAAATAAGGGCATATACTAGTCAAGTGTAAATAAGAGTTGACTATTTTGTCCATATTTCACTTAGTAGGGGGGCTTTATTAGTGTAGCCACTCTGTCCAAGTATCTGATTACGATGAGATTTGACATGCAAGTAGCTTATACATATTCTAGCTCATGTGCAAGACCTTGTATTCATCAATCACCTATAGGATACTTTTTAGCCAAGTGTATACAACTTTTTGCTCCCCTAGCCCCACAACCCTTCAACTCTAGGCTGGACAGCTACTATGTCTGAAAACATAACATAAATATGTTAGAAGTTCACAATGTTTGCTAGTTTGGTGTACCATTTATGCTTGTATCAGCTCGCTTTGGCATCCAATAATGGGAAGGCCTTCTTTTTACTAGGAAAGAAATTTTGCATCAGAGCTTGCATTATGCACAGTCATTGCCCAGGCAGCACAAAATATCAATTTTTTCTATTTGAATCACCATACATGGTTTGATATTCACGTACCTCATGGTGTCATGAACCTATATAAATGAGCATGTGTCAATAGGATGCTATAAATAGGAGGCGTGGGAACAAGTATTTGCTTTCTTGTCTTCTTGTGAAAGCATTGTTCAGTGCACTCTTCCAGAAGCCTAAAAACATGTTAGGCTGATTCAATTTGACTTGAGGCTAGGTGTTCCTAGGGTATGATATATAATGAGCTCTTATACATGACCATCCATTAGTTTTTTGTTTTGGCATGGCACCATCAATAATAAGGCTTGGTTCTTCATGAGAGAGGTTGGCAATGTTGATAATGCGATAGTTTTTTGTTTTGGCACCATCGATGATAAAGCTTGGTTCTTCATAAGAGAGGTTGCCAATATTGATTTCACCTGGATGGATTTACCTTTGTCCAACTGCACTGATAACCTTCTCACATTGATGATTTAGGATTGTTTTGAAGAGGGGCTATCAATGAAGAGGTTTTTGTGATAGAAGCCTTTGATGACTCCTTTGGTGATGTTGGTGGTCGAAGAGGGGCTCTTGGAGTAGGAGCTTCATCATGAAGTACTACCAATTTAGAGGGTAGGTCTTTATTATCCATGGCAGCTCGAGATGCCATTTGCTCAAACAAAAGGTCTATTGACACTGAAAGTTACAAAGCTAGAGTAGGATTCAATCTGTGTTATTGGTGTTGATAGGGTTTAAGAAGGGATATATACAAGAGTGGTTGTCGACTACGAGATTGTGAAGTTGGAGGTAGAAGCATGTTCTTTTTATAGTCAGGAGGGAGTTGAAGAGATAGAGACTTTGTTAGAAAATGCTCCTAATGGAGAAGGCAAGTTTTCAAGTTATGGAGCCTTGTAGCCTTTTATGCGCAGCTTCATGTACAATTTTAAGTGTCGGATCCTCTCTATCACAAAATGGTACCACCATTTTCATGTTGCAGATCTTCAAGGTGGTTATATTGTTAACAAAGCATGGTGTAGAATTGGAAGCAATAATCTATTCCCATCCTAGAACTAAGTTTTTTTCCCAACACAAACTCAATCACAAAAAACTTACAGTTAAGGGGGTTAGTTTGCTATATGTACAAAGTATCCCAAACATGGCATATTCATGTCCTATGTGAAGGTAATCCACTCATGATGAGATTATAGTGTAGGTTGACCTAAACTCTGATGATATTTCCAAATAGTTCAAATCCTACATGAAATCTTGGTAGATTTAGAGTAGGGTCAAGGTCAGGCATTGGGATTTCAAGCTCCATGGGTTTACTTGGTTAAGGTTTCATTTATGGAAGTTTTCTTGTAAGAGTATTGTGAATGTAGTCATGAAATTAGAGTAGATTCAAGTTTAGGCACTGGGGTTTCAAGCTCCATGGGTTTATTTGGTTAAGGTTCCATTTCTGGTAGCAGTTGTTCCTCTTCTTATAAGAGTAGTGTGAATGTAGTCGCATTGGCTGCTCTAGGTGATAGTTTGCATTGATTAGTTAATAGAGTACTGAGAACTACTTATCCAAAAAGCCACCCAAGATGATTTCATCAAGGCCATCTCAGGAGTAACCTAGAACTCCCCATTTATGTTAATCCCCTCAATGAGGATAGTGAAATAACCCCATATTTCCATGTATTTCCCACCACTAGCATCTATCACATCAATGTGTAGGGGTGAGTGTGGATTGTCCCAAGGATACCCAAGTTTCCCCAAATATAATGTTATGAATGGCTTTAGGGAAAATCACTATTTTTTCCATTTGACATTATTTCCCATAGGTAAATCTAGCTAAAATTTGATATTCTCCTCAAGTGGAATCATGGATGTCTCAATTTCCCATTCACTTTGAGATGGAAGCATCAAATCTTCATTCCCCCCAAAAGTTGGCTTTCCTCATTTTGGCTCTCAACATTCTCAAGAGTACCCGATGTTGTTAAGTATTTCCTTAAGTTTAAATAGGTTGAAAATTAATAGAATTTAAGGTTGGAGTGAGTCTTGAGAGAAGGACATACAATGGCAATATAGTCCCCTTACTATGTTTACAAAGAAGACCTTGTGAAGACCTTGGAGATTCACATGTGACATTAGTATACACCTCTATGTAGGCTTTTAGATCTTGGTACAAGTCACGATTAGATTAGAGGGGTGTAAAGATGGAAGATACATTGTCATAAGAAGATGAGGTTGCGTCTCCAAATGCATATCTAAAATGAGGTGCAACAACATCCTTTGTCACAGACTCTCTAGATCTTACAATCTCATTCTGAATTGAATACTGACTTGTATTATCATATGTAGATTCTTTCTCTAATTTATCCGCATCGTGGTTTGATGGATTGGCTTTGACAGATAGTGCCTCTTCCTCTTGAAAAGGAATTGGTACTCCTCTTTTTATTGGCTATCTTTTGGTTTTAATAAGATGTGGTTTAATGTTAGCTAGTGAACTAGTCAATATCTCAACAACTTTGACCACGGTCTCTTGAACATGTTGTTCTCTGAGGCTATTCCTATAGGGCTCTTGTCTTGCTCTTATCTTGGGGTAGTGAGTTGGGTCTTCGTGGTTTGATTAGACTATCAATTACACTAGATGAGGTGCTAGAACTAGTTTTTCCATATGATGTGCTTTGATTTGACTATCAATTGCACTGCTAGAACTAAAATTTTCCATATGATGTGCTTTGATTTGACTATCAATTGCACTGCTAGAACTAAATTTTTCATATGATATTTATTGGATGAGTAGGAGGTTCTTCCCATTGTTCTTTCCCATGTGACAAGAACAAGCACTTGTAATAGCAAGTGTTGCATCCATTGGATACTTGGTGTTAATTCTTGTGCATTATGTTACCTTTACCTCTCAAAATGCCTTACAATGACTACAACATAGAAAAACTGGCTTATGGTACATGTAATGTGAAAAGAGATGGTGGTGTGCCCACAATGTGCACAGTATAATTGTCATCATCAACAAGAGAAAGGGGTCATAGTTTTGCTGATAATTTAGCTCATCACCTTTCTTGTGACTTTCTAAGCTTTTAAGCATATTCTGTAATGAACATCTCAGAGATCAATGTCTCTTTATTCTTTGCTTTCATTGGTTTAGAGATGAGAAAGGGTTCATATCAGTGGTATCCCCATCATGTTATCATCCAATTTCTTCTTTGCAACATTGATCAAAAGAATTTGGATTTAAGACTATGATCAAATTGTGCAAAGTGTTTTTCTTTAATCCCATGAGGAAACATCGCTTCATTTATGTAGCATTAAGTTTCTTCTAAACCTCACATTATGAGTTGAGGGTTTTCATGTGTAAGATGTAATTCCATACAGTTTCCTCAAGTCTCCACTCTATCATGTAGAGCTTTGTTGTAGCACTCCACCTAGGGCCTTATCTCGAGAATCCATAGATAAAGGAAGTCTTTAAAATTTTTTAATTTTCCTTAATCACATGCATCATTGTGATGAACCATCTACTACTGGCCTTTCCCTCTAAGCATAGAGTAAGTACGTGTACCTTGGTTGCATGTATTGAACAAGATCGGTAGTAGTTGTTACTATAGCTCATCCCCTTTCTTGTTGACTTTCTAAGCTTTCAAGAAAGGAATTATAGAATTTTACGATACATCTCAAAGATCAACGTCTCTTTGCTCCTTGTTTTCATTGATTCAGATGAGGAATGGTTCATAACAACGCTATCTTCCATCATGTTATCATCCAAACAAATTGCTTCTTTGCATAAGGTGGAGTTGTTTCAAGCACTAGCTGTCTGGGAGGAGACGCCATAACATTGCTCCTTGATATTATCATCCCGATCCATCTTGGTATTTATGTGCCACATTTTGGGGCTCTACTTATATTCATCCGTGCAATTGCACCTACATTATTTAGGTGTGCTATGCCTTTCTGTCCACATTATGTTTTTGTAATCCACTAGAGTTGATGCATTTTTGGAAAGTTGCCACTTGCGCTATTATTAAGAAGGTTTAAAAAGTGTTGTATGCTTTGTTGTGTTCTTTTTTGTTGTCATATGTTTCAATCTCAATACACATATCTTGGTGTTGGTTCGGACTCCGAAATGCTCACTGTGATGGTGTAATTGATTTTGAATCGTAATGATTTGCATGCGAATTTCCATTTACTGATCAAGTCTAAAGGTATACTAGCTGTGAAGGAAAGGTTCTCTACAAAAACACATGTAATCCATTCCTAGATGTGTTGAATTTGTGTTGGCGTTCTCATTACTTGCCTTAGCCTTCTTGTGTTCCTGTTCCTTGAAATGTATCACTCGATTTTTTCCTTGCTCAGAGAATGGGAGGACTCACTCCAAAGCTTCACTCCGCCACCGCTGCACTCCAAAGGAAGCTCGACCCTCCTCTCACTCAATCTCTCTTTCACATACGCTCACACATACACAATGTGCATATAACAACTCTAATTGAATCAGGGAAGCAAGACACAAGAGAGAAAGAGAGTAAAGAAGAAGAGCACTCTATTAGTTGCATAAGAGAATGAGTCATGAGAGTTATATTTTAGGTTTTGTAGGTGACCTCTAGGGTTTTTACTCTTGGGTGGCCAAAGTTAAAAGTCTGGTCCTCGGGCTCATTTGGCCACTCTAGCTAGTGTAAACACCTATTCTAAGCTAGCACTCTCAACCTAGGATCCCGTGGGATGCCTTTAATAGGAGCACACACGTAAAATATACAATACATAGTTTTCCTATGAATTTTGGCCTTTTCGATGCTTGTGGCCTAAAATAAGTACGGTGGCTGCTGTTGACGCTATAGAGGTCCCACGGGGAAGGGTTGACATACCCCCCTTCTTGATGCAGATTCTGTCCTCGGAATGTTGACGAAGATTTGTCGAGGCATATGTTGGATGCATGTTGGCATTGGAAATGTCGAAGGACTTGAAAGATCTGCAAGGCAACATGGTACAACGAGTAAGCTGCTCTTGTGGAAAATATTGAAATTCAAGCATAATGCAAACACCTAATCAAGCAAGCGAGGAAAGATTTTGCGATTGCTCAAATTTTCTAGTTAAGACAAGGGTAACATTAAGATTGGTCCAAATTCGATCTAAACTAAGATGGAGCAAAAGGCATGCATTGGGTTATGACCTTAGTCTCTACACACATCTCTAGCTAATATCTAGCCTCATAAAAGAAACTACCAAGTGATTATTACATGCGTTTGGTTTGATTCTTTTATTTTTTATTTTTTATTTAATAAGAAGAGAAAAATATTAAAGTAGGGTGCCACCCTGTAAAGACCTAAGCAATGGCCCAAAGACCTCATACAAGAGTTTCTAAGAACCGCTAAGTACCTCTACATCGATGGTTTTTTTTTAAAGCCCTTTATTGATAGGTTTTTATCTACAAGGTCCCATCCTGTGGAGTTTAAGGCTGCAATCCCAAGGCTCCATCACTAAGATCCAAAAGACATACCTATATCGCACATGGCGATGGTTATCTTCTTGTGGGTTTTTTTATATTTTTGCTTTGTTTTTTATTTTTTGTTTAAACTAGTTTTACTTTCACAATTCACCTAGAAGGCTATATTCTAACTAAAGAGAGCACACTAAGGAAGGTGAAGTACTTGGCATACTTTAAGGTCCATCTCGGAAAGGATTCAACTACAACCGAATCCTAAATGGGTATCCAAGTAAGAACTAGAAAAGTGATACACCAGTCACATAATGATGCAACCAAGCACTCAAACAAACACTAAATGGAGAATCATAAAAAAGATTGAAATAATAGCAATAGTTGAGGATGGGTTTAGAATACACCTGGGCAAGTGGGAAAATCCAGTCCATATCAAGGTTGCATGTCCAGTGTAAGTTGTAAATCTAAATCTGTTCTCGACTGCACCTCAATAGCCTGTAAAATAAACTCATCTAGCAAGCTCATCATCAGATAACCATAGCTCGTAAGCATGCTCCGATTCAACATCCCTAAGTTGATTTTCTTCTCCTCACTTGGGTTAGCATCATATATATATGTCTCCTCTAGTATACCACACAATGGTCTGAGTGTATCTTCATTGTGATATGGCATGGGTACTATAGGTAAGTGAGCTAAGTAGCTACCGCGAGCTAAGCTATCTAGGAAATCACCCACCATGCTCTAGAATGGACAAGGCGTCGGTAACATTACTTCATATAAAGAGGGTGTAAGCCCATAAGTTCTTGCTCTCCTCCCTTGCTCTACAAGTTGTTCCTATGTAGTTCTTACTTGATAGGGTCCTCCCATTGGGTAATGTACACTCACGTCATCGTATCGTTGTGGTGTCTCTCTCCTACCCTGGCCTCTAATAGTCCTATCCCATAGCACCTAAAATAGGTTCTATAGTGCCAACATAAGTAGGACGTTGTGTACCACATGTGAAGCTCTCACAAGTAAAGCATGGTGCAAAGGGATGGAACTGTCGGTAGAACAGGTCTACAAAGGTGGCTCCACATCGCTCCCCTAGTGGTGCATAAAAATAGTGTGAGTGGGTTTGGAAAGGAAGAATACTTAGTTGCCCTTGATAATACCATTTCACGCAATCCGAGTCCAAGAGAGGGTCACTCATATCGATCCACGAAAAAGTCCACTCTCACGACTTGTAGTCACAATGGAGTTGTACTTCATTCTCTTATTTTGACATGTGCTCTCTCTCATCAATTTTTTAAAATCTTTAGGATTAGTCGGTTTTTAGTTATGTGTATAGGTGCTATATTGTTGTACATGTTGGTGCAAGCTATATTATCATGGGTTAGCTTTTTTCAACAAGCTCCCTCTTGATATGGACATGAGCTTTGTCGGGGAGAAAAATGTGGAGGATACCAGTAATGATATTAGCATAAGTCCATCCCTTTCAACCGGGCTCCATCAGTGTTTGTTGGTAGTTGGTGATGAAAGTTCTTTTTTTTATCATAGCTTTTCCTTTGATGGCATTTGAGCTATTGAAGCTTTTATCCACACCAAGGAAACTTGGGAATTTGTAAGCGGTAGCAGTGAGAGACTAGTGATATACATTTATGTTTTGGTATCCAAATACAATGATTACCCTTGTAGTAGCCTTGAGCTTTCAATAGGCGACAACATTGAGACTAGTGATAATACATTTATGTTTTATAAAAACTTTTAATAAATATCCAAATACAATGATTACCCTTGTAGTAGCCTTGAGCTTTCAATAGGCGACAACAGTGAGACTAGTGATAATACATTTATGTTTTATAAAAACTTTTAATAAATAGCTTACCATTTGCCTAGGCCAACTAGTGCAACGTGATCAATACAGGATAGAGAGAATTCTTTTGATGGGAGGCCCCATCAAAAAAAAGTTAACAGAAATCTCTCCCCCTCACACACACACACACAACTATATAAAAAACAATCAAAAAATGATTATTTTATTCTTCTCTTTTATTTGTATTAATAAAGAGATCAAACATCAACATAAATTGATCATGTAATGATTCTATGTTACCTATAAGTAAATTATCCTCAGTGAATAAATAATAACTATTTATTATTAATCAATGATATTTTCATGTATTTATGTAAAAAGGCATCTTTCAAAATGGAAGGTAGGCCTTTTGAGAACCTTTCTCTGTGGGGAAAAAAAACAACGGCAAAACATCTGCAAGGGGCTGAAACAGCCTATCAAAACCAGTGATGATACAGCGTGAGCACTCTGGTGGATGCAACCGGCATCTCCTAAGTAAAAACTAGGTATAGTGATGGTGACTAGTCACCGAAGGTGCCATATATTGAGACTTATGGGATTACACAACCATCTCAAGACCTCATCCTTTGTGTGTGTGGGTGTGTGTGTGTGTGTGAGAGAGAGAGAGAGAGAGAGAGAGAGAGATGGGGAGGTGGGTTCGACATCTACCTCATATTCTTGGTAATCAATAGGCTCCTCGAAGCTTATTTGTTTAAGAGGTGTCACCCTTGGTGGAGGGTGGTTGCGGTCCCAAGACTGGTGGAGGTAGTGACACATTAGGTGCATGGTGCATGCCCTTTGATAGGAGTTGTTGCATAGGATGTTCAACCATTGTTGCTTGATTGTTACAGGATCGAGGGCTAGCTTTTGTTGCAGTGCCAGCAATGCTAGCTATGATCTTGTTGTATTGGAATTGCCCTGTAGGCGTGTTCGGCAATCTTGGGCTTCGTGACCATAGCGCCCATAAAAGCTACAATTACCATTGTAAACGAGCTCTTAAAATTGGACATTGTATGAGCCAAGGGCACTTGTGAGGATGTCCCCCTTGCTCTAGGGTGCATTCGCAAAGTAGAGGAAGATGCAAGGAATCGATGATCTTGGATGAAGTTTACTCCTTCTGCAGCCCTAGCCGATGAAGTGGATGTGTTAACTAGGCCTGGAGCCATTGTTATAGAAATTGATGCAACCATGGTTGCCATAGTTGTAACCGAAGGCATGAAACTAATGGGCAACCTTGCATGGTTGGTCATAGGTGCCGTAGAACCCATTACCACAAAATCTAGAATTGTGCTAACAGCTTTTGACCACCTGTAAACGAGAAACCTATAAAACAGAGATTGAAGACATAGGAACTGCTTCTCCTATAGTGCCTTTGGGAGGTACAGTCTTCATGAAATCAAATTTTTTTTTCTTCTCAAAACCTTGTGATCCAGGTTCAACATCCATTCCAAATTTGAGTGGCCGTTGATCCTACAACTTTCCACTCTTGGGACCGAAAGTTCTCTCCATCTCAATCTTAAGAGGCTGCAGGAACATCCACCAAGCCTTTCACACTGAGGTGGAACACAACCCCTTACTCTCGACATCACGAGGAGGAGATATTTTCGCCTGTGGTGCTCTGAAGGGTGCCGCCTCACTTTCACAATTAATATTTTTGCTCCAAAAGGACTTGATGAATTATAAAAACTTTTAATAAATAGCTTACCATTTGCCTGGGCCAACTAGTGCAACGTGATCAATACAAGATAGAGAGAATTCTTTTGATGGGAGGCCCCATTAAAAAAAAGTCGACAGAAATCCCCCCCCCCCCCCCCCCCCCCCCCCCCCCCCCACACACACACACACACAAAACTATATAAAAAATCAATCAAAAAATGATTATTTCATTCTCTTTTATTTGTACTAATAAAGAGATCAAACATCAACATAAATTGATCGTGTAATGATTCTATGTTACCTATAAGTAAATTATCCTCGGTGAATAAATAATAACTATTTATTATTAATCAATGATATTTTCATGTATTTATGTAAAATGGCATCTTTCAAAATGGAAGGTAGGCCTTTTGAGAACCTTTCTCTGTGGGGAGAAAAAATAACGGCAAAACATCTGCAAGGGGCTGAAACAGCCTATCAAAACCAATGATGATACAGTGTGAACACTCTGGTGGATGCAACCGGCATCTCCCAAGTAAAAACTAGGCATAGTGATGGTGACTGGTCACTGAAGGTGCCATATGTTGAGACTTATGGGATTACACAACCATCTCAAGACCTCATCCTGTGTGTGTGTGTGTGTGTGTGTGTGTGTGTGTGTGAGAGAGAGAGAGAGAGAGAGAGAAATCATTGGCTATAAACTAAGGCTATCTTGTGCCAAATCTCTAATGATCTTGTAGCAACAGCCCCTCTTGACATGTGAAACCAGACCAGCCACCAAGCAGTACAAAAAAGTTGAGAGTTGACATTGATCATAGAATGAACACATAGTTTTGCATATAACGAATTCCATCAAATATATGTGCAAGCATCAAATATAATTTTACATATAGCAATATACAAGGTAAGCCCAAGAAAAATGGGGTCTTCATAGCATCACCTCATGTACATTTGAAACTACAGTTTGTCACTGACATGACGGTCATGATACCACGTGATTTGATCTAAAGAATGCAATTAAACTGTCATATAGATCATCCTTAGCGCTTACACTAAGAACAAAGTCCAAGTGGGCATAGTTTTCAAGATACAGGAGCTCCACATTGCACAGCACTTTCCCAAGCATGAGCAGAACATCATCCAAGTCGGCCATAGCATCCAGTCCTCCATATGCCATAAACACAGGAAGATCTTTTGGAATTCTAGAGAGATCATATGAAGGTGCAGTGTTGCTTGCATAATGCCTCCAATTTCCCAGCCAGCCATAGTCAAACTTCCCAAACGTACCCTTTCTAATCACTGCCAATGAACAAAAGCACAGCTCACATGTTTCAACAAAGACTTCTGAATGCTGTTATGAATGCTTTCGAAGTTTGCAGTCCGACCCATGCACATACGCGTGCATACACACATGCATAAATAGATAAGTGCGGGTGCATGTGCAGGCACAGGCTGGCAGGCATAAACTAGAAAGCCAAAGTCAGCCCTTAATTGCAAGTGTTACAGTCAATCTTCTATTTCAAAGCAGCACATTGAACAAGAGAAATTACAAGCAAATAAAATCAACTTTTACTCTGAAAAAGATGCTCAAGATTCTTCGTAGAAGACGGATGAGGCTCAAATTTGAGGTAATATGAGATCCTTGAATCGTTGAAACAACAGTTTGGTCCTGCAGAGGGCGCTCAAGTTTGAATTCAAGATTTGATGTGACATTCAAATTACAAGACAAAGCATGCACTGCTAGAAAAACTATGATGCGAAGAGAGGCAGTTATGCATTCATAGGTTACTCACTATTTTGATTTTTATGCACTTACCTGTAATTGATGTTAGCAGGTCCCCACAGTTCACCTCCTTAGTAGTGCAGACACGATCAACAATCTCCACAGCGAACTCACTGCCCAAATAAGAAAGCCCAGTTTAGATGCCTCAAAAAAAGGTATGATAAGCTCACGCACAGGCACACACATTCACATCTATCTACCTATCTAAATATCTATCTATCTACATATACATATGGATGTATATGTGTGAGTATCTATACATATATGCCTGCAGGTTATCACGACCTTGTAAGGGTGCTGGTGGGTAGAAGTCATCATCAAGCATGTAGAAGCGGCCAGAGGTCACCCCTAGGGGCTGACCAAGGGCCTACATCATGTACATTCATTCAGTAACCTTTTTGTACCATATTAATACAAGAAAAAACCTCACACCAACTCTCTCTCTCTTCTTCTCTCTCCTGTGTCTTAATCATGTTAAATCAACATCTTGTTCTTAGGTTGTGGATCAGTACAGCAAGGCTTCTGTGCATGCAACATTGGTATCAGAGCATTCAAGCTCAACCACTAAGCATGGTCCCAAGGAGGTTGCCAAGATCCATCAAAAGAATGCAGTAGGGTAGCAGACGGAGTGGTCTACATCAGGCGAAGCTAGAGGAAAGCATTCCTTGAGGGTATGTACTCAGAAATAGTACATCATTAAGCTCTTAGATCAGTCCCAAAGGCCTAGCAATAGGCATGATCAGTTCCAGCAGGTGACCCACTGCTATGTTAAGGGGAAGGGATAGTAGGCATGGGGGTAGCAGTGGAACAGATGCTTAGTTCCTCAACAAGACTTGGAAGTGGAGATCAGAAGTGGGAGGTGTTCAAGCAAAAAAAGTCAAAAGTTAAAGTAGCATGTCAGCATCAGTAGTCCAAGGACGAAGGATGACTGAGTGTCCACCCCGTCATCAAGTTTAGTAGGAGGCGATGTCACGTGCACGCCCGTCCCATGGCTAATCTCCAGCATGAACATCATAATCCTTGATTAATATAGCAGTTAGGATAGCATTTAGAGCATCAGCATTAGCATCATTACATCAGCAATAGCATCGGTATTAGCATCAGCATGAGCACCATCAGCATCATCATCATCATCACCACCACCATGGAGGGCATGGGAGCCCTGTCGGCAGCCAGCAGAAGACATAGGCAGCAAGCAACCAAGCACCAGAGTGAATGCCATCAAGTGTGGGCAAGCATTAAGTGAAGCGCAGCATTTTAGCAATTTATTCAATGAATATTTGTCCAAGCAGCAGACCGACAGCACCTTTAGCTGGCCGACCAGCAACCTCACCATATATATATAAGCATGAGCCAATCATTGGCATAGTACATTTAGTCATTTAGCATATTCAGAAGTAGAAGTCATCATCAAGCATGTAGAAGGCGCCAGATGTCACCCCTAGGGACTGACCAAGCTCCTACATCATGCACATTCATTCATTAACCTTTTTGTACCATATTAATACAAGAAAAAACCTGCACCAACTATCTTCTCTCCCCTAGGTCTTAATCATGTTAAATCAGCATCTTGTTCTTAATCAAGCTTAGGGCTGTGGATCAATACAACAAGGCTTCCATGCGTGCAACAGCTTGCGCATGGATGGTGGCTATGTCCCTCCCTTGCCTTGGAGATTGAAAGCCTCAAAAATAAACTGCCGGAAGGTTTAGTGGCCACAAAGAACGAGATGGAGAAAGAGTGTACACTTCCTCTGAATTAGCTTGTACACTTCCTCTAGATAAGTACGTACTATGTATACACTTATTGCAGCCAATGGTGCCAATATATGTATGAAAAATGTATTGTATGTTCCAGGGATAAAGAAAAATCTGCTCTCTGTCTCAGCCATAAACGACCAAGGTTTAAAGGTTGAATTTGAAGATGGAAGTGTTTGGTAAAAGACCCATCAAAGGGTTATGAAATAGTCACTTCTGGAACACGATACAAAGGCTTGTATAAGCTGGACAGCTATGACAAGCGTACTTATGATGCAAATACAGTGGCTGCCTACACTCCTACTATGCATGATGCAGAGCTATGGCATGCTCGTTTTGGACATGTAAATTTTCGGAGTTTGATGCTTATGCAGAAGCATCATATGGTTGATAATATGCCACCTCTTGAGTCTCCAACAAGACATGTATGTGAGGGGTGTATTTTGGGAAAAGATGCAACGAAAACCATTCCCCAAAGATGGAGCTGTTAGAGCTGAAAGTAAATTACAGCTCATACATAGTGATGTGCGGACACCAGCCATAGGGGGGCATCTTTACTTCGTCACATTCATTAATGACTACTCCAGGTTTGCTTGGGTTTACCCTTTGAAAGGATAGAGGTGGAGAATACATGTCAAATGCATTCAAGGATTATATGCTTCAAAAGGGCATCAAACACCAATGTACTGTGCCTTATACACCGCAGCAGAATGGTGTAGCTGAAAGGAAAAATAGATCTCTCATGGAGATGGCAAGATGCATGGTGAAAGCACAAAAGTTGCCTCACAAATTTTGGATAGAAGCTATAATGTGTGCAACTCATGTGTTGAACAAGTGTCCAACAAAAGCTTTGAAAACCATAACACCATTTGAGGCTTGGTATAGCCGAAAACCAACAGTGGATTATATGCGTACATTTGGGTGTTTGGCATATGCACATGTGCCAGAACAACTCCGAACAAAGCTAGATGACAAAGCAATGAAATGCATTTTTGTGGGCTACAGCAATGAGAGCAAAGGATACCGTCTTTATAATCCAACTACACGAAGGATTTTTGTCAGTAGAGATGTGGTATTTGCTGAAAATTCAGAACAGCCCATGTACAGCTTGTATAAAAGTAATGATACAGGCATACAGGACATGTTTGATGGACTATTACCCATTGCAATAAGGGGGGATTCAGATCAGCCAGCCCCTACACAAGAAAATCCTCATGTAGAACATGTGGAACAGCCAGCCATTCAGCCCCCTTCTATGGAAGAAGTGGAAGATCTTGTCAGGGAAGAGCAAACAGCCATAGACACAGCCAAGTCAGTGCCAAGATGGTTGCTGCAAGAAAGCAAACTTGCAGCTCCACTCACAGGTAGAACAAGGGCTAGTTCCAGCCATGCTTTGAATATACATCGTGGGGAGTCTGCATTAGCAATGGGTGGTCCCTTTGATTCAGAAGAGCCTTCTTCTTATGAAGAAGCACATGAGAATGAGCATTGGGTGCTATGCAAGCTGAAATCTCTTCTATCATGAAGAACAATACTTGGGATCTTGTGGAATTGCCTAAAGGCAAGCATGTCATTGGAACAAAGTGGGTGTACAAAGTCAAAAGAAAGTCTAATGGTACTATTGACAGGTACAAAGCAAGACTTGTGGCTAAAGGCTACTCCCAGAAAAAGGGAATAGATTATGAAGAGACTTTTGCTCCTACTTCGAGAATGACCACAATAAGATCAGTGATTGCATTGGCTGCACATAAAGGATGGAAAGTGCATCAATTAGACATCAAAACTGCATTCTTAAATGGGGATTTACAGGAGGAAGTATATGTAAATCAGCCCACTGGTTTTGTAGTTCTTGGTGAGGAACATAAAGTATGTAGGTTACACAAAGCATTGTATGGGTTAAAGCAAGCTCCAAGAGCTTGGTATGATAAAATACATGCTCATCTAACCAGCCAAGGCTATGTGAATAGTCCAGCTGAAAGCACATTGTATGTGAAGAAAACCGATGCCGATATTCTCATAGTCATCTTGTATGTAGATGACATGCTCATTACAGGTACTAGCAAAGCACAAATTTCAGATTTCAAAGCTGATCTGAAAGCTGAATTCGATATGTCAAATTTGGGGCCTTTACACTACTATCTCGGCATACAGTTTATACATTCAGATGATGGCATTGTTATGCAACAAACTAAGTACATAAAAAGTTTGCTAAAAAGGTTTCACATGGATGAATGTAAGCCCATTTCTACTCCGGTAGAGCCAGGCGTACGGCTTACTATGCATGATATTGGAGAGCCTTTTGAGGCCGGCATTTACAGCCAGGCAGTGGGATGTCTCATTTACTTGTGTAACACGAGGCCAGACATATCTTTTGGGGTGTCTTTGTTGAGCAAATTCATGCACAGCCCAGGCACAAAGCATTGGCAAGCAATCAAACGCATTTTTCGTTATCTCAAGGGTACCCTAGATCTTGGTTTGTTCTATCCCAAGGGAGGCAGCTTGCAGCTTTATGCATACAGTGATTCAGATTGGGCTGGTGATTATGATACCATGCAATCCACCAGTGGAAATTGTTTTTTTCTTGGCAGTTCATGCATATCTTGGTTGAGTAAAAAGCAACCCACTGTTGCCACATCTACTTGTGAGGCTGAGTACAGGGCAGTCTTCACAACTACAGTAGATTGTGTATGGTTGAGAAGACTATTGGCTGATCTTCGTGAGTGTCAGCAGACACCCACCACCATTCTCACTGATAGCCAGAGTGCTATGGCCGTGGCATGAAATCCAGTATTTCATGCACGTACCAAGCACATTGAGATTCATTATCACTATGTCAGAGAGAGGCTACATGCAGGGGAGATTAGTTTATCTTACTGCCCTACACAGGATAATGTTGCAGATCTATTCACAAAGGCTTTACCTCGAGAAAAGTTTGAAGCTTTCCGCAAAGCTTTGGGCTTACTCTCATACAAAGAGTGATCTGCTACCTTGTACAGGTTCACACTTCCACTACAGGGGGGATTTGTAGGCATATGCTCACTTATGGTAGTGCTATGTGTGAACAGGGCTTAACCAAGCGCACTTTTTCCCATGTGGTTTTTCCCCTTGGATATCAAGTGTGTAAGGACACTCTACATATAATATTTTGTACTTCTATATTGTATGGATGTGGCACACATGCAAGGGTTGACTTGCATTTTGTGGCTACCACACTTTTGGCTCTTTCTCTCTCCCTCTCATTTTCTGTGTGTGAGCTTCTCTATCCTGCACCTAACCCTAATGTGCAGGTTTGTGTGTGTGAGTGTGTGAGTCCAACACCAACAGCAAGTACACGAGGTACCATACCCAATGGAACACCAATCCACCAAGCATTTCCGAACATATACACAGAGGCACAAGTCCACAATAACACATGAGTGGTATCAATCCCCGGCATATACAATTGCCATGGACACCAATCCAATGTACATACATGATGAGAAAGCACGGGTGGACCAATTGGGTGGCCAAATGGTGACAGTGATATCCCTTTCCATGATATAGTCACTTCGTGGATATATTGTAACATTGTTAATCTTATAGGCCCTTTGGTCTAAAGTAGATCTCTCTCTCTCTCTCTCCCTCTCTCTCTCTCTCTCCACCACCAACTGGCAAGCATTCTTGGATCATACAGCAACCCTCAAAGGTGAGAAAATTTGTCTTGGTAATGACCTCACTCCCACACAGGTGGAGCATAGAAAATGAGCATGCTCCAGGTGCTTGAGGTCCGTAAGGCGGGGAAGTGGGCAGTTTATAGAGATGGCAAGGTCATCATCATAGTCAGACGTCCCAAATAGGGACAAGGGATCTATGGCATCACACATCTAAGGATGGCAGTCTGGAACTGCAATACGACTGTGTGGTCAAACATTGGGGGAATCAGGAAGACTTTCGCAAGACGGGACATCATCTTCTACACAAAGACGCACCAAAGCCAGGAGAAGGGACTACCACATGTATCGGGATACCAACGAGTTACTGGGGGTCGAGGGGACCCAAGGGTGAGGGGATCAAGAGGAGTAGCGGTTTTATTCAAGACACACTTACAGCCCATGGTTAGCATAGTTAGGAGGGATGAGGAGACCCGCTACATGTGGATTCAGTTATAGATTACAGCCTCCATATGCTATTTCGTCCTGGATTCTTCACAATATGCCCCACAGGACTGGCTCTCTCTAGGATGTCACTTGCTTCTTGGGACTCTTACTTGGGGACTTCAATGCTAGGACCAAGAGTGAGCAAATACAAATGTATGATTTTGAGGGCCCTATCAGGTTGCAGGTGATAGACCATGAGGGCACACGGCTACAACGGATCTCACAGGACGATGGAGACATCACTTTCTATGGGAAATGCCTCCTATAGCTTGGCTCACGAGTCACGCCACAACATTGCTATCTATGAGATAGAGAGAGGGATACAAGGCACCAAGGTAGGCAAGATTCAGGAGGACTTTCTCCATGCTAGATCACATATTCATGCTTCGGGCTGTCATCATGCAGGCCAAGACAGATGGCCACCGACTATACTATTGCTTTGTGGACTTCCGCAAAGCGTTTGATATAGTGCCTCGAGCCTGTCTTCTACAACGCTTACAGCATCTCGGGGTCCCGCCTAACATAATATGGACTATCATCGCCTTATATGAGTTAGTTATTGGCAAGGTGAGATGCTCGAGAGGACTCTGAGGTCTCTAGCACCATCAAAAGAATGCCCACTATCTTCGACCCTCTTTGGACTCTACATAGATAAGATCTTAGACTTCATTGACAGAACCGAAGACAGAGGAGCTTTTCTAGGAGGTATTATTGTTTCCAACCTTTTATATGCTGGTGATATTGTACTCATTGTAGATTCCAAGGAGGGGCTACAAAAGCACATGGTTACTTTAAAGGATTTTTGCACACAGAGGGGGCTCTCAGTCAACCTCGGGAAAACCAAGGTTATGGTATTCCACACCTCCTACCTAGTCAAAAGCCGTACACAAATCACTTACATGGGTACAAGGTTGAGGTGGTGCACTCGTATGTCTATCTCAGAGCTTACCTTCGCTAGTTCACACTTCTCTATGAGACAGGCTATAGCAGATAGACTCACTAGAGGATATGCACCTCTAGCCTTATTGAAGAGGCAATGTTTCCAAGCGTAATTTCAAGAGCCGAGTACGTAGGGTTGGCTTTTTGACACCCAAGGTCTCGGGGCTGTAGCACACTAAAGTGTTGCTTTGCTGAATGTATACACAAGGCCAGAGGCTCTAGGCACACATCACTGCTTCAGAACTGCTTGTAAACTGATAAGATGAGAATGATTTATGCTATGGATGATGTGTTTGCTTATATATGATTTTATGCTATTGGTCGGTTATCCTTCATGCTATTTTACATCATTAAATGCTACGCATGCTGTCCTTTAAGGGTGGCCAACTGGACACTACCCGACTTGCTGCTTTTGCAAGTTCTTATGCTCGCCGATTCAGATGCCAGTAGGCATCTTATGCTAGTTGACTGCATGCTGGGGTACCCATGTGGCTGCCGACTACCGTATGGAGTCTTCATATGGCTACCGATTGGGTGTCCATCCTACCTATGATGCTTTTCTACATGCTTGCTAATGCAAAGTCTAAAGCTGAGGTGGACCTGTACTTCATGAACCTATCTAATGAATTCTCCAAGTGGGTAAGAGGACTGACACATGTAGACTCTCTATGGTTGTGGAGACTGACCTATGTAGCTCGTGCCTGACATGTCCAGACTAGGGCCATAGTTGCCAAAAAAAAATGGCAACTCTTAAACGGGTTTTTAATTTTTAAAAATGTTTTTTAAAAATGGGAAAGTTTTTAAAACACGTATTTTATTCATCAAATTTTTTATATAATTTTGGCCTGGATATAAGATTTTTATAGGTCTTTTAAGCCTAGAGGCTAGGAAGAAGAGTAAAATCCTGCAATAAAGAGTGAAGTTTCAACACAATTTGTAGCCTATTATGAAAACGTTGCATATTGAGAGCAACGGTGTTTTTTTTTTGGACATTAAAAAAAAAGCGTTCTAAATTTGGGGACGTTTTGAAACGTACACGTTTTTTTATTTTTTCAAAAAAACGTGTTTTATTGCAACTATGATAGGGGCTCACAATGGGTTCACAGCATACGACAAGGTAATCCTACTGCATAAATGTTGCACTGACGTAGAGCCAATGTGTCACATAGCACTCCAATGCAGGGTGCATGTGACAAAGTCCACCACGCTTTTCTCTCTCTAGAAAACCCTAGCACATAGGCACAAGTGTTCTACAGTAACATCCCATAGACTGAGGATAGAGAGTGGCAGAGCCGAGCGGATACCCAAAGAGGATAGGACATGTAGACTCTCTCAGACAGGTTGACTCGGAGGAGCACTATGCTTGCCAGTGCCGACTCTACTAAGAGATCAAAGGGAGATTTGAAGATTTCACTATCTATTTCGAGAGGGCTTTGGACCCTTATCTTGAATCATGAAGTACACGGATTAGAGGTGCCTTGGACTCTTCCTACTGGAGTTCAGCCAACACACAGAGTCACTACTTAGAGATCCTCGCCCCCAACAGCCCTCCTCTCAGCTTACCATCTCCAATTTTTTCCAACCTAGAGGGGTGGATAGGGAGGCACCAGAGCCCATCACAGTGGATACGAGATCCTATACCACAGTGCCCCTTTGCAACAGGCCCATAGGAGTCACATCAGATGGATCCAGAGAGCTAGACACCATCATCCCATCGGACAATGGCCACCCCCAGCTCATCAGCCCCAGATTCAGGAAATTTTGGCCCCCCATCGAGCAACCTCATCTTCGCAGCAGACTATCGACATCTCTAGCCTTCTTGTATCACCCATGATGGACATCCTGGATGGGCCCTTGCCCAGCATACAGGGTGATTGACTGTTTTTATTTAGCTCTCCCATATCCCATCACTTATTGTACCCTTTACCTAGCATAGTAGGATCTAGATTTTTTATCTTGTATAATCTCAAAGTCTTGAGATCTTAGCTTTAACTTTCCTCCCTCTCTCTCTCTCTCTCTCTCTCTCTCTCTCTCTCTCACAGAGGGTGTAAGATGTATAAGGGTTAGGCAATGTGGGGCAAATACTTTTTCTTGCACCACTTGCAAGCAGATGGCACGAGATAAAAGGGCTTTGGCGAGGGGGTTTATGCACATTGGGAAGCATGGGTTTCGGAGTTTCCATGACTAAAATGGGAGGAAGCAAATCGCACTGCAACCCATCGATCAATATGCATAATAGTTTTTCGAGAATAACTAATGGATAACTGTCATGCATAACTGCCAAAAATAGGCTTTCAACCAAGTCTAAAGCATAAACAGCATCCCCTGGTAAGGTAAAAGGACATTATGTCAAAAAAAAATCATGATGACTTTCAACCGGCTAAATTTTTATTTGATGATGGACCTCCCAGTTTGATTGTTCTATATATGTATGTATGTATGTAGAGAGAGAGTGAGAGAGAGAGAGAGAGAGAGAGTATTTGCCTGACCTTCGTAAATTGAGCTGATGAACTCCCACGCTTTTTATAAACTGTACAGATGGTAACAAGATGTAAACACGATGCATAACAAACTCACGCACACAACACACCCACCCACCTTTACATGGCCAGGTATTGAATCCATGTATTGGATTGATGGGGAGTTGCATAATTATTCGGGCCAAAGGGCATGTAAGGTTGTTTCTAACCCTTCTTATAACAAGAATATGAAATGAAATCTTAGAGGCAGCCAACACTTACTTGATCAAGGTGCATGTGGACAGCGGCACGAGCAAATGGAGAGGTAATATTGGAAAGAAAAGCAATAGGGCTCAGCAGGCCAGCAGCTGCGATCATTTTCATCACCCTTGGCTCAGTAAATGCTGCAAAGGCCATTATGGTTCCCTGGAAGACCCCGTGTAGAGGAACCACACGTTCAGTGCATATGCTACATAGTTAAGTACCGTGTACATGCTACGGTACAAATTTGCACCCTAACTCCTAAAATATAAAATACATATGGTTGGGGGAGTTTGCGAATGCTCCAGTATCAATGTGTGCATCAAGAATGCATTGAAGTGGATGCAGCTAGCATGCGATGGGATGCTAGTAGTGTGGTTGGTCGGTTGACAAATCACGTGACCATTTCCCTTAGAGAGTTCTTGGGGGCACGTACACAGAGCCACTAGTAAGAGGAATTCATTGTTCCTTCTGGCAGCTGATGGAGCTTGAGCACCAGAGGTAGAGTGCCATACCATGGTAATACACTTGGATTTTATTCTGTTTGCGCATGCAACATGTTATCACCATGCATCCATACATATTATATAGAGGTTTCACCAGAGTGTTGGAAGGTGCGGATCATACTATATGGTACCATACAGGCAGGTTAAGCCCTTTGCACATCTCCCTGCCCATGGGACGTGGGACTCGGGAGGAGTTGGACAGGTAAGATTGCCCATCTATGACTAATGGGCCACTATGATTGGGACCCACTCACAGGCGGTTGTTATTGTGTAACCAGCCTAGTACAAGTACTGAATCTACTATGGATCCAAGCAATCTAAGCAATCCCTATTGAAGTGTAATAATACTATCATATGGATAGTCTTTCTTTCCAATCGGGAGAAGAATAATAATTTAAAGCACACCTGTGAATGGCCGACGTAATAAATTTGAGACTTTGTTACATTGAAAACTAGCTCGAGCATGGCAGGAAGGTCATTCCCTGCCAGCTCATCCCAACTCCAGTCCCAAAACTCCTGTAAGAGAGCATTTCAAAAAAAAAGGACCTGACGCTTTAGTATTGATACTACAACACAGTATGAGAATCTCAACTTGCCATTTTGTCCACTCACAGAAAGCGCACACACACACACACACACACACACACAGAAAGAGAGTAAACCTTGGCAGCCCTGGACAACGACACATGGCCATGACTCCACCGTGTCCCACGGACATTACCCACCCACACATCGAAGCCTGCATCAGCAAGTATGAAGCCTAACGATTGCTCCGGTGTGTTCTCAAACCATGTATCGCCACCCTATCAAGACACACGAAAAAAAGCTCCTCAACAACAGGTCTATGCACTGACCAGTCTTCAAAATGTGCATCAATTCACGTCATCAACATGCACCCTCTGTACTAACCTGGAATAAACCATGCTGCAAAAACACGGGTGGTCCTGAGATCATCACACTTTTCTTACGGCCGTACGGAATCCTCTGTACTCCAAGAATAAAACCATCATCTGTAGTGACCTGTAAGCAACCAAAGAAAGGGTCTACTTAAACTGTTGGCAAACTCACAAGCTTTCATGATCATTCACAGGTAGAGAGTCAAAAAATAAACAAGACAAGAGTAGGAAGACAGAAATGTACAAACTACTCTGTAAGTTGCTAAGTCAAGCAGGAGCTCCCCACTTGTGCAAATATATGTGATGTGTTTTCAAGCATTGGCCTCTTCAAAGATCGATCTTCCTAATTGGCCTGGACAATGGCTGAACCAGCCCATGATCCCTCGTCTTCCATAATCCCAAGATTGGTGTTGTTAGTTCCATGCCTCTGATGGGTTCACACACACCTGTGCTCACTAGTCCTAGACTCCTGACACAAACAAGTGCCCATTCACCCAGCCTACTAGCTTAATAAGTGCCCAAAACACCAATACATCATTCAAGAGGGTTACATCGGTGTGCATGACAAGCACAACTGACATGCACGACTAACCTTGACACACATATTTGGTGGCACACTGGCTGACATGTCCCTTGAGACAAAGGTTCACAAGGGACCACGTGTCCGACAACAGGATCTTGCACTTTTCCTATTCAATTATGTCCATGGCATCCAAGTGCGGGATGCACGCGACATCCACTCTGCCTTGTTTTTAGTACACATGTCAACACAATAAGTAATCCCACATTCTAGCCCAAAGCCCAAACACTTGGCCAATTCGCCTGCCCTAACATTTAGCTGATTAGCCTGTTCGACTTTCACGTCCACTGATGGATCAATTCCGCTGTCTAATCCAGTTTTGGGGAAAAAACGCAACCAAGAATTGGTGATGTAGTCTCCTCAAGACTCCATAGCATTCACAAAGCGAGGCAGATTCAGCTGACCTTTATGTTATCTCAACACACTGTATTGTCCTGAAAACCGACCGGGCTTTATCTAAGGTGAAGGCCTATTCCAAGCTGCCCTCAATCCCAGTGAAAAGGGGCCATATAATCCCCCTCCCAAAACGCGGGCGCGCACACACACACAGTTCCCAGGGGGCCTATATCTAAGAAGAACTTTGAAGAAGCCTGTAAAGCTACTAAGAAACACCATAAATCTTCTCAAATTTCTCAGAAAATCAAACCCCAACAAAAAAAAATTTTGAAAAGCACAAACTTTACCGTGTATTCGAGGCAAGGGTAACCCCAAGGATGAAGAATGGCCGAGCAGAGGCCATAGCCATCGCTGGAGAGGGCCGAAGCTCCCACACACCAGCACCCCAGCAGCAAAATCAGAAGCAGCCCCATGCTGAATAACCGAACTCTCCGGTTTGAAAATAAAGCTCTTTTCGTCGAGTTCCAAGGTTAGCATCACCCATATGAAGAGAGCCCACATTGACATGAGAGAGACTGATTGATTTTATTTACGTCTACGAAAGAGAGAGATTGTATTTACGTCTACGAAAGACCCAAAGCCCCAATTTTTATTCTTTTGCAATAAATAATTTATTTGGAGAGCAAACTATTGTTTTGCATTACACCTTGTTTGCACTTTTGGTTTTGCACCTCTTCTAATTCTATTGTGTTTTTTGAACATGAGATTTGTGACAGATTGCCCTTCTCCATGTACACATGTCAACCATTAATGCTTTGTGAGATATGCAGCGTGTTGTCTGCATGTGACTTTGAGCCAGTGTTTTCTTCATCACATGTGCTCCATCTTCTCTGCTCATCCAATGGCAATGCCAAGTTTCCCCTCCGTGCTTGCCCAATTCGCCATGAGTTGTACATAAAGAAATCATTCTTGTCGATCGATTTCATCATTGCAATATGGAAAATTCTGCCTTCCATTTTTTTTATGTCTTCATATTAAGCTAGTAAAAATCTGGACTTCCAGGCATCGAGTTTTGCGCTTCCATATTGGTATGTTTTTTTTCCTATAATTACTCTTCTCTTGCCGCCACCATGCTTGCTTTGCTCTCCTATGTTTTACCTTTTCTATGTGGGTTTGTCTAGTTGCATCATGTTGTGTAGTCAAAGGCCAACATTAAGGACACATGCGTGTTTGTCTTTGTCACATATTCACCTATCAATGAAGCATCCTTTAGCCATAGGTCCATCTCCTTCACTTTTTTGTCTTTATGCTCACTTGATAGAATCCTTTGATGGTCCTCGCACGAGATCGAACAGATATGTTTAGAAACTTCAATGAGGCATCCTTTAGCCATAGGTCCATCTCCTTCACCTTTTTTCCATTATGCTCACTTGATAGAATCGTTTGATGGAAAATTCAATGAGGCATCCTTTAGCCATAGGTCCACTTTTTTTTCATTATGCTCACCTGATAGAATCCTTTGATGGACCCCTCCACAAAAACGTACAGATATGTTTGGAAACTTACATTCTATTAAAATCATGCCAACCTTGAACATAATCCATTAATAATTACATCTATCTAATTTGTGTGGTGTTAAAAATAGAGCTAGGTATTTGAACATGTACGCTTTATTTTATATTTCTTAGTACTTTTTATGTCTCAAGAGCATGCATTCATGTTTACTCCTCATATTATTTTTACTCGGTAGGTACAATGCACCTTCAAACAAATCAATGAAAAAGCAACTCTCCAAACCTTTTATGAAGAAGAAAACCTCGTCTTCAAATGATGCCATGCCCAAGTTTCCCAACAAAAAGATGAAATGTTTGAGGTCTTCCATTACCATTGGGATAGGCAATGATGAAATCGATTTCAACTTTTAGAAACCAAATTTTGTGAGATTGGAATATATTAAGGTTCTATTTCAATTCCTCAAGAGCTATATAATGTGGGACATATGCAAGCCCACTGGGGGTTTGATAATGCGTCACACGTTGAGTGGTTTAGAATTCTTACATTTCAGGGGATGGTAGCAGGAAGGACTTGCATAAACCGCATTTTAATTTTAGTACATATACAATAAATACCACGGTAAAGGAAATCACTAGAGGAAGCTAAATTTAGCTTTGTATAGACAAGGTGATCTTAGGAATAAAGCATGAAGCATGTTTATTATCCATGTAAACAAAGGGTGTATAAACGTTTATATGGAAAATAATGTCAGCCCAATGGATTGAGTATATCTTTGGGTGGAACATTACCAAGGATGTTGCAAACCAAAAAATACTATTACCAAGGATGTTGCAAACCAAAAAATACTATTACCAAGGATGTTGCAAACCAAAAAATACTATCAAATGACTTCTTATATCGTTTTAAGACAAGAAATGGGATGGATAATGTACGAGCTAGATTTGTATGGAAATTGATGAAGCTACCTGGTCCTAGATAGTGGATGTTTGTTAAAAATTAAAAGTGTTAGTGAAAATGGAGACCTTTCTATTCAAGGAGGAACAATAAAGGCATGCCTTTCTTTTAATATGTTTCATGGTTTTGTTTAGTTTCTATTGCCTTGTGTTAGAAGCTTCTTGTAATAAGGTCGTATTGTGGATTTTAAATGGCTTGTGTTAGAAGCTTCTTGTAATAAGGTCGTATTGTGGATTTTAAATGGCTTGTGTCAAAAAATATGTTGCCATGTCTTGTCTCGAGAAAACATAATAATTATTTTTTAAGAAGATATTTGCAATTATATTCATCATCATAGCCCATGGAGCAATGGAGATTTGCAATTATATTCATCATCATAGCCCATGGGGCAATGTTATAAAAAGTGTGACGTTGTAAAATACACATTTCTAATAATATATATGCAATTATATTCATCATCATAGCCCATGGAGCAATGTTATAAAAAGTGTGATGTGGTAAAATACACATTTCTAATAATATATATGCATATTTTGCAATACTTGCCTTTTTTAATAGATTCATCATTTTGGAATCCTTACCTTTTACAAAATAGATTCATAATTTTGTTTTTTGTTATCTTATCTCCTCTTTGTTTTTTTAATGCATTAATCAAAAATGGAGAAATTTATTGGAGATATTTGAATAATGATAGAATAAAAATCCACTTTTCAAAATTAAGGTTTAATCTTATATTACTAATTGGTCTCTATGGTGAGTCTAACTAATTAATACACCAAACATGGCGTGCAAAACACATAGAAAGAGTGCTTCTACTACCCTCAATAACTTCAATCTCAAAACAATTAAGCCATACTCTTATTATGATTCTTATTGGCTATCATAGTTCTATTCCCCTCTATGGTTGAGTATGGTGTCCATGCTTCCTCCCAAAGCTAGGTGGAAAGCACTTTACATGCTATAAACTAGGAAATCTTCTCATGCATGTGTGAGACAATGCATGGAGGATAACTGAAAGTTTAATTTTCTCCACAACTTGTGATTTTCATGGACTATAACTTCTCCTATTCATTTTACTTTCATCGACTCTAACTTTTTCTAAATAGTTTCTAGTTATGCACTCTTTAAATTGTCATGGAAATTTCATGTTCTCCACAACTTGCAATTTTCATGGACTATAACTTCTCCTATTCATTTTATTTTCATGGAATCTGAATTTTTCTAAATAGTTTCTAGTTATGTACTCTTTTATAATTTCTCTTGTTCATTTGATTTTCATGGAATCTAACTTTTTCTAAATAGTTTCTAGTTATGTACTCTTTTATAATTTCTCTTGTTCATTTGATTTTCATGGAATCTAACTTTTTCTAAATAGTTTTTGGTGATGCATTCTTTATATTGTCATGGAATTTTCATGCTATCCATTGTTTGATTGGCATCTTCTCCTAAGTAGCTATCTATAGTGGGGACTTAACGCCATTGCATCATTTATGGTCAAGTATAGTGTCCTTACTTCTTCCCAAAACATAATCTAGTGTAAGTTATAAACGAGTAGTTCTTCTTCTACAAGTGTGAGAGCTATTATTACTATAGTTAGCTAAGGCTCAAGGAGTTGATAGGATTGTGTATAAAGATAGAAAAAGAAGAAGAAAAACAAGAAACAACCTCTTTTATGGGGACACTTTGAGATGGGAAGATTCTAAAACTCAAGAGAGATATACATTTTATCTCTTCGCATGTGCCATCATCCCTAGGGGGCATCCCTTAGGGTTGCTCAAAAGATTATGCACCCTTGGAGGATCAATGTACATAGGTTTTGCAAGTATGACAGTGGAGCAATGTACAGAGGTCTTGGAAGCATGATGGTGGAGCTCATGATGCTCTAGATCCTCCCCCTTTAGTTTTAACAAGAGCATGGCCAAGCATAAATGTGTTCATGATGTCTATCTTTTGTGTGAGCTTGGCACCATTCTTGCCTAATGGGCTGATAAGAGCAAGTCTTATGACCATCGTTACCAATGTGAAAAATATCTTGGAAGCTACACAAATGTATCTTAAATTGAGGACCAACTAGTACAGACTACACATCTATCTTAAATTGAGCTTGTCATTAGTGTAGATGACTAACTAGTAGAGACTACACATTCATTCGTGTCTTATTTTTAATGTCGTATAAAATTTCTCTATAGTTCTTGCAGCATATGTGACACGTGTTTTGGTTGATTTTTTCATTTGGAATGCATGAAGAAAGCTTATAAGACATAGTCTTATTCTTTTACCTAGTATTCAAAAATGTGGAGATTTCAAGCTTGCCTTATACATTCTCTTTATGTTTCTTTTCTTAATTAGACATAAAAACTAGTGTCTCTATTTTCTTTTTTACTAATAAAATAGTGTTGAGAATAGATATAATCTCAAAAATTTGAGTGATTAATAAAATTGCAATCCCAAGTCTCAGATCATTACACTTTTGGATTGTTGACCCTCATTTTTGGATCATTAATTTCAGATCATCTCATTTTTGGATCTGCAAATTTTAGATCCTCTTTTATCCAAATCGACTCATTTTTTTATCATCCAAATTTTTGGATCGCCCTAGTTCAGATCACCGATCTGGCCCATTTTCCACATGGACGATCCAGTTGGGATTTTTATATATTTTAGAGAGGGAGTGTGTGTAGTCATTTTATCAATGATTTAAAGCTGTGGTGAAGAGCGTGAATGCTATCCAAATCGCCACTTCCCAACATCTAGAACACCTACAAAATGAGCACAAGTAGACCATCATTGATTAGCATCGTACCCTCTGTGCACCTCATGGACAACGATCTACATTAAACAATTGTGCACTCGTCAGATTTTAGATTGCTTCAAGGTACCTACTCACACAACATCACTTCAATTGATGCATTGACATAGCTCCCATGAATAGCATGGTTCAAGATTTTATCAGGGAGATTGTGTAGGTTGCCATTGCCTTCTAGAGGGTTGAAATAGGATCACCCCACCATAAAACATTTGCCAAAAATTGTGTAAATGTCCTACAGGCCTAATACTTACTATAGTGATTGCCACTTGCATTGCTATAAGCAATTGTTTATAGAAAAAGCCAAGGCCACATGGTAGATTGCATTACATAGTGCTACAAGTTTTTAGGCATGACTTTGCCCCCATAGGCAGCACCGTCATGTCCTGTAAGACCAAAGGCAAAGTTTGTACAACCTAAGGAGGCTATCCCCCCATACATATACCATACCAGGTAACTGCCAAGACGGTAGGCTACTTCCGCATGGAAGAGCTAGAGTGGGTAGGGGGATGCATGTTGAAGTTCCACATGAAGGACAAACATACATAGAAGGCTTCTATGCAATGGTTCCATTAGGAAAGTGCAATCATCTATTCTTAATCATGTAGATTCTAGCTAGCTCCTATGTAGAAAGCAGACTATTGATTTATTTTTTATTGCCAACTTGGGGCATGGATTATTTATGGTGTTGCCTTAGGGCATGGATTATTTACAGTGCTTCCAAGTAATGAATACCTACGACCGAACAACAAAAGCCTTCCAAGTAGATTCCATCTAGGGCCAGATGGGACAGACGGTCTACAATGAAAGTTGCAAAATCCCCTTAGACTAGAGTTGGTTATGCATGGGTCAAGCACAATGGGCCTAGTCAAAGATCCAATTGCAACATGTGGTTAAATTGGATAGGCTTCGTCCCAAGTCTTGGCGAATCAATCCCTCCTTACCAAGAAGAACAAGGTAATAGGCACACTATAAAAGAAAAGGGATTCAACCCTTAGTGCATTAGCAAAGAGAAGTGAACTGCCTGGAGCCGTAAGATATAACACAAATGTAATACATATGCAGTAGATCTCAAAGTGAAAGATACCATCATCGGAGAGCTATAACAAATAACTTACAAAAGAAAGGACTCAAGAGCCAGAAAGCTTGGACTAATGCAGAAAAGGAATAACTAATCCTAGAAGTGGCAATGAACTTGCCAAACTTGGTGCTGCAGCACCATAGCCCCACCCAATACCTTCATTTATCTCTCCAAGTAATATTTCTAATGTTCTATCAAGGATATGCCTTGGATCAGCCTCTTACCCTCAACTTGGTGCTGCAGGACCACTAATACCTTCATTTAGCTCTTCGAGTAATATCTCTAATGATGGGCCCAATGATATAATAAAAGCTAACCCATAAGCCTTGGATATATGAGTAGAGATAGGCAATGGGCGCCCACCTAAGTTGGGCAACTGGGAAAATTCCATGTGTATATATACAACTTTTGATAATGTGAATGGGGAGAATCAATCATTTTTTAAGTGCAAAGCTTTCTTCTTCTCTTGTGTTGTTACCTTCTTGGGAACTCTCCTTGGCCAACTCCTTCTGTAGACTTCTAATAATGCCATCCTTCTTATTGATTTCTACTCTTTTCAAGGCATTTGTATTCTAGGTTGGCCTCCAGGTAGTTGACCTCTGCTTGTTGCTCTTACAAAGCTGGAATGACAAACTCTTCCACTTTTTCTAAAGTGCCAATGGCCTTGTCTTTTTGGTGAGATTGATTGGTTGGCCATAAGAATTAATGATACAACTTGGATGGATAGGTGGAGGTATTGGGCGAGGCTATGGTGCTGCAATACCAGGTTTGGCAAATGCATTGCCAATTTAAGGATTAGATAATCCTTGATAGATAAACATTAATGAAACAACTTGGAGGGCTAGGTGGAGGTATTGGGTAGGGCTATGGTGTTGCAGCACCACTAGATTTTGAAAATGCACCACCACCTTAAGGATCAGCTAATCCTTCTTGACATTGGCCTTGGCAAACTCGGCTCAGTCTGGGCTCATGGGATCCTGGGAAATCTCCTTGGCTAGATCCTACTGTAAAATTCTAATAATGCTATCCTTCCTGTTGATTTCTGTTGCATATGTAGGGCATATATATTCTTGTGGAAACTCTCCTTGGCTAGCTCCTACTATAAAAATTCTAATAATGTCAACCTTCTTGTTGATTTCTACTACATATGTATATTTTGGTAGTTAGGCTGCTGACCTTTGCTTGTTAGTCTTGGAAACCTTGAATGACAAACTCTTTCTCTTTTTGTAAAGTGCCAGTGGCCTTATCTTTTTGTTAGGATGGCTGGTTGACCACATAAGCTATATTATGAGTTGATTGAGTTTTGCTACATGCTATAGCTGGGATTTTGAATAAGTTCTTGTCACTTTAGGCTTTAGAATCTCATGGATTTGTGCCTCCCCCTTAATCTGATTTATTCTTGCAAAATAGGGATCTAGAATTTTCTACAGCCTTCTATGCTTAAACTATGTGTAGCTAGGAAAGTTGTGCCACAAAGTGTTGGATCAACTCGGTACGTCTATCTTGGATGTCTGTTTGTCTAATGGTAGTTAGGGTTTGGCTTTCTATTAGCACTTCTTTGTTGGCCCTTGCAATCCACTCGGCAATGTGCTAAGGACAACGTCCCCTCAGTTTGTGACACTGGAGGCATTCTCTCAGACTCACTTGGTTCTTGCATGGTGCTCTCTTATAGGCCTTATTCTATGGTGGTTGCCTAGGTTGTGCAGATAGATGGGCATTTGTACCCTTTCATTGTAGTGGATGTGGCTTTGGGGAGGGTGTTCTTTCCATATTAGTGTCTAACTTGGAGGTCATCACTAAATCAGTGCCTCTTAGCTTGAGCTTCTTCCTACTATTACCCTTGGATTATGCAGACTTCTCGGCAATAGCTTATGCCTCCTCTCCAACTCAGGCTTCTTTGTAGGTGGGGGAGTGATAGAATCTATTTCTTTTTTGCTTTGTGGGGCATGTGTAGCGATTTGCGCTTCGATGGGTCTTTCCATTGGTGCAAGTTACTGGAGTGTTTGTAGCTCCAAATCCTTTTTGCTTTGTGGGGATTATGTAGAGGTTTACCCTTCAATGGGCCTTTCCATTGATGTGAGTAGGTGTTAGAGTGCTTCTAGCCTCAAATATATGATTCTTGTTAACAAAAGTCCTCCTCCCGGGCATGAATGTCAAAACGTAAGCAACTTCTCTAGTTTCCTATAGACCTGTTCTACAAAATTATGTACCGTTGCCTGCACATCTTATTCTTTTTGGTAGGCTCTATAAAGCTTTAGGAGCACCCCTGTGTCCACTTTTGGGAATTTGTTTGGCTTATAAAAAGAAAAGTATGTATAAATTGCTTTTGTTGGGGTGATCATTTGAAAAATGAGAATTTCTTGAGGGCTTATGCATTATATAGGCCTCTCAATCAAATCATCCACATGGCAATTGGGTTGGGTCAATGATTCAACCTACATGTGAACAATTTGGATGTTCAAAGATCTAAAATTGCTCTGATCTAGAATTAAGGTAATCTAAAAATTCTAACAATCCAATCCAAAAGTCTCGATGATCCAAAAGTGAGCAGGCAATCCAAAAGTGAATGGGCAATCTCTGAGGACTAGGATCAAGACGACGATCATAAGTTACGGTGATATGAGATTTTTGGGATTAGCGATCGGATTGGATTGGAGATATGAAAAGAGGCGGTCAAAAGTTAGGATCAGCTAAATTTAAGATCGGTGTGATCAAAATCAAGGAATTAGGATCAGAAATCAGGATCAATGAATTGGGATTAGCAATCAAGATCAAAGAATTGTGGTGATCTTACGACCAAAGAATTGGGTTTGACATGATCATAAGTGAAAATTTTAGGATCAAGGATCATGATAACAGAATTAGGATCAGTGGATCAAGATCAAAGAATTGAGATCGGTGATCAAAAGCGAAGATTTTAGAATTGGCGACAATCAAGATCAAAGAATTAAGGTCAACGATTGGAAGTCTAACAGCGATCCAAAATTTGGGATTGCTCGTATGAATTTAGATTAATGATTTGAAACTTGGAAATTGTGATTTTCCTTTTTTTTTTAATAGTTTCTTCAGCTCTCGTTGGGTGTTAGTGCAAGGGTCTTAATAATATAAAGGTACTTGTTTGTGTAATATAGACACACCTAGGAATGTGAGGGATGCAATTATATGCATAAAAAACATATGGTGCAAAAACACACAATGGGGGTCTATGGGCTTTCATGATGGTTGGTGAAGTTTTTACCTTACAAACTTTGTCACAGTGGAAGAAAGGATTTTATCATGGAATTATCACAATGATGGGTCATAGAGAAGGGTTTCCCTTTTATCCTCTTACTAATGCCCCCCCATCTACGTGATGGGTCATACACTAGGCCAAGAAGATACCTTCCATCCTTTCGCTAGTGCCCCCCTCATCTACGAATGTACTTGAGTGGTTCTTGGAGTCGAGGTTTTATTTAAGTGTTGTGTCTTTGGTCATAGTACATTAGTGGGCCTTACAACTTCACTAGGGAAATCCCTATTGTGTTCACTAGGTTGAGCCAGTACGCACCCACCAATTGCAAAGGCGAAGGCATCTATGTGAACATGAAATATGATGTCCCAATTGGGAAACCTCAAGATGGGAGTGCTCGCCAAGGCTTTCTTTAGGATATTATACTGTTGGCACTCCTCTGTCCATTAAAAAATGATTAGAAGTCCATAAAGGGGACAAGAAACGTTGGCATACATGAAGATGAAACATCGATAATGCCCAACATGTCCCATGAAGTGCTAGACTCCTTTGAAGTTGGTCGGCGGTGTGGTAGCTCTAGGATGAGTTGCGCCTTGCCATCGCCATCTATGGAGATTCCTTGTTTTGAGACAATGTGTCCCAAGATTGCTCCATGCCAAACCCAGAATTGGCACTTAAGAGGATTGAGAGAGATACGGTAGAGTTGGCATCTCTCTAGCACTTTCCGTAGATACTCTAAGTGTGCTTTCCAAGTAGAGTTGAAATAGAGGTCATCCATGAAGACTTCAAGGAATTTTCGAAGATATTCCTTTTGTAGGCCGTGCACATTAGGCATTGGAAGGTGCTAGGGAGGTTCGTCAGCCCAAATGGCATGACACGATATGCACACGTGCCCCATTCAGTTGTAAAGGCTGTGTTATGTTGATCCTTTGGGTCGATCAACACTTGATTGTATCTAGAGAATCCGTCAAGGAAGTTGTAGGCTTCCTTCTTGATGAATCTCTCGAGCACATTGAAGTTTTTAGGTCAACACACACTCACACTTTCCCGTGGATGAATCCAGTGTGTCTATGAATCTTTATATCTCCTCCAGACCATCTTGGAGTATGGGGTTCATAGGGTATGCCCTTTGCTTTGCCAATCTCGCTCCCTCTACCATGGGAATGGTGTGTTTGACCACTTCGGGAGGTACACCTGTCTGTGTACTTCCATGTGAAGCAATCCTAGAATTCTATGAGGAGAATGACTAGATCTTTTTCTTCTTCAGTTGAGAGGTTTTCTCCTATGAAGATGGGTCTTGGGTCTTTACCTGGGCCTACCAGGTTAACTTCTTTAACTTTGGCTGGGGACCATCATAAGAGGTCCCTAGCTCTCCATCATGGGTTCTTTGGACCGAGTCATATAACACAAAACGATCGGCCATTTTGAAGGTTCTAAAGTGCTCGAGGGACTTGTTTGGTCTCCTCAACTTTAGCGCTTTCTTCTTCTACCAGTTTTTTGGCTTCTTTTTTAGTGCTAACTTTTTGTTGTGTGCTTTGTGTGCGTAGAGCGGCAAAGCTTTTGCAGTTTAGGTAGGGATCAGCGAGTTCCTTTAGTTTGGAGGTGACCATATTGATCGGAATGGAGACGTTGTTGGCAAGCTCCTTTTTTCAATCTTGGTTAAAGTATGTGTGCGCATCGACAACCTTGACATATTTTAACCAATGTGTGTTTGAGGTAGTAGGGAAGATGTATGTCTCTTTTCTGGAAAAACCATTGGGTTTATGAGTTCTGCATGGATGGTTTCCCTGTAATGGTTCCTCACGATTGTCATTCCCAGGCTCATGACTTATGACCTTTGGGAATGCATGCAATGCTTAGCATGTAGAGGGATGTGGTGGTGAATTGGGTTCTTATGTGTTATATTGGAAGTATGTCCAAGGTAGCAAGGATATGCATCCAATTCTCAGAGTCTTTTGGCTATGTGGGAGGGGTGCAAATTCCATGCTATCCCTTTTCTTCTCAATCGTCTTATGGCATGTTTGTCATAAGTGGACTGTAGTGGATCGAGTTATTGTTATTACCCGCCATGAATCCTTTGTAAAAGGTCGGCCCCTCATGGGATGGACCTTCCAAGTGTGCAGGTTGATCTTGACCGTTTGGTCTTTTTTTTTGGATATATATATGATCCATGTCCCAATCATGGATCATTTTTGTTTTTCTCATAAAGGGATGTCCTAGGATGCAATCATAAGAAACAGGCTACTGGCCGAAGTTCATCACCACACGAAGGTGTGTAGGAAGTTGGTCCCAAGGATCTTGATCTTCAAATCCCTCAAGAGGCCTATGGGCCTTGCGGTGGCTCCATCAGCAAGTTTCATGAGTAGCCCTATGTCATCCATGGTAGGTGCTCCTCATTTTTCCCAGCATTGTATGGTAACAATGCTCACTCTCGCCACTCCATCCATAATGGCAGTGACCTAAAGGCCATAGAAGGTTATGGGTAGTGCTGCGTTGAGCTCGTCTCCTTCGAAGTATTGCCTGAGTTTGTTAACTCAAATAGTGGGGGCACCAGTGATTGCTCGAGGCTCTATGAATTCATCCTCATCTGTCTCGTTAGAGTTGTTTAGCTCTACGGGGTCTCGCATTCCTGCTCCTAGACGTTCTTCCATCCAATACTTCAAATCTTTCCATAAGCTTAGGCTACCTTGGAGTAAAGTGCCAATGGGGATCTAGATTTGAAAAGAGAGGAAGGAGGAGAGACCTGCGCAATGTCTTTAGAAATGGATGTAGTTACTTGAGTTGGATCACCCTTGCTCATTTTTAGGCTCTTGTAGGTGTAGGGTATTGGGATCTAGACTTCTGTGTCTATCCTTTTTGGGTGATCATCTCCAAGGTCTTTGAGATACTCCGTAATAACCAGGTTTCCCTGTGGGGGGCTATCTATAGTTGTTGGTGTTACCACTTGTGGAGGTCTCTCAGAGGGTGTTTGGTCTTGGAAACCTCTACTTTGTCCCCTGAGCTTCCTCCATCGATCTTATATCGAAGATCGAGGGACATGGTTCAAGGTATGCCATTGGAGGCTCATCCTCCAATAGAGCTTGACAGTCCTTGACCAACTCTTGAGCTGCTTTTAGCCTTTACATATTTGGCTAACTTTCTGGGCAGATGGTTGGGATCTATCCATCTTGTAGTAATTTCTCCCCTTCAGACGAGGAGGTTGACTCGTTGTGGTTGGTTATTCCATCTTCGGATCCACTCTTTATGACCACGTAGTGTTAATCCAATTCTAAGATTAACAAGAGCTACCGCCATTATCTTACATCAAGGAGTCACGGTAGATACACCAAAGGGTCATACATTCAAGATATGAAACAATAGTGTCCAAAGCTACAACTTGGACGGGCACCCATATTGGTGTGATGGAGTATTTATGGCGATTCTCGCTTCAAGAGTGTGTAATAGCAAGATAGGATGAAGTCCTAAGTGATGTACTTCATGGATATATTATGAGAGTAGTCATTGTAATAGCATTAGGCCTCTTATGAGCCTAAAGTGCCCAACCGGCCACAGTTTAAGTGAGTGTGAACACTTATGGCCATGTAAATAAGTGATTTTCTCTCATAATACAACATACACTCCCATTGTGCAATTGAGTCTTGCTCTTGCTAATCCTCTTGCTAATCTCTCTCCGTAATGCATGCTAGTGTGTGTGTGTGAGTGAAGTGAGGTGAGAGGAGGGACGAGGATCCATAGTGCAACGCAGCGGTGTGACAACGTTCGCGGGAAAGACGCAGTAGAATTACTTCTCAAGGAGTTGTAGAGCTTGGAGACCTCAAGGGTTACGAGCTCGGCCATTGGAAAGATCCTCATCACGATAGTTGCGGTTTACCTGGGAGGGTTAGGGTGAGCCATAACATTTTTGGCACCGCTGCCGGGGAGCCATCCCTTGGTTTTTTCCATCATTTTACCTCTAATCTATGCATAACCCATTGCCCATTATCTTGATTAATGGTTTCCCATGAAAAAGATGTGGATTTGATAGTGATTTGTGTGAGATTTGGTGTAGAATAGCTCTCTTTTTTGTTTTTGAAAAGAATGCTTTTTGCTTAAATTTTAAATTAATTTATTATTTTTGTTGTTGTTTTTGTGGTTTTCCCTGTTCTTAGGGCTTGCACATAGTTTGTATTAGGCTTAGTTTGCATCCATTGCATTAAACAATACAAGAGAATGCAATTTTTAGTGAATGTTAGCTCTCTTTAGTGTTAAATATCGAACTAAGATCATTAATTCTAGTTTAATTGTGTGTTTGTTGTTGGAATTGTTTGGATTAGAGTGTTAGCAAACATTAGGAGTAACTTAATCGTTTAAAAAATTTCTTAAAACCATCAAGAAACCCTTGAATTTGACTAATTCCTCTTAATGGACTAGTTTTTGTCATTAAGGGTGATTATTCAAGAGGCCAAAAAATTAGAAAATGTGTTAATTGAGATCTAAATTGATCATATGAGTAGTCAAAATTGGAGTTTTTGAGTGTTTTGAGAGCATGTAAATGCATCAAAACACCTAATCACATTAATTTTTAATCAATTATAGAAATTTGACTCTGCTTAATTTTACCTTAAAAGAGGAGACTATAATTAGGAGTCTAATTAATCTCGCATTTTAGATTAATTTACACCATTGTTGATGCAAAAAGATGAGCATTCCCTTGCTCTACCCAATGATGTGTTCAATTGTGTGAATTAATGGTTAATTAGAGTCCTTGTTTGATTAGTGTAAAAGAGGAAAAGATAAGTGAAAAGATTAATCTTGGATTAATCCTTAATCACTTTTTTACATAACTCATTAAGGCTAATGAGCATTCAATGAGCAAATGCTCATGAGTTATCAAAATTGTCCATTTTGGGGGTCATTTATGAAGGGTGTAAGGGGTGTCATTAAAAGGTTAACTTTTTTGATTCCCACTTACTTTTTTGGGAAAATGCCCATACCCCTTTCATTTTAAATTCAAAAATATTCTCCCCCAAAAAAGGGAAATTCGTATTTCCCACTAGACTTAAAAAAAGGGGCCGTGAAGAAGTCCCGCGCGAAAAGCCAAGCCGTGAAAGTCCGGTCGTGAAAGTTCAGGCCGTGCAAAAGTCCGCCGTGCAAAAGTTCGGCATGAAAGTTTAGGCCGTGAGAGTTCAGATGTGAAAAGCCAGAAAGCCAGGTTGTGAAAGTTTAAGCCGTGAAAAAGTCCGGCGTGAAAGTTTAGGCCATGAAGGTTCAGACGTGAAAAGCCAGGACGTGAAAGTTTAGGCCATGAAGGTTCAGACATGAAAAGCCAGGACGTGAAAGTTTAGGCCGTGAAAAGCTAGGCTATGAAAGTTCAGGCCGTGAAAAAGTCCGCTGTGAAAAAGTCTGGCGTGAAAAATAAAAAAATAAAAAAAATAAAACTTTGAATTTAATATTTCATGAAGTCTCGTTTCATGACGTGAAAAGGTAACGTTTCACGGTGTAAAAGCTTAAGGTTTCACGCAAAAAAAAAAGAATTTAACATTCCGTGGAGTCGGGTTTCACGGCGACGTGAAAGCTTAAGGTTTCACATGGAAAAGAAATAAAAAAATCGAATTTAATATTCCATGAAGTCCGGTTTCACACGGAAAAAAAAATAAAATTTATAAACCTCGTGAAGTCCGTCGACGTGAAAAGGGGTCCGTCGGCTAAAAAGAAAAAAAAAACTTTGGAAACCACCCTTGTTTAGAGGCCAATATCTCCTAAACCGTATATCCGATGAAGGTGCTCTAGCGCTCATCGAAAAGTTAACATCGAGCTCTTTGACTTTGGGCTCGATCGTCCGAAGTCAAAATCGACCATTTTGGCCTCTGACCAGCAGCCTCAAAAGTCGAAAAATCGAGGTAAAAAACAGCCCAAAAATCACGAAAAATAAAAAAAATAACGCGAAAACGACATCGAGCCATATTCGGACTACTTTTTGAGGGTCTAAACGACAAAATCACGGATGACTTAGGGAAATAAAGTTGTAGTACTCCAAAAATACTACAACTCCCTCATACAGAGTTTTTCAAAATTCCTTTTGGAACACCCTAAAAAATGTGTTGCGAAACATGGAAAAAAATCTTTTTTTTTGGGTCTTGAGACAATGATGGAAAATAGGTTTTAGGACCTCCTCTTCCATCTGGGAAGTTCCTAGCTTACGCTTTTTTCGAAAAAATATCTCAGGTCGTTTACGTGCGTATAGTGCCTAAGTTAATTTGGACAAACGGACACCCGTTTGATCCAACGAAGAGTACGCCAAGCCTCTTGAGGCTGTAATAACGGGCTGTGGGAGAATATAAAAAGCAAAAAAAAAAAAACTATGATTGCTCATTAAGGAGCATTTAGGCACTCTGACATGGCCACGATAGATAGATTGCTAAGGATCCCACAAGGATTAAATCCAATGGCTGACATCTTCGAGCCATTGAGATCTATGCCGCAAATTCACCTCCCAATGCCATTGGCCATGTCTATAACAAATGTGTCATTGGGTTTTATACCCCCTATCACTTCGATCCCACCGGGCTTTGGTCCCTTGCCTAACATTCCCATAAATCCTATGTGTACCAACCCTTTCCTGTATGCCCTTACCTTGGACATACTGACTAGTCTAAGAAGGGGGATGGCCCAAGGACTCATTGAGTCTCTTCCAACAAGAACACTCACATACGGCCTCATTGACTTATACAAAAATACGACCGTATAAATTTCTAAAATTATGGGTAAATATAACGGAACAATAGACCCTGTTCAATTCATTCAAATGCTTGAACAAAGATGTGAAGCCTTTGGAAATCCTAACTGCCCCACTAAGGTACATGCGTTGAACTTATGCTTAGAGGGAAAAGCTAGTCGATGGTTCATCACATTGATGCCGGCGATCAAGGCCAACTTCAAAACCTTGAAATTACACATGGCTTTTCCAGACAAGGTGATTGGTGAAGTGCAGTAACAAAACTCTATTCGATTGAGCGTCAACCAAATGAATCCATTAGAGATTTTATCCTTAGGACTCACGTTGTGAGTCATGGGAAAAAGTAAATGATGTTCAATTGAAGAGATGTTTCATGATGGGCTTAAAGAATAACAGCTTACGCAACTTGATCATTGTATTCAATTCAGAAACATTCGATCAATGTTGCAAAGAAAATACGTTTAGATGACAACATGCTAGAAGATGATCATGCTACGAGGTGTTCCTCATCTAAAGCAAGTGAAGTAATGACAAAAGAAAATACCTTTAGATGACAACATGCTAGAAGATGATCATGCTACGAGGTGTTCCTCATCTAAAGCAAGTGAAGTAATGACAAAAGAAAGATCGATCTCAGAATTGACATTCCCAAAATTTTATGCAACCTTGCTTAAAACCTTACAGCCAACATCTTTAAGAGAGGATGAAAACCTTCAAAACCAGACATCCTTAATGCCTTTAAAAGTGAGGAATGAAATGCCTTGTGTTGAATGCAATCACTACAACCATCCCAATCCTCATCGTGCATACAAGGCACCTATTATTCTATACTGCATATATTGTAAGACCTTTGACCATGATACTAAAAAATGTCCTGCTTTATCCACAATGTACTCAAAACCTCCATCTCCCATGCACCAAATAGAAACAATCTAAGGGGTAGCAACTGCTCAGGAAGCAGTTAATCAAACACTTCAGTGTTTCTATTGTCGTGGACCTCACAAGGTGGCATACTGCACAGTTTGGAATACTTCCATGCCCATAGTCACTGACACTTTGCGAGCGACCAATAAGTGAACGATGTGGCATTGATCACATGTTCTAAGATTGCCCAAGAGGAGTTGCTTCAATGCAACTTGTCTTACAAAATATAACTCTTAACATCTTAAGTGTACAAAACGGGCAATTGGCCACAGTGCCATTGAATGTGCTTACACGTTTACAAGCCAAGGCACGACAAATAGTCAAAAAGAATGTAAAAGGCAACACCTCAACATGGGTAGAAAAACATGCTTTAAAACAGAACCCAAAAGAGAAAACAAAACCTTCTAAACCCAAGAAAGACAAGGGACAAAAAATATCAAAACTAAAGGTGAATAAAAAGATAGGAAAAAGGAGCCTGTAGAGGACATAAACCCAAAAGGGGACATAAACACGAAAGAACCAAATGCCATACATGATACAGAAGCATCCACCTCAAAGACCACCACACAAACTTCGACACCAATATGTGCGGCACAGGATACAAAAGCCCAAAAGAAAATTTGATCTCGTCGCATGGGTAAACATAATGAAAAACTGCTAAACCAAAGAAAGTCAGAGAAGGAAACAAGTTCTAGTACATCACTAAGTGAGGATGAAACAATTTCTTACTCTTCGCTCAATGCACCACATAGACTAATCAAGAAACTAGAACCCACCCAACCACCTCAAATGGATAATAATGATCACATGACATATGCGAAATGCAAAAAGCAAGCTCAAGAGAGCATGCTTAGCTTGGTTGAATGTCTTACAAGGTCATCGCTTATGATTGAGCCTCATAATGCCAAACCTAAAACAACAACCAAGATACAAAGTCTAGAGGAGTACCGCTTTCCCTTTCAAGAGAAAGACATACTCTCTATAGAAGAGTCATTTGAGACAGATTGTACGAGCTATACACTTGAGAAAGCACGTGAGGAATTTGATAGTCATCATCGACATCAACTCCACAAGAGACTCTAATCTCATCATCATCAACAATGCTCATGAGTCTCAGACCTGTAGCCTCATCGCCAACCAAAGTCAAGGAGGGCCCCAAACCTTCCACATCAACCCTAAAGAAAACTCCACCACCAAGACTCCCACAATCATGATATCTTCATAGTACCAAAATGTGGGTGGAGAAGCAGCTACTTCAAAACCTGCAAATTCACCAAATTAGACCATTTCACAAAATAACCCTTCACGATCAATTTCTCATGAATTATAGTCTCACGGCTTAAGAACTCGCACTTTCATGATTTAAGCCCCATCACGGATTAAGCCATATCATGGCAATAGCCACTATATATTTGTTAAATTTATTGCTTACTATTCTTTTTACTAAATTAATGTAGCAAATGCTCCATGAGTACATATCCATACTCATGCACTGGAGAATATTTGCACCAAAGCCTCACCATCAACAACTTCTAGGTACATCCTTGGATGGGGGAACCATGGTGGGCGAAAGCCTGGTCAATGGTACAACCCATCGCCTAGAATTTTCCTTCAAATTACAAACCTCTCCAAACAACGCCAACATCTTCACAAATCTATGATCTTTAATCTTTAGTGAAGATATCTATATTAGCCTTGCAAGTCGATGTAATTCTTTCAATCCTCACAAACAAGTGGCTACTTCAATACAGAATAGTTCAATAAGAGTCTATATGACTCAATTCTTGTACTTCATGTAAATATGCTTCATAAGAGCACTTAAATATACATAAGAACATAAAAAGCACATGGGTAGAAGAAGACAAGAACAGGTCCTTCTCAACAACATTTGACAAGAATCTTGCCACACAAAGGGATATCATCAAAAGCCAATTACTTCAAATGATGAATGTCGCTTTAATAAATTAAATGAGGAACGGAGAATCACCATCTCATTCTGATGATTAAGTCTACATTCCTCCAGAATCCTTCCCTCTCTTCTCCACCATTATTAACATCTCTTAGTGTCCCCACTAACAAAAATCACATGTAACTTGGCCCGATGATTGCTAAAAACAAATTGAGCAAAAAAAAAGAGAGCTCACACAAATATAAAAAGGCAATCATTCGTAAAAAAATCCACCCCCACCTTGTTAGGAATTCCCAATACACCACTAACCTCTTCATTCATTAACTAGCTTTTCTTATTCCTTCCAGAGGAACAAAGACCATTGAACGTCACTCATCATTAACGTCATCGACAAAACTTGTTCATTCTACCCACACAAAGGTCTTCAACGTGATCACGCAGACGCGATCGCCAGTATTACATGCCAGTATTACATTAAAATCTTTTGTAAAAAAATATGTGAACTATACCATGCCAGTATTACATTAAAATAATGATATTTTTTATTATCCCTTAAAAATCCTCTACTTTTGGAGAGAGTGGAGCCTCTCTCTCTCTCTTCAACCATCCTTGGAGATTTTCTTTCAACACACTAACCAATTAATTGGTTGGGGGCTTCTTCTAAGATAGAGAAGCAACCAAAAATAAGAGGTAAAGTGTAATTTTATGGTTTTTCTCTACTATTCTCAATGTTTTCACTTCTCAACCCCTCTCAAGCTTGAGAAGTTTCTAAATTAAGTGTTTATAATGGAAATCAAGCTTTTCTTAAGAGTTGTAATGAATAATTAAGAAAAGTTTACATTTATGCTTAATTAGGATGCTTTTTATGTTTCTCTCTCTCTCCTTCAAAGAATGGTCATTCCTATGACCAATTCTCTATTCAATTGATGCTTCTCATGGAGAAATTCTCAATTCACAAATCAAACTCTAGGCTTGTGAATCTAGAGGTTAAGAAATGGTTTTTTATACTTATATGCTAGTAAATTATGGTAATCTTACGAGTTAAATCCATAAATTGGATTTAAGGTTAAAAGATAGTTATACTATCATAATTACATTACTAAGTCTTATTCTTTTAAAAAATATTAAAAATTATCAGTAATAGCAGCAGCGGAGCTATGGCAAAAATTTTAAGAAATTGATACACAATTCATTCTTATGCATAACGTGAAAAGAGGACTTCCTACCATATTCTAGGATTGAATATCCTAGGCTAAAAGAATGATTTTTATCACATTCAATGGAAAACTAATTTTTAAGATTTATGTATAATTAAATAATTAATAAAAGAGAAATTTATGATAATTTTATTTAAATGATAAAGGAGAAATTTCCATGACATTTGGAATTCAATCATTTAAATAGGAAGAGTGGAATTCTTAGCATATTGGAATTAATGGATATTTTATTTAAATTTAAAGAGAAATTTTAGATAAATTTATTTTATGCATGAGAAATATTTAAATGATAAAAGGAGAATTCCCATGACATTTGGAATTCAATCATTTAAATAGTAAAATTGAAATTCTTAGCATATTAGAATTAATGGATATTTTATTTAAATTCAAAGAGAAATTTTAAATAAATTTATTTTATGCATGAGAAATATTTAAATGATAAAAGAGGAATTCCCGTGACATTTGAAATTCAATCATTTAAATAGTAAAAGTGAAATTCTTTGCATATTGAATTAATGGATATTTTTATTAAAAAAGAGAGAAATTTTAGATAAATTTGTTTGATGTGATAAAAGAGGAATTCCCATGACATTTAGAATTCAAGCAATTAAATGAAAAAAGAAAAATTTCCATGATATTTGAGATCCAAGAAATTAAATGGAAAAAAGAGAAATTTTTAGTATAATTCAATTTATGAATATTTATCAAAAGTGAAAATATGGGTAGAATTGATTTTTGTAAATCCCATTAATTCTTTTACTCAAAAGAGGAATATTGAATATAATTCATTTGAGAAATTGAGAAAGAATATGGAAATAATCGTCGAGAAAAAGAACCTTTATCTAAGCCAAACAATTGGCAGAAGTTTAGAAAAAGTTCCATTATCAGTATCGAAGTAGGAAAAGTTACTAAATGGGAATAAGATGTGAATGGGATACGATAGGATGTGAATGGATGTGATAAGATGTAAATGGGATGTGAATAGATGTGATAAGATGTAAATGGGATGCGATAAAATGTGAATGGGATGTGATAGGATGTGAATAGATGTGATAAGATGTGAATGGGATGTGTTAGGATGTGGTGTGATGAAAATGAATGTGGATGAGATGTGAAGTAAATGGATATGGATGTGAATGATGAGATGAGAGGATATGTGAAAGCGTGAGATGGGAAGTAAATGAATGTGGATGTGTATGTGAAAGAATGTGATGTCAATGGAAGTGGATGTGTATGTGAAAGAATGTGATGTAAATGAAAGTGGATATGTATGTGAAAGAATGTGATGTAAATGGATGTGGATGTGTATGTGAAAGAATGTGATGTAAATGGATGTGGATGTGTATGTGAAAGAATGTAAAGTAAAGGGATGTGGATGTGAAAGTGATGTGGATGTGGATGAGATATGATGTGCTGAAAAGAGATGTAGATGTGGATGAGATGTGATGTAATGTAAAGAGATGTGGATGTGAATGTGGATGAGACGTGATGTGATGTAAAGAGATGTGGATGAGATGTGATGTGATGTAAAGAGATGTGGATGAGATGTGCTGTGATGTAAAGAGATGTGGATGAAATGTGATGTGATGTGAATATATGTGGATGTGAAGTGATAGATGATGTGAATGTATGGATAGATGTGGATAGTCATGTATGTGAATGTATGGATAGATGTGGATAGTCATGTACGTGAATGATTGGATGGATGTGGATGAATGAGATGGGATGTGTATGAATGAGATATGATGTGGATGTGATGTAAAGTGGATGGAATGAATGAGATATGATGTGGATGTGATGTAAAGTGGATGGAATGAATGAGATATGATGTGGATAGATGTGGACGTGATGTAATGTGGATAGAATGTATGTGATGGAATGGGGATACAATGAATGTGATGTGATGTGAGTCGGGATAAGTGTGAATGGGTGAGATGTGATGTGATATGATGTAAATTGGGAGAGATGTGAATGGATGTGATGTGATGTGAATTGGGATAGATGTGAATGAATGAGATGTGATGTGATGTGATATGATGTAAATTGGGATAGATGTGAATGGATGATATGTGATGTGAATTGATGTGATGTGATGTGAATCGGGATAGATGTGAATGAATGAGATGTGAGGTGAAATGGATGTGATGTGGATCGGGGTAGATATGAATGGATGTGATGTGGATCTCGGGGTAGATATGAATGGATGAGATGTGGATATGGGTAGTGCGAGTGGATGAGATGTGATAAGTATCAATGTGGAAAGATGTGATGTGGATCGGGGTAGATATGAATGGATGTGATGTGGATCTCGGGGTAGATATGAATGGATGAGATGTGGATATGGGTAGATGCGAGTGGATGAGATGTGATAAGTATCAATGTGGAAAGATGTGATGAGATGAAAAATGATGTGATTGGATGAGAATGGATGAAGGAGGGAATACATATGATTGGACTTGGATTAAGTAATGTGGATTGATGTGGAACAATGTGGAAAGACGAGAGTTCGTTATAGAAACTGTATTTATGACTTGTTTTTTTTTAAATGACTATTTTATGTCAAGAATGCTGGGGAAGCATTTTGACCGTCTTGTGAATGAGGTCGTGAAACCTAAGTGATAAAGTTGCAACAGCTGACGGAGAGTCAACGGAGGACATCTCGCATAGCATGCTCGGTTGACCAGCCTTGGTTCGATTTAAATGGTGAGCTTCCGGTATGGTGGATGAGGGACCAAGGAAGCGGCCTATGAGTGAAGCTCTAGGTGACCTGCGAAGGATCCTAGAGGGTGCTGACCATACGGTGCTCAGGCTCTGGGTTGCCGAAGATACCCACGCGTGCGTCGAGGAAGATATTGGAACAAGGTGTAAGAGTTGTTTTCTGAATTCGGGCATGGATCTGGTTGATTGACCTTGCTGGTCCTCAACCGATGAGTCCATGGCTCTTTTATATGGATATGTTGGTTGATCTTGCTGATCTTCAACGGAGAGTCCATCTGGATTTTTATAAGTGAATATATTTCTGGGTACTATGAGCTAGGAACTATTGAAAAGGCCCCTGAGTGGACAGGTGGTGAGCGTTTTGGTTGCCAATGATACCATAGGTACACCGATGAAGGAATGATTGGAAACTAGAAATCAATCAAATATTTTGGAGGATTATGATCAGTGATCCTATGATTTCATTAAAAGATTGTTTTAAAGTTAGCTGAATCTGTAAAACAGGCAATTTTATATTGGGTGTGTATGTGGTGTGACTATCTTGAAGTTTGCATGAAGCGCCGGCTAGGGGGACCGGGAACTCTTTTCCCTGGTACCCAGGACAAAACATAACCAAATTCCTAAATGGAGCTGACCCATGGGACTGGATGGGGTTAGGCTAGACTGATGGATCCCTAAAATGAGACTCAATTCTGTTATGGTACGATAGGTGAAGTAAATCCCAGACAGTCCTTGTTCTATGGAAAAGAATCAACGGTTGTGCCTCTCGATGAGGGAAAAAGCGTTCGTCTCTATGATCCAAGTGCAAGTCTTTTCCTTGATTTGACCATGTGACTTACGGGTTCGGTTGGATCAGTTTGGTTAGCGAGGATGACCTTGACTACGTTAGAATAAAAATATCCTGGAGGAGTCGCCCGTGCTTTTTGGGGGCAAGGGGACAAATTAAAAACCTGCATAACTGAAATTCCCATGGAGGAATGTTAAGATGGAATTTTCGATCTAATGGACCATTATTGTGTTAAGGATATGAATGATATGTTCTGAATGAATTGTTATCTGATAATGAGTTCTATATGAAGGGATCTTTATCCCAGGATTCTAGTGGGTTGACTAGACTATAAGGAACCCCAGAATCAGTTGGATCTTAAGGGAAAGAGTCTACGAGATGAGGACATCTCACGTTTTTAAAGTGGGGTAGGCTGTAAGATTCCTCCCTCTAGCTTTTGAGGTGTACAAGTGTAAGAACCTCCCCTTTTGATCTTGTAATTATTCCCCTCTCTGAAATAGAAGAAAGATCATGTTTTACCCTGTTTTGGCCTGGAGAGAGAAAATGTCTAGAGAGAGGTAATCCAAAATTGAGATATTTTTGGATATAAAAATCCTCCTAGTGTCTAAAATGGTTTCTCCTGAAACAGAAATTCAATAAGAACTTTCCAATGTGCAATTGGAATTAATTGAAATTCCTCCTAGTGTCTAAAATGGTTTCCCCTGTGAAACAGAAATTCAAAAAGAACTTTCCAATGTGCAATTGGAATTAATTGAAAATGTCTAAAAAGGACCTTAGCCTAAGGGCCTAGATTTTCAAAAAAAAAATGGACTATGGTCCAATTAAGGTTCCTATATGGGCCAATAGGATCAATCCAAGTGTGGGGAGGATAAATCTAATGAATTAAAAAAATACCCAAAAATGAGTAAATGCCCACATAAGATGAAGAGTTGAATGAGTACAAGGTTTATTAGTTAAAAACTATGAGATATTACTAAAAAAATGAGATATTTTGGTGTAATGATACATTTTTGACACCTTGGTAAGGAGGGGGGAGACTTCAAGGAGGCGCCTATTTCACACATGTGGTCTTTTTCTCGACGACTATTTCCATATTCTTTCTCAATTTCTTAAATGAATTATATTCAATATTCCTCTTTTGAATAAAAGAATTCATGGGATTTACAAAAATCAATTCTACCCATATTTTCACTTTTGATAAATATTCATAAATTGAATTATACTTAAAATTTCTCTTTTTCCCATTTAATTTCTTGGATCTCAAATATCATGGGAATTCCTCTTTTTTCATTTAATTGCTGGAATTCTAAATGTCATGGGTCAATCAAACAAATTTATCTAAAATTTCTCTCTTTTTTAATAAAAATATCCATAATTCAATATGCAAAGAATTTCACTTTTACTATTTAAATGATTGAATTCCAAATGTCACGGGAATTCCTCTTTTATCATTTAAATATTTCTCATGCATAAAATAAATTTATCTAAAATTTCTCTTTGAATTTAAATAAAATATTCATTAATTCTAAGATGCTAAGAATTTCAATTTTACTATTTAAATGATTGAATTCCAAATGTCATGGGAATTCCCCTTTTATCATTTAAATATTTCTCATGCATAAAATAAATTTATCTAAAATTTCTCTTTAAATTTAAATAAAATATCCATTAATTCCAATATGCTAAGAATTCCACTCTTTCTATTTAAATGATTGAATTCCAAATGTCATGGGAATTCCTCTTTTATCATTTAAATAAAATTACCATAAATTTCTCTTTTATTAATTATTTAATTATACATAAACCTTAAAAATTAGTTTTCCATTGAATGTGATGAAAATCATTCTTTTAGCCTAGGATATTCAATCCTAGAATATGGTAGGAAGTCCTCTTTTCACGTTATGCATAAGAATGAATTGTGTATCAATTTCTTAAAATTTTTGCCATAGCTCCGCTGCTGCTGCTATTACTGATAATTTTTAATATTTTTTAAAAGAATAAGACTTAGTAATGTAATTATGATAGTATAACTATCTTTTAACCTTAAATCCAATTTACGGATTTAACTAAGATTACCATAATTTACTAGCATATAAGTATAAAAAACCATTTCTTAACCTCTAGTCACAAGCCTAGAGTTTAATTTGTGAATTGAGAATTTCTCCATGAGAAGCATCAATTGAATAGAGAATTGGTCATAGGAATGACCATTCTTTGGGGGAGAGAGAGATAAACATAAAAAGCATCCTAATTAAGCATAAATGTAAACTTTTCTTAATTATTCATTACAACTCTTAAGAAAAGCTTGATTTTCATTATAAACACTTAATTTAGAAACTTCTCAAGCTTGAGAGGGGTTGAGAAGTGAAAACATTGAGAATAGTAGAGAAAAACCATAAAATTACACTTTACCTCTTATTTTTGGTTGCTTCTCTATCTTAGAAGAAGCCCCCAACCGATTAATTGGTTAGTGTTTTGAAAGGAAAGCTCCAAGGATGGTTGAAGAGAGAGAGAGGCTCCACTCTCTCCAAAAGTAGAGGATTTTTAAGGGATAATAAAAAATATCATTATTTTAATGTAATACTAGCATGGTATAGCTCACAAATTTTCTTACAAAAGACTAAGGATCTATTTATAGGTGAGGGAGGCCTCTAACAAAGTCAAACTAGGTTCTAGAATTTTCCAAGTTCAGTTTGGCTGAATTTGGACAAGATTTGGACCTAGTTTGGCTCCCTTTTGATTTGGTTTGATCCAAAAGAGAGGAGAGATAAAAATGTCATAATTTTTTTGAGAGCCAAACAATTGGCAAAAATTTAGAAAAAGTCTAATTATCGGTATCGAAGTAGGAAAAGGTACTAAATGGGAATAAGATGTGAATGGGATGCGATAGGATGTGAATGGATGTGATAAGATGTAAATGGGATGTGATAGGATGTGAATAGATGTGATAAGATGTAAATGGGATGCGATAAGATGTGAATGGGATGTGATAGGATGTGAATAGATGTGATAAGATGTAAATGGGATGCGATAAGATGTGAATGGGATGTGTAGGATGCGAATAGATGTGAATGGGATGTGACAGGATGTGGTGTGATGAAAATGAATGTGGATGAGATGTGAAGTAAATGGATATGGATGTGAATGATGAGATGAGAGGATATGTGAAAGGGTGAGATGGGAAGTAAATGAATGTGGATGTGTATGCGAAAGAATGTGATGTAAATGGATGTGGATGTGTATGTGAAAGAATGTGATGTAAATGGATGTGGATGTGTATGTGAAAGAATGTGATGTAAATGGATGTGGATGTGTATGTGAAAGAATATAATGTAAAGGGATGTGGATGTGAAAGTGATGTGGATGTGGATGAGATGTGATGTGCTGAAAAGAGATATGGATGTGGATGAGATGTGATGTGTTGTAAAGAGATGTGGATGAAATGTGATGTGATGTAAAGAGATGTGGATGAAATGTGATGTGATGTGAATATATGTGGATGTGAAGTGATAGATGTGAATGTATGGATAGATGTGGATAGTCGTGCATGTGAATGATTGGATGGATGCGAATGAATGAGATGGGATGTGTATGAATGAGATATGATGTGGATGTGATGTAAAGTGGATGGAATGAACGAGATATGATGTGGTAGATGTGGACGTGATGTAATGTGGATAGAATGTATGTGATGGAATGGGGATACAATGAATGTGATGTGATGTGAGTCAGGATAAGTGTGAATGGGTGAGATGTGATGTGAAATGGATGTGATGTGATATGATGTAAATTGGGATAGATGTGAATGGATGTGATGTGATGTGAATCGGGATAGATGTGAATGAATGAGATGTGATGTGATGTGATATGATGTAAATTGGGATAGATGTGAATGGATGTGATGTGATGTGAATGGATGTGATGTGATGTGAATCTCGGGATAGATGTGAATGGATGATATGTGATGTGAATGGATGTGATGTGATGTGAATCGGGATAGATGTGAATGAATGAGATGTGATGTGAATGGATGAGATGTGATGGGATGTGAATCGGGATAGATGTGAATGAATGAGATGTGAGGTGAAATGAATGTGATGTGATGTGGATCGGGGTAGATATGAATGGATGAGATGTGAGGAGATGTGGATATGGGTAGATGCGAGTGGATGAGATTTGATGAGTATAAATGTGGAAAGATGTGATGAGATGGAAAATGATGTGATTGGATGAGAATGGATGAAGGACGATGGGAATACATATGATTGGACTTGGATTAAGTAATGTGGATTGATGTGGAACAGTGTGGAAAGACGAGAGTTCGTTATAGAAATTGTATTTATGACCTGTTTTTTTTTTTAAAATGACTGTTTTATGTCAAGAATGCTGGAGAAGCATTTTGACCGTCTTGTGAATGAGGTCATGGAGACCTAAGTGCAACAGCTGGGCGGAGAGTCAATGGAGGACGTCTCACTGCGTGTAGCACGGTCGACCGAGGTCTTGACCAGCCTCGGTTCGATTTAAATGGTGAACTTCCGGTACAGTGGATGAGGGAACAAGGAAGCGGCCTATGAGTGAAGCGCTAGGTGACCTGCAAAGGATCCTAGAGGGTGCTGACCATACGGTGCTCGGGCTCTGGGTCACCGAAGATACCCATGCGTACGTTGAGGAAGATATTGGAACAAGGAGTAAGAATTGTTTTCTGAATTCGGGCATGGATGTGGTTGATTGACCTTGCTGGTCCTCAACGGATGAGTACATGGCTCTTTTATATAGATCTGTTGGTTGATCTTGCTGATCTTCAATGGAGAGTCCATCTGGATTTTTATAAGTGAATATATTTCCGGGTACTATGAGCTAGGAACTATTGAAAAGGCCCCTGAGTGGACAGGTGGTGAGAGTTCTGGTTTGCCAATGATGCCATAGGTACACCGATGAAGGAATGATTGGAAACTAGAAATCAACCGGATATTTTGGAGGATTATTATCAGTGATACTATGATTTCATTAAAAGATTGTTTTAAAGTTAACTGAATCTGTGAAACAGGCAATTTCATATTGGGTGTGTAAGTGGTGTGACTATCTTGAAGTTTGCATGAAGCGCCGGTTAGGGGGGCTAGGAACTCTTTTCCGTGGTACCTGGGACAAAAAATAACCAAATTCCTAAATAGATTCTATCACTACAGTGGTTGGGCGGTTGGGTAACCCATGGGACTGGATGGGGCTAGGCTGGACTAATGGATCCCTAAAATGAGACTCAATTCTGTTATGGTACGATAGATGAAGTAAATCCCGGACAGTCATTGTTCTATGGAAAAGAATCAACGGCTGTGCCTCTTGATGAGGAAAAAAGCATTGGTCTCTATGATCCAAGTGTAAGTCTTTTCCTTGATATGACCATGTGACTTACGGGTTCGGTCGGATCAGTTTGGTTAGTGATGACCTTGACTATGTTAGAATAAAAATATCTTGGAGGAGATTCCCGTGCTTTCTGGGCGAGGGAAGTTTTTCCGGGTTCGGTTTTGGAAGAACCGAGGGATTAGTCTCTTGTCTGGATATCCGTGGGCAAGGCCCCAAGTGAGAGGCTCTGTCCTACGCATGAAGTGCTACTTCCGCTCTGCTGCACCCCCGAATTCGTTGCGCGGAGGGGGCAGGGATCTTTCACTTGAAGTTTTCCTCAAAGCCCATAGCCCTCCTACAACATTGCTCAAAGGAGGTGTGGGCTAGAGTGTATAAGGAATTATGCAAGGGTCACGGCAAGGGTACATCCTTAAGGCCTTCGAGCAACCTACCAACCAGCCTTTCATCTGAGAACTTGTCTCTATCGCTCTATAGCAGGAATGTAGATATCTCACCCAGTTAATGTAGTCCTGGATGGATTCCCCATCCTTCTGTTTTATGTTGTACAGTTTCTCGTCTGGGCTCCATCGGGTTCCTTGGCTTGAGTATCCAACTTTGAAGGCCTCTTTCAAGGCTTCAAATGTGGTCTTATCCTCTACCTTTAGTGATCTAAACCACTGCTTAGCTTTGCCATCTAGGGTGAGGCCGAAGGCACTCACCTTAACTTGGTCATCCACATGGCCAAATGCCTTATAGATTTGATTGAACATTTCTAAATGTGGTACGGGATCTCTAGTTCCATTAAACTTGGTGATCAATTTAGAAATGTGGGCTGGTTTTTTTTATTCTTGTCTCAACCCTTGTGCTATTGAACTAGTGCTGGCGGTGTTATTACGGCGGGTACCCCTCTCCCTATTTCCATGGCTATTCTCAACATTTTAGGAGTCAGACATGCCATGGCTGGAGCTGGTGCAGGTCGCGGGCTAAGATTGGCAAGTGGCTAGGTCGGGCAAATAATATGCCATTGGGGGTCCTTGTCTCAAGAGAGGGTCGTTTTGTGCTTCAGAGGGTCCCATATGGTATCTAGGGTATATTCCATGAGGCAGGTATTGTTGGTACATTGGTGTGCGACGGGTTGATAGGACTATGCAAGGTAGGCTCTCTCTCTTTGGTAGGAAGTTTCTAGATCCGGGGGCTCCTGACCAAGGTTTGGCATAGGCCTATAGTTTTGGTGTGAGTCGACCATTCCAGTGTTGTTGGTATGCCCCCCCAGACTGGTGAAATAGTCTAGGTTGGGATACCCTCACTTTGTCTTATCTCTGGCCTATGATGTAAGGGTGGCATGGCCTCCCACTTTGGTTGGCATTCCCTGCCCTTGCCCCTACCCCTAGGATGTGGATTTTTTGATTACGTGTTTCCCAAGAGAAAGTCTTTGAGTCTTGAAGCAAGACTTCTCTATGAGTGTGTGGGGGACTTTGGGTCTTGCTCCAATCTAGTTGGTTTGTCTATGCACTGGGCCACCAATCTGCTTGCCTGCCTTAAGGTCTGGGGTGGTGCATCCCGTGCTAGAATGCTCCTCGTGTTCACCACCACTGGTGCTGTCAAAGACTTAACACCATTTGGCTCCAAGCTGTGTTGACTAAAGGGTCTAATATTACAAGCGAGGGAGTGTTAGTAGGGTCGGCATCGTCAAACAGAGGGTTGTTTTGCACCAATTTCTCTGAGCGTAAATGCATGAATGTGGGAAGTGGTAGTGCTAGATCCTCTTTTGAAAAAAATTTCTTTTTTGAAAAAAATTTGAAGGTATGACCGTACGTTGGTTAAGGAACGGGCATACGCTTGAGGAAGGTATGGACGTATGCTTGTGAAGGCACATGCATGGCTGAGTCAAGGTATAGATGTATGCTTGTAAGGACATGGACGTGGCTAGGAAGAAGGTATGGGCGTAAGCTTAAGAAGGTACGGGGGTACGCTGAAGAAGACACATGCGTACGCTTGTGAATGAATGGTTCTGAAAGGCTTCTAATATAGATAGCCATTGACCCAATCTCCTTTACACATCATCATGCCATGTGGCAATCTTTATCCCACATCTTCTTATGTGACTCTCATAAATCACATCCCACATAATATCTCATCTCACCCATAAGTTGTGTTCCCACACAAACATAAACTCACACATCAAAACCCATTGCAATTTTATATTGCACATTTCAACAATATCCCATACCATCGAACTTCAAAATCAGCTTGACTATGAGAGAGGGCCTTGTCCTAGGATAACCATACTCAACTTCCTCTCTTAATCCCCTAGTTGGTTTGATTAATGTTGGGACATCATCGATGTTTCTTCTTGTTTCTTAGGTCATGTGAGTTTTGAACCTGGTCTCAGTTGGTTTTACAACTGGTTGAGGAGCCATTGCGGCCATGTGCTCCATTATGGGACTTACAAGTATAGAATGGTCCCATATATCAATAGTATGGCACCCTAAAAGATGCTTCTCTTAGTTGTTCAAGGGGTACAAATCCCAAATATGTCATTGGGTATCCATATACCTGGTTCTCTAAGAGCTATTGGTACACTTGAGGCTATAGTTATGGCTCTTTACCCTTGTGGCTCCCCACCCTAACTAAGATATTGGCACTTTTAGTTTAACTGGGGTTACCGATCTCATTCTTTCCAAAGGATATCACCTAATGGTTCTCATCCATGTGGAAGGTGATGTTCCTCCCATATTGGGTCTAACGTGGAGGGAAGCTTAACTTTAGTTTTGGGTCATTTCCCTTGTGGAGTAGAAATAGGATTCTCCTCTGGCCCCTGTTGCACTTTTTGGTCCTGAGGTGATTTCCTCAGAAGAGGTCCTCAATTCATTTGGCCTTAAAGACCTATGTTTCATGTTTGAATTTAGCCTTAAAGTCATATGTTTGGGGTCTGAATTGGTTGGGAAAACTCCCCCTACCCAAACCTTTCCATCCTTATCATTCTTTGACCACTCTTGAGATGTATGTGTCACTGCCATCCTCATCTACATAGGTTGTTTGATCATTGGCAGAATGTTAACACGTGCTGGACTGGGGTGCATCTAGAAATTTATGATTTCACTTCGCATCCTCTTTACATTGGTGATGTTAAAGAGGTTGCCTTGGGCATCCTTGTACTTTCTTATATTGGTTGGATCAACTGTAACTCTCCTCAAAAGGATTTATCCATTACATTTAGAGGCTGAGTCATTACTACTACCTCCTAGCACCTAGATTGACTCTAACTCTCGTAAAAAAGGATCCATTACATTTTGAGATCGATTCACTACTAATTTTGTGTGAGCTCTTGAACTCTCAAGGGCTCTATGAGGTCCTTATTCCCTTGCATGCTAAATGATTAGATACTGGAGAAGCCTTACGTAGGGATGTACATATTTCCGTCTAGGATTCCACATAATTTGTATCCTTGTCACACGAAGCAAAAAATAACTTTTGGGTTGTCCAAGACGTGGTTCATGCCCTAGCATCACTGGGAGTGACCATTGCGCTAAGAGCACCCCATTATGGTCAATTTAGATTGTAACATTCATAGTTTCATGATGATAACCATAGCATTGTAGCACATAGGCTTCACTTACTATTTGACTGTGAACTTGTTCCCTATCATTATCACTAATGGCTCATCTCTCTCTAGTATGATGAGCTACTTTTAGTCCTTCTTGATGATTCACCCATGAACACTTGATGCTCTGAATAGCCCGCCACCATAGGTGGGGTTTTGGAGCTCTCGTGTGTGTATTCACCATGTATGTTTGTGGCTCCATTTATGTGTATGTGAATTGCCCCTAAAGGGCTAAGTGAATGTGTATGTGTCCACCCTATATGTGTATAAGACCTTATTCATGTATTTGCATAAGAAAACCTTCTTAGGTATGTGAATTATGTGTTGCTTTTTGTGGCATATTTGCCTAATAGTCTTGTGCAAACTATCAAGCCCTTGCACAATAAACACTCACAACAAGAGGAAAACATAGAGTAGTTGTCATCATCATCACTCTCACTCTCTCCCTCTTCCACGATCCATAGAAAGATAAGAGAAGTACCAGAGAGAGAGCTTGTTTTGCAAGAATCCAATAGAGAGAAAGAAACATATGAGAGGGTAGAAGAAGGAAGGAAGAGATGCAACCACCTCAACCATATTTTCCCCTAAATCAGATGACTCTCCATTTCTCCTTTTTATTTCATTGATTTTAAAAAGTTACTACAATGTTGGAGATCTTTGGAAAAGGGGCCTTATTGAAATGGAAAGAAATTCCTTAACCTTTAAAATTTGAGACACACACACACATATTGACCATGGCTTGATAAATTATGCGGACCCACTATATATGTGCCATGCCAATTTACATATGATTTTACAATGAAAGTATATAAAGTATTTTTTAGAGCCAAAATGCTTAAAGTTTGTCGATGTAGACCAAAAAAATGTGTCAAAAAATGCACAAATTTGGGAGTCATCATGCTCACCTAGCTCCATTCTCTCTTATGGAAGCTCTATAGGGTTTATACCCCACAATATCGATCTCATCTCTTCCGTTTGTGAAGGACTCTCGGTCTTATTTCAAGCTAGTGTCTAGCATAATAAGGGAGGGAAACTCCACTTGTAGTCCCATACCACTTCCTAACGTAGGAGCATGAGATGAAGTCTCGCATTCAAAGATCGGGTTAGAATATGAGTGGGCAATAATTCGACCTGATTTTGCAAATGCATAAGCACTTTGTTCATGTTAAGAACCTTCTTACTCTCTATCAAGGATGTATAGTGCTACTAGTTAGACCACTTATCTTAAACCATGGAGTCCCTACTATTGGAGAGGCTAAAGCCAAGAGGTGTGTCAATCCCTCTTGTTTGAGACTTCCTCTCAATCAAGGAAGTAATCCTTCCAAAAGATAATGGTTAAGATTGAAAGCTTGAATCACCTTCTTGATGATTCATCTTATGAACACTTGTGATAATCACCCAACCCTATTCTCTCCTGCAAAATCTCTACAAGGTTTATATCCCACAATACTGACCTCATCTCTTCCATTGTTAAGGACTCTTGGTATGATTCTGAGCTAGTGTCTAGCACAATGAGGAAGGTCAAGTCCAATACCATTTCCTAACATAGGAGAATGAGAGACAAAGTCTCACATTCAAAGGTCAAGTTAAAATATGAATGGGCAATGATTGACCTGATAGCAAATGCATACACACTTGATCTAGCATTAGAACCGCTTATTTCAGAAGTTCTTTTTATGAGGATTTTAAAAATTTTAATGGATTTTTATGGTCTTCTTATAATGTTTTGGTATTTTTCAAGGTTTTGAGTCGAAAAACAATAAACTTACAGAATAAAAGAAAGAACATGAAAGATGCATGCAAATAATGCAATTATGATTTTTTAAATATTTTCTTATTTTTTCACTCTCTGTGAATCCAATTAGATTGGTGATCTGAATGTTTAAAGCTCCAAACTAGCTGTGATATGAAAATCCCGGATCTAAAAATCTAGCAATTTGAATCTCTTGTGGACGATCCTAAGATTGGATCAATGATTTGGAGATAGGATTGAAAATTGGGATATGACCACAATGTATCTTTGGAATTACCCAATTTAAATATCTTGGCTATCTAAATTCTTGTGAGTAGGATTGAGGAATTGAACTCTTGAGTTGGGATTAACATAATCCGGATTGGATGGTGGTTAGGTCAACGATCCAAAAATGGAATTGGTAATCCAATTGTGCATTATTGATAGTTGGCTCCAATTTCTACGTACTTTGGTTGTGGATTAACGGATCAGAATCTGGACGATATGGATCCTAGTTGACGATTTGGAAATTTTCAAAGAGCAAAAAACATCTTTTTGAATAATTTTTATTTTTAAAGGGGTTTTATTTATGTTTTTTTTTTTGGGTTTTTTGACGTGATAGGGTTGCTTCTCAACATTCTAATATCATGATTTTTAACTTAATTTTGCTTTTAAAAACTACAGCTGCAAAGACTAATGCCTTGATTATGCCACCCTCCATAAAAAATTACAAAATGCTAATGTGTACTAATTTCCTAATTAATCTAAGGCTAATGCTCATAGTATGAAATCAACCAAGTGGAGAGATGACCTACCTCAACCATAAAAAATGCTAATGTAAACTAATTTCCTAATGAAAATGCTCATATAATAATGATGAAATCAACTAAGTGGAGAGATAACCTACCTCAGTCACACCCGTAAGACCTTGTTCTTCATTCCACCACTCCCATGAGACAAAGAACGTAATAAATTAATCAACATAAAACATAAAAAAGGGTGATATTAGAAGCAAAGTCTACTCTAATCATGCAAATCCACTTCTAAACACCCAAATAGCATACAAAACAATTCAAATCCTACTCTAGAACACATCTCGTTAACATTCTACCAAGGATTTACATCCCAAGGGCAAGATAGAGTGAGTATAATAAAAGATCTTTGAGTGGAAGATAGCTCTACTTCCTTACCTCTCCTCCAAGACTAACTCGATCCAATGGCCTCAGTTAGCCGTGCCATTTGTACATTCAAGAACCTTCTTACTCTCAAGAAAGAAACCATAGTGCTAATGGTCAGACCACTTATCTTAGATCATAGAAGTCCCTATTAGAGAGGCTAAATAGGCTAAGAGATGTGTCAATCCCTCTTGTTTGAACCCTTCCTCTACTCTCCACCATCAACTAAGTAATCCTTCCAAAAGGAAATGGTTAAGCTAGAAAGCTTGAACCACCTTCTTCTCGAAGCCCAATCACACTCTCACTCAAGATAACAACACATCCCATCCACACACATAAGCATGCATCCTACAATCATAAGATAAGAGCTCAAGAGAAGAAGAAATCTTTGCACTTGAGAAATGATTGAATTTTCCCACAAGAGGGAAAGGAACCTAATCTAAAAGGAAAAGGAAATGTAACACAATCACACTTATCTCTCACTCACAAGCTTAAGCTCAAGAAAATGACAAGGACATGGAAATGAGATGAAGGCAAGCCCACACAAGCTCTCAACTGCAAGCCTTTCATACATGGGGAGTGCTCAAAAGTGAGCAACCACACCCAACACTCAACACCCTAAGCTCCACTCCTAAGAAAACAAGGAGGAGATGAACCCACTCAACTCACTAATCTAAGAAGGAACAAAAGGATGGACTTCACAACTTGGGCTATAGGGGAATGAGATCTCCCTTATGTTTTTGCTTAGAAAAACCACTGACATGAAGGGAATTCCTCTGCCGGTAGTGGTCGTGAAACACACTATCCCTCTATGTGGAAAAGGCACAAAACCATCCAAACAATCAACATATCACCTGAATCCCAAGTAGAATCAAAGAAGAGGTAGACAAGCTTTATGTATGAGACCGAGAACACCAAGTGGGCGTCACGTGATAGTGATCGTTCCTAAAAAGAATGAAACGCTTAGAATGTTTGTGCTAACCTCAAAAAGGTTAATGCCACCCATAGTTCATGGTCACTATTTATCCCTACCATGACCACATGTTGGAAAGAGTCGTAAGAGTAAAAGCTTATAGCTTCTTAGATGGCTTCTCAAGATACAACCAAGTGATGATCAGCCCACAATCGAATAATACAAGATAGCATTTGCTATAGAATGGTGGGGAGCCCTATAACGATTGATGTGTATGGATTTTGAGGATCTCCTTTGGAAGACCTAGAGATATTCATTACAACCTAGCACACTCAAAATGGAAGAAGCATCTTGCTCATCTTCAGCTAGTCTTTGAGAGCTGTAGACTCTCCCCCACTCCAATGTCAATTTTGGGTTAAGCATGATCATCTCCAAGAATGGTATCTCCAAAAATGAGATTAAGATCCAGATGATTTTACTACCTACGTCAACTATAAGGGGGTGCAAATATTCATGGGGCACATATGGTATTATAGAAGATTCATCTTCTTGTATTCCATATATGCTAGACCCTTGTATAAGATGTTGATTATCTTTGAATGGATAGACGAATGCCAATGGGCATACAAAAAATTAAAGAAGGCATCAACAACAAGTGCACCCGTTTTGAGATCCCCTAACTAGTATCTAATTTTTCATACGCATATCAACACTTTAGCATTTTCTATTGGATGGGTGTTACCATAGCTGGGGGAGCAGAACATGAACTTTCAAGTGACCTTTACTAGCCATCAACTCGATGAATTGATCGAATGTTTTTAATCCCAATAGTTTTTTGAATAACTATTTAAAAAATGAGATTTAAACTTCATGGGTCCCATTAGCCTAGATGCTAAAGGAAACCAAGTGTGTTTCATTATTATCACCACAAATTACACAAGTGGGCTAAGGTAAGATACATAGAAAGTTGACACAAGATCTACCACCAATTTCTTCTATAAGAATGTGATTACTCATTTTGACTACCTACTAGAAATAATGATCGATTGTAGTATACATATTATAAATGAAGTGGTGTTTCTTGCTCAAAGTGTTGCTTATGGTGCAAAAAAGTTGACACATTACTACCCATAAGCGAATGGCCAAGATAAAACCACAATAAGATGTTATGCACTATTCTCCCCAAGATGATAGAGGCATTAATGAGAAGCAACATTGATGAGGAGAAATTAGGAGTAAAAGTTGTACTCTAAACTATATGCCTACCACATGACATATAAGGTGGCTATTAACAACACACCTTTCAGCTTGCATTCAGGCTTGATGCAGTCATGCCAATGGAACACTTAGTTCCAAGCCTTTGAATGCAACAAGGCATAGCCTCAAGAGATACCCTCTCACATGGAGAGGTTAGTTTCCTTAGAGCAACTCAATAAGTAAAGATTGTGATCAACTTATGGATTGATGGTTGAAAAACTATAGTGGGGTTGAAAAACTATAGTGGAAGTAGTGGGGTTTGATGACCAAATCAAGAAAAAGTGCATGGAGGTAAGAGACATAGTGCTTACGTACATTGTTAAGAACACCAAATGGAAACTTAAGTATAGAGGCCAAGGTCCTTACTGAGTCACAAAAATTAATCCTCAAGGCACAATGAACCCTAGATAGGGCTAAGATGGAAGGATACTTCAATGGTAGAGCAAGCTGCTGAAGCGATACTATGGACCTCTCAAAACTAGAACATGCTCTTTCAAATCCATAACAAAAAAAGAGGAGAAAGAACATGCTCTTTTAAATCCATAAGAAAAAAGAGGAGAAATGAGAGGCTAACAACAAAAAATAGAGCAAACCTTGATGCAAACACTCAACAAAATATGAGAGGTCGTAAATCCCCATACAAATCTTTGTACATGCACAACCAATCTCTCCTCACTGAAATAGAAACACTGATGGAACCTACTCACCTCAAGCTAGAGTTCTCCAGAAATACCACCAAAAGACCATCTAGTTGTGGCCAGCCTTGGTAGAAAACCATGGCTAGCCACAATGTTTTTTCTTGGGAGACATGGACCTTGTTAGTTCACCCACCTCTCACACCATTTGTTAGCAAACCATTACTCTAAGATAAAGAATTCCCAATCCATGATTATCGGTTGTTTTCAAATGGAGTTTTTCATTGGATCTAAACTTGCATCCCACAAGTTTTATGTGTTTCCTCGCCGCCGCAGGTTAAAAATGAGAGAATACATTATCCTCAAAAGGGGATGGATTGCGGCCACTAATTGCATTGTTAGATTGCAAAGAAGAATTATGATGCTTGAGATTACCTTTGGTGAATGAGGTTATCTCTTTAAGGTAAGCCTCATCATCCAACCATACACCATCATTTTAGGTAACCCCTAACACATAACACTTTCCATGCCTTGATACTTAACTAAACCAAAACCTCATCAATAGACCACCCCCCCTAGACATCAACCTTAGTGGACTCTCAGCTAAAAAAGGGGGTGGGTACCCAAGAGTACCCTAGCTAGCTGTTATATGTACATTATGTGTGCTATACTATATACACATTATGTGTGCATATACTAGGAGACTAACCCACATTAGGCTTGTGAGCATGGGAGCATGGGAACAAGCTCTAGTGGAGCATGGGTTAGGACTAACCTTAAGGTTTAAGGTTAGGGTCAGGCATCCAAGGGTCACACATGAGGAATGGAAAGTCAAGAGTCACTTGAGGGCCCTCCTATATAATAGGGGCATGGGGCTCACTCAAGGGGGCTTGGAGGCTAGGAAGCTTGAGGCTGATGCTATGGTCTCTTGTGTAGAGATCCATATTTACTCACCTACCATTTCACACTATAGCTACATGCTATTGGATTGTGTTATACCTCTTGATGGTATGGGACATCAAGGTAGAGGTATGATGTATTTCATTTATGATTCATGTGTGCATCCCTTGGGCTCGGGGGTGGTTGGGTGGTTGAGTTTATGCCTGATTTATGCATGTTTATGCATAACAATTATCTAGAGAGATCTTAGGGTTTTAACAGTGGTATCAGAGCAATCTCTATTTAATTGTTGATTTTTTTTAGTAAATTTTAATATTTACTAATAAAATGTTATCTTTTGTTGATTTGTGTTGATGAAATGCACATGGATCATCGTTATGGTGATTGGAACGTGTGGTACTTCAATTCAATGGACGAATCGACGTTGCGGGGGAATACCGTGAGTTAATGCTATTTTTCCCTATTTTTTATGGTTAAAATCGAGCATTAATGGATTTTTTTTCAAAAACACCATAAAGTTTATGGTGGATATTTTTGAGAGGATGGATTCCCTGAATTTCTAGAATTTTTAGAAATTTTTTCCTAATTTTTTAGGAATTTTTTGAGCATTTTTTTGATTAAAAATGTATTTTTATACATTTTTTGCGGGTTTTTTCCGCGGGAATGCGATCAAATTCTGTCAATTTCTACTGAAATTCAGTAGGGGACAGCGTGTTGATGCATGAGATGCTCTCCCGTGTGCGTGGGGTCCTCTCCGTTTCTCAAATCTGATTTTTTCTCATTTTTTCCGTGAGAAAATCTCTTTAAAATGATTTTTTTAAACATTAATCATAATTAATGATAATTATGATTAAGATATGATTAATTAAAAAATTAATCAATGGATTAAATTAATCTCTGTTTAGCAGAGAGAGGAGATTGGAGAAAGAGAATGAAAATGAAAGTTGAGAGGAAAGGGAGGAGAGAAGGGAGAAGAGAGAATCTTATCTCTCTCTCTCTGGTCCATGCGCAGGCGACGGGAAGGGGGGGGGCTGCGCAGCAGCCGCCGGCGAAAAATCGCCCCCTCCCCTAAAAAAATCAAAAGGCTAAAAGCCTTAATAAAACATATATTCATTTTTTTCATTTTTTTAAAAAAAAAATGAGTTTTTTTTATTTCAAAAAAAAGGCTTTTGAATTTATTTCAAGGAAAAAGCTTGGGAAAAAGCCTGGAAGTTTCTGAAAATTACTGGATTTGAGTAAAAAATCTCAGAAAAAATCCTGAAAATTTCTTATTGAAAAATATTGGCTTTTCAACTTCCGGAAAACCTTTGGCTTTCCGTTTTCCCAAAACCTTTTGGCTTTCCGAATTCCGGAAAAACTTTTGACCTTCCGTATTCCGGAAACCTTTGACCTTTCACATTCCGAATTTTTTTTGTCTTTTCATTTTCCCAAAACTTTTGGCTTTCCGTATTCCGGGAAAACCGTTGGAATTCCGAAATTTTTTGACCGTTCGTATTCTAAATGCGTTCGGGGTTGATTAAAAATTTCAAAAAATTCATGAAAATTAGTGGAAAATTAGACAAAGGTTATTTTAAATTTTGGAAAATGTGGGGTTGGTGTTTGGCATGTGGTGTGTCCATTCGGGCGCCCGTGACCATTCAAATTCCTTTAAAAATATATTTTTTGTCCCAGAAAATTAGAAAAATCCATTAAAATTGAAAATTTTCATTGGATTTGAGAATTGTCGGGCGAAATTGGAAATTTCGTGAACGATGGGATTCTCAGGGAAAATTAGGAAATTTCTAGAAATTATTTTTTAGAAATCCTAAAAATTGGTATTTTTAAAATATCAATGGTATTTTGGCAAATTAAATTGCTAAAAATTTTCTGGAAAAATATAGGTTTGGAATGCCATAGGATAGGTTGGGTGGAATTCAAAATTATTATATTTTGAGGCCCTGTAAAATTTAGGAAAATTAGAAAAAAAATCATGATAATTCTTTTTCTCGAGAAATTAATATTTTCGAGGGTTATTTAATGTTGAAGTACGTTTCATCGTGCTGACATTAGATAGATGCGTGTTATTCGCATATTTTTAATACGATCATATCTCGTATTAATGGATATTTATGTTTGGATTAATTCTAAACGATATATTCATGATTTTTTACCATTTTTTAGCCATTCTTTTTGGACATGTTCCTTAATTTCTTTTGATGGCTATAATTTACGTTCAAAGTGTGTTTCACCTTTGACACGTTTCCATGATAATTTATTTTGCACTTATTTAAGTGTGGTTTGTGCTTAATTTTTTAAGCCTCTATCATGGGTTAGTTGATCGGTTTGTTTTGGTGGATTTTTATTGGATGTTTTCCAAGTTTTTATGGACTCATCAGGTTCTGCCTAGATCACTTGTGTCTAGGGGTTTTTTATTGAGTGCTACACACATGTGTTTCACTTTATTACTTTGGAGTTTTATTTGAACAACATAAGTTCATATACTCCGGATTGATGAGTTGGCCACCAATTTTAATGCTTCTTTTGGCATGATTTATGTCCATTAGATGGTATGCATTGATTTTTATGATCAACTATGGTGCTTTGAAGGTAGCATTTGCCTTCGTTTTTTGCACGTAATTTTGGAGTATATTTCTAATACTCTTGTATATATTCCAACTCAGATACCTAGTTGCTTATATATCTAGGTGAGTTATTTGTCTACCCTAACTTTATTGTGTTTTGGGTAGTTATCATTAGAAAGGCGCCAATAATTCAATTTCTTTTCTAATGATGTACTCAGAAGGATTTATTCCTTGATGTAGTCTCAAGTATATAGAGACAGGTTTAGTATGTGAAAGTCTGGATAAGGCCATCTTATTCCTTTTATACAGGATTTTATTCATATTTTCCTAGACGGCATACTAGGGAGTTTCAAATTGTTAAGGTATGTATGGGTGGTATCATGGTGGTATGGGACGCTAGGGATCCCTCACATATATTATCTTATGGATAATTTGGGCTCAAGATTGTTGCTTTGCTTACATCACTTAGCATGTTGACCTCAACATTCAAAGACAATCTTATTTTCTAAAATTCACTAGAAGTTATACTGTGGGCATTCTCTAGATAAATTTCTTTTATCTATAGCCTGCATGTTTTGATGAGGGTAATCTCATCGGCATTTTCACTTGTTGAAATCTCTTTCTTTAGAGTTCAAACAAGTTTATCTTGTTGTGTTCGGATAAGGAAATTTGGATTCTTCCTTTGTTGGCATTTCTTTCTTTAGTTCCGTACTTTAGGTGATTTACACAATCAACCTGATAGGTTTACGGATGGATATATGTGACTCATCGAGACGTTGATGATTCTCTATGTTGATATGGGTAACTCGAGACGTCGATTATTCCATATGCAGATGTGGGTATGTCGGGGCGCCGATGAATCCCTGGTTTCTACTGTTATAATGCCATGTTTTCCTACTTTATTCCGAATGGTTTACAACGAGGAAGTTACTTTGAATGTGAATTGTTCTGATCATCCGCAGTAGTCTGATGGGCAAACAGAGTGTATGAATCAGATTATAGTATATATGCTTCGTGCATGTCTCTAGAAAATCATCATATTGGGAAATATCTTCCAATGATGGAATTTGCCTATAACAGTTCTAAATTTACGGCTATTATTTTTTAGTTCGTGCATACTTATGTATGGGTATTAACCCAGGGCACCTATTGATGTCAATCTTAAGGACATCGAGCTTGATGCATCGAGGGATTTCTTGCGAGATATGCAAGAAATTCTGACCGAAGCTCGGGATTCTATCAGGAGTGCTCATGATAGGGCACGGTTTTATGCTGATAGGGGACGCTCATCTCGGTCTTTTGAACCAGGAGCGTTGGTTTATTCTAATGTTCCTAAAGATTCTCAGACTTTGTCAATGGGAAAATGCTCGAATTTATCTCCTAGTTATTGTGGTCCATTTCGAGATATATATCGGATTGGCACAGTTGCGTATGAACTAAACTATCTCCAATTGTTAGAGTTCATCCAGTCTTTCAGATCGATAGATTGAAAGGGAAACTGGGAGGTGAGGATGACACAGTTACTCCTCAAGAACTCGTTGAAGTCGATGAATTATCCTATGTTCCACATGAACCTGATAAGGTACTTGAATTCAGGGAAAGGAAACTTTGTAGTTGAATAATCCCTGAGGTTAAAATAAGGTGGAAAGATAGGGAAATTGAGAATTCGACTTGGGAGTCGGTTGAGATTGTTCAATGCAGTTCTTCTTCTTTTCATTGCAAGAGTGCAATGTTTTGAGAGAGGGGAAGTATGTTATATGTACATTATGTGTGCTATACTATATACACATTATGTGTGCATATACTAGGAGACTAACCCACATTAGGCTTGTGAGCATGGGAGCATGGGAACAAGCTCTAGTGGAGCATGGGTTAGGACTAACCTTAAGGTTTAAGGTTAGGGTCAGGCATCCAAGGGTCACACATGAGGAATGGAAAGTCAAGAGTCACTTGAGGGCCCTCCTATATAATAGGGGCATGGGGCACACTCAAGGGGGCTTGGAGGCTAGGAAGCTTGAGGCTGATGCTATGGTCTCTTGTGTAGAGATCCATATTTACTCACCTACCATTTCACACTATAGCTACATGCTATTGGATTGTGTTATACCTCTTGATGGTATGGGACATCAAGGTAGAGGTATGATGTATTTCATTTATGATTCATGTGTGCATCCCTTGGGCTCGGGGGTGGTTGGGTGGTTGAGTTTATGCCTGATTTATGCATGTTTATGCATAACAATTATCTAGAGAGATCTTAGGGTTTTAACACTAGCTAAGGAAAATTTGGTGCCCAAACAAAGACCTAGCAACAGCCATACCCCATGAGCAGAGATTAGCTAAGGAGGATGAATTGTAAGCAAAGACATGGTGCTGTTAACCCCAATCTTGCTAGATTTCAGCTAAGCTTCTAGAAGCCCAAGGCTTCTACAAGGTAAACCCATGTGTTTGGGTGTTCCAAAAAGCTTGCCGTTCCTACAACCCTATAAGCCAAAAATATCCATGTAATGATCCCAGTACCGCCCCAATACCCCCTACCACCCTAACAATTGACACTTCGATGGTTCTCAAGATACAATTACTAGAAGCACAAGGATTTTATGAAGGGAACCCCTACATATGGGTGGCAAGATCAAATAAACTAGTGTCCTAGGACCCTCACCAACAAATACGCCCTTGAATGCCAAATCCAAGTGGGTGTGGAGACCTAAGGCCATGCCTCCCCACCCCTAAATTCTAAGCTGGGATGTAGAGCAATGGTAACACCCCCGATGTGTGTACCAAACCCACCAAACGAAGCAATCAAAAGAAATCATGGACGTGCGACCAAGTCGAAGTGATAGTTCTAATTTCAAATGAGCCACATAGGTGCCAAGTTTTCCATTGTAATGCGCACACATACTCCCTTGGCACTCCTAGATGCTCCATAGACCTAGAGGGGTCACCATGAGGGGTCACCATGACCCCTCCCATGACACCCCTATGCACTACCCACAACATCAACTCACCAGTTGTTGGAAGGCCAAAGTTCAAACAACCGCATTGGCGATAAAGCCGATGTCATTAATGTCAGTGGCATCCAAGCTTTCTTTGTTTGGGAATGGGCAAGTAGTTCTCTGCCCTCGTCCGCTCAGCATGCATGGTATGCAACAAACTCTAAACCCTTGTTGTACATATGTAACAAAACACCCCTGCTCAAGTGTACAGTCACCCTTACCACGAATGATTGAAAATATGAAAAAGAAAAATAAAAACTAGAAACATAAAAAAAGGCAAGAACATGCACGTGCACACCCCCTACACTTATATATGTAACACACTCATGCACATGTACCCACACTTGCACATTGTGCACCCATATACATGTGCATACCCCTTAAAAATAGTCGAAACCCCCACGTGCACACACATCTTCCCACTCATGTGCGCACATAACACACATACACGTACCCACATGTGCATACTCAAGCACACACTTGTTACAAAAAATCACCCCTCCTCTGTTAAAAAACCCCCCCTTGCTTTTTTAATCCCCTCCCCTTATTTTTACTTTTCTTTTTAACTTCACAAACCCCTCCTCCCCCCTCCTCAACAAATCAACCCCCCCCCCATGACTTCCATGTGCCCATGTGGCTAGAGCGCCTCTCCCTTTGTGCATGTCTTGGCCCCTACCTAGGGTGTCCCCTCTCCATGACTACCATTTCTCTTGCTCTCATCCTCTTATGCTTGCCTTTCGATGCCTCTACAACCCAACTACCCCACGACCAATGAGCTCACTGTTGTCATTCCCACCTATATCCACCGCTCGATGGCCCAAAGAGAGAGAGAGAGAGAGAGAGAGAGAGAGAGAGAGAGAGAGAGAGAGAGAGAGAGAGAGAGAGAGAGAGAGAGAGAGCACTGGCCAACAACCTCACCACCAGAATTATTCCTGCTCAAATCTATTGTTGTGGGCCACAACTCGTGCACAAGTAAGGAAGCAAAGATAGAGAGAGGATGGAGGCAACCGTGCCAAAATGAGCCCAGATTCTTTGCCCATTCTCACCAAATCCTTTGCCATATTCATACTGCCTAGCGCCGAAGGAGGTACAAATTAGGAGAGAGAAAAGATAGAGGAAGAACGTAGGAGGATAGAGAGGAGAGAAAGAGGAGGGAGAAAAGAGAGGAGGAACATAGGAGAGAGAAGAGAGAGAGGAGAAACATGGAAGGAGAGAGGAGGAATATAAGAGGAGAGAGAGGAACATAGGAGGAGAGAGAGAGGAGAGAGAAGAGGAGGGAGAGAGGAGAAACATAGGAGGAGAGAAAGAGGAGGGAGAGGAGAAACATAGGAGGAGAGATGAGAGAGAGAGAGAGAGAGAGAGAGAGAGAGGAGGGATAGAGAGATAAATAGAGAGAGGGCTTCACCAACATCATCATTGATGATGCTACCCCCATAACAATGTACTTTCTCATAAGAAAAGCAACGCACGAGAACCATGCACATTGCTAATGACACCCTAGAGGACTAAGAACCTGCAAGACCACCAACAAAACCACAAAACCCCCCCTCCCAAAGAAGAAAATTAGAAGCTTGCAAAGCAAGAACCCCTAAGACCACCAACAAAAACCCATCCCCCCCCAAAGAAGAGAATTGGATGCTCACGAAGCAAACACTTGTGGGCAAGCTCAAAGCATGACATGACAACCAGCAAAGCAAGCAACCCATGAGCATGCTGAATTGAACATCAAACGAGGCAAAACCACCATCGTTAAGAAGCAATCAGGGAGAAGAAACAAAGCATCCCCAATAACCGCCGCTAGTATTCTAGCACAACAAGTGATGCTCAACACAACTTTGACATTTCCTACTCTTCCCGATAAATGGTAAGTGATGGTAAAACATTTCTCAACCCTCCTTTTACTACTTGTTATGGCTCCCCCTAGTAAAAGTGGGTAGAGTTCTTCCCATGGAGGGTAGAGCTGGTATAAGTGGTTTTGCATTGTTTAGATACCCTCCTGAAAAGTCCAATACAAGTCTAAACCCCTTTTCAAACCTAACCAACTCACTACACCACACCACATCACACAAACCAAACCTAGCACTGCTCACATAACGACTGTTTACTTACTGAAAACTAAGGATTTAATCCCTTGCACAACTCCAACATTCCATGTTCTTCTTGATAACCAGTAAGTGATGGTAAACATTTCTCAACCCTCCTTTTAGTGCTTATTACGGCTCTCCACCATTGGGTGGGTAGAGTGCTCCCCATGGACGGTAAAGCTAGTTTAGCTAGGTTTGCATTTAGGTACCCTCTCAAAAAGTCTAATAGCTTCCATCCACATCAAGTCTAAAAACCTTTTCAATCCTAGCCAACTCATCACACCACATCATAGAAACCAATCACGGCACTGCTCACACAATGATTGTTTACCTACTTAAAACTAAGGATTTAGTCCCTTGCACAAGCACTCATGCACACAGCATGGTTGAGAAACCACATCCAAATCATCACCCCTACATAGGGAGCCTAGAAAGATACCTTTGGATCTCCTAGATTCATTCGTCAAAATGTTCCTCACCATTAGGGATGATTCTTGCCTAGATCTCGACGTGCTCCACAAGAGGGACCATGTGGATGTTTTAGTTTGTGTTTTAGCTTCAGATCCCGTTTTGGTTTCATATTCCCTGGTCCATGATGAAGGGGAGCTAGAGGGCATCTTTGATCAAATCCGTGCTCAATTGCACTCTCTACACAAGCACTTCACTTGTGTAGAGAGTGCACTCTCTACACAAGTGCACTCTCTACTCAATTGCACTCTCTACACAAGCACTTCACTTGTGTGTAGGTTGGCATCATATGTTTCTGTGAAATAGAGGCAGTTATAGAGATCCGGCCCTCATGGCTCCATTGTTAGCAAACCTCCTAGCCCCAACTACTCCAAATGTGTGACTACTACAGGGTCTGCTATCATTGCCGTGTGAAATAAAGGAGCTTGTGCCCTACTTTATCATTGTTCTTCATCAGAGAGTGAACGGTGTGGCCGTTGACCTACTTCATGGGCGGCTTCCCCAGATGTGATAGCTGTGTGGGGTGGCGGGCATATTCCTCAAAGTGTCCCCCCACCATGCGCTTCTTCCTCCTGAGAGTAGGGTGGTGGTGGAGGACCTCCATGGAGGAGTTCAAGGTGTTAGCCATGGGGGATAGAGGGTGTGAGCACAAGAAGCCTCCTTGAGAGAAAAATTGGCGAGTTTGGTTACATTAAAAGCTAAAAATGAGGAAATGAGGGGGTAGGGCCATATATATACTTTTCCATAAGGACACGACCATGGCAACCTGAGGAATGGTACAGGTGTGGCATTGCCAAAGCAAACGGGCGTGGCAAATGGGTGTGGTTTTGGTACTGGCATGGCATCTGGTGGAACGGGCATACCAAATGGGGCTGAGGATGGAATGGCCTCGCAATTTGGGTTTGTGTTTGGTATGGCCGTGGCAACACAGAAGTGGAATGGTACGACCGTGGCACTTCATTTGGGGGTTGGTGTGACCGTGGCGATTTAGATGTGGAATGGTGCGGCCGTGGCACTTTCAGAACGGCCGTGGTAGGTGGGTTTGATGATAGAACGGCCATGGCACTTCAGTTGGGGAAATGGGACGACTGTGGTAATTTTAGCAAAAGTTGGAACGGCTATGGTAGTTCACTTAGATGTTGTACATTTGTGGCATTTTCGGAACAGCCGTGGAAAATGTGCAGTTTTGAATGGTGCGGCCATGGTTGATTGGAAGTCTTGAAGGGTGTGGCCATGGCAAAAGGGGGGATGCAAATGGTACATCCATGGCATATCTGGTATGGCCGTGGCTTTTTTTTGGTGGGGCACTCTAAGTCAGGTTTTTTACCCTTGGGCTAAGCACCCCATTGCGGGTTTTGTATTGACTACATGCCCAATTCACCAAAGTGAGGAGTTGGTTCCAATTAGGTGATGGTGGTGAGGTGGGGACATCTGATTCCTGGGGGGATGTAGAGGCTGATGACAAGGGAGCACCTGAAACTGAAGAGGTTGACGGTGGCATTGGAGTACTCTGAGGCAGCCTTGAAATAATGGGTGAGGAGTTGTCGATGTCAAGGGTATGTCATTAGTAAGGGTTGGCGCAGAATGGGGAGGTTTGGAGTCTCAATGTGAAGCTTTTTCTTCCCTTTTTCTTGGGCAATCATTATGGCAGAGGCCACCTTGGGTTTCCATTAAAAGGTCAGTGTGGCTGCTGTTGAGTGACATGAGGTGGGAGTTGGGGTTGGGTTGATTTGGGGATCCAAATGTGTTGATTGCCCTCATAGAAATGTTGGGCTTGTAGTAGAGGTTTAGGGATCCACCTGGAGGTTGGTGTGATTGAGGATAGGTGGTGGGCCATGGAGATGTATGAGGATGAGAGTTGGATCATCAGGGGATCCACAATGTAAATGTGCCCTCATAAAAACCCTGCGTGGTGAGGAGCATCTTACTAGGCACCCAATGGGGAGAAGGAATGCCCTGTGTGCGTGTGTTAGTTTGGTTAGAAGTATTAGTATGGTAAGTTTTCTGTGGTTGGTCAATATTTTGGTTAGAAGTATTAGTATGGTAAGTTTTCTGCGGTGGTTGGTCAATAGCTTGTGTGATTGTTGAGATGTTGGAGTGGTCTATTGCTGAGTGTGGTGGGAGGATGTGAGAGGCAATGATGTGTTTGGAAGGGTGAGTGGCCTCTTTTTGAGTGGGATGGATTTGTGGGGAATTTGAAGAAGGAATGATGATGGGGAGTGGAGGGGTTACTTCTTGGCATGGGGGAGCAGCGAGTAAGGGCTCTTCATCCGGTCATGAGGACAGTAACTTGGCCAGAGGGCCAGCTGTAAGGTCATCGTCCTTGCATCCCAATCGATGTTGCATTTGTTGTGTCCCATCCAATCCCTTCCAAGGATTATTTCCTCGTGCATTGTTCATGCAAGCATCACATAGAACTTCCCCTTCCAATGTATTATTTTTAATGTGGAACAAAAGTGTGGCTGTGCCTAAGCAGGTGAACATGTTGAGATGCCACTATTGTGATTGTGGCAAGGGTATCTTTTAGTGAAGGTTCCCCGAGGGAATGCCATGTTTTGTGAGACATCAAATTGTAATTAGTTCCTATATTGACAATAGCTAATTTTTGGGTGAAGCTCGTCGGGGTGGTTATTCTTAACCACAACCGGGCAGGCTTCACCTCCCATTCTTCCTCTTTGAGGTCGACCACTTGGGCCATGTTGACAATGATATGTTTTTATCGAAGCTTTTCTTACCTCACTTTAGCCTCTTATTGGGCGGCTTGTTTCCTTCATGGTCCTTTTTTCATTGTTTCTTGTCATGAATGGCTTTTAGGGTGGCTTTGGTGAGTGGGCCATAGTAGCATTTTAATTTGCTACCGTTTGAAATAGCTTGCCGTTTTGACACCGTCAAGTGTCTTATGTGTACAATGCCTTGTGGGGTGATTTCAATGACTAGGAAGGGTCCTAAGCCTTTGAGCTTGAGTTTCTTTTGTGCATCTTGTGCTGAATAGGAGGACCATGTTGCCCTCGTTCATTTGTTTGTCTTTTAGCTGGTCGTCAAAACATTGTTTACACCTTAGCTTCTCGACAATCATGCTATAAACTGCTAGAAGGCGTGTTTCATTGAGCTTTTCAAGCTCGAAAAGGCAACAACCTAAGATGTTCCCTATGAGCTTCTCTTGTACCATGATGCATAAGCTAGGGAGGACCAAGAACTCCATTGGCATGACTGTTTCAACACCATAAGTCAAATTGAAGGGGGTGGCATTGGTAGGTGCATTGTAGGAAGTTCTATAAGCCCAGAGTGTTGCTAACAACTTTTGTTCCCAATCGTTGCGGTGGCTGGCCTCCATAGTTTTAGTTAGAATGGCACACAAAACTTTGTTTGTGCTCTCAGCTTGGTCATTCACTTGGGGGTAAAAGGGGGAGGACTTTCTATGAGTGACAAGGAACCCTTGTAAGAGGAATTGGATTACCTCATTAATGAAATGCATTCCATTTTTGCTCACAAGCTCTAGGGGACAATTGAAGCTTGTGAGATGACCGATTCATAAAAGAATTTGGCAATCGATCATGGATCAGCTTTACGAGTAACCCAAGCTTCAACCCACTTAGTGCAATAGTTTGTGGCAGCAATCATATATCTGGTTTGAGTGTATATGGCATGCTGGACTAATGGGTCCAATGAAATCAATGCCCCACTTTTAAAATGGTTGCAAGGACACTACAAGGTTCAGGGGATGTTGTCCTTAAAGTGGGTAATTGCTGCACATTAGCATTCATCGCACCGCTTGACATATTCTGCTGTATCCGCCATTAAGATGGGCCACCATAACCCGGCTGTGAGAACTTTGGGTGCAGTGATATCTACTGCAAAGTGCCCACTAGCACACATAGAGTGAGCCTATTCTAGCAGGAAGACATATTCATCTTCACGGACACAGCGTCTAAGAATCTTGTCCTTCTCGTGCTTATAGAGTTGACATGCAATGAGCTGGTAGGGGGCTGCCTATTTAATTAGGCGATGGGGCATGGTCCGTGTTTAGGAGGGGGTCCATTGGTAAGCCGTTGGTTAGAAAGTGTGCTACCTCCTCACCCCACTACTAGAGGAAGTAAGCATAGTTGGAATAGGGCGGCATTTGGTAAATCATCTTCTACTCCAACGGGCGGCTCACCATTAGGGATCCTTGATATGTGGTCTGCCAAACCATGGTGAGAGCCTTTCCTCACTGTAATGGTGAAGTCAAAATCAAGCAATAACAGCAGCCACCTGGTGATCCTTCCTATCGTATAGGGTTGATTTACCAAGGTATAGAAGAGCTTGATGGTCTACAAAGAAAATGAACTTGGTCGCCCCAGAAGATAATGGCAAAACTTCTTAACGGTGTAGACCATGGCCAATCCTTCTCTTTCGGTTGTGGTATAATTTCTCTCAGCCTCATTGAGTTGGCAGATGGCAAAGCTGATGGGGAAATCCATCTTGTGTTCGCCCTGTTGGGCTAGCACTGTTAGATATGATAACTAAACTATGAAGATTGATCAAAACATACTCAAGGTGGATCAAAGATTGTACAAAACATCATGAATATGAGGGACAAAAATTGGTATATGCAGAAAATTGATATGAGATTAACACAAGAAGACACTAATTGTGATTGGACATGAACCAAACTTACATAATCACTTGATCACGACGTGTACCTTATTTAGAGACTCCTCTACCCTATTTTTAGTTGCATGAGTTGCATGAACAACATGCACCAACCATTTGTAGGCTTTACACACCAACCACTGACCACTAGCCTATCAACCACATATTAATTTGGACTAAGGAGTTGGGATTACATTTATCCAACAATCCCCCCTTAAGACCAACTTCTTACAAAACATGAATCAAGTCTAATAAACCTCCTTGATACAATGAGTAAGAGTCCCCCCTTAACAACAACATAGGGTAGTGTACTCTCCTCTACAACTCGTCAAGTTGGAACAACATAAGTCTTGACTCAACCATATACATGACATAATCTAAAAAGCATACTCCTCATCTACATCTTTTATACTAAGACTAGAACAAAGATTTGTTTCTTCTTGTTGGTTGACTTCTTCAACCACATGTGCCTTTGCTTGCTTTTGATCTTTTTGGTAGCACTTTGAGGATGGATGATTCGTCTTTCCACAATACTCACAAGGATGTTTGGAGAAACAATCCTTAGTAAGATGATTTATACGACCACAAATAGTACACTTCTTCTTTGCTGATGTCGTAGTAACAGTATATGCATAAGGATCTATCACATCCTTTGTAATCTTCTTGTCTTCTTCCTGCAAAGAATTTATGATACTTTCCAAAGAAGGGACTGGCTCCTTCTCTTTAAGTACCGTCACAATTTGTCTAAAGCTTGAAGGTAAGTTTTAAGCAGGATAGCAATAGCATCTTCTTCAGGAATAGGAGATAACATAAACCAACTGTGTCATTAAGCTCTTCAACATGTTAATCAAAGCTGCTAAATTTTCATTACTCTCCATGGTTAGATCAAAGAGTTGCATCTTCAAACTAATCTTGGAATGCTTTGCCTTTGCACCAAAAGTACGTTCTAATAATTCCCAAGCTTCCATATAGCTGACTCAACATCATCAATATAATGAATAAAATCATCTTCTAAAGCAGTAATGATAATACCAAGTGCTTGCTCATCTTTTGCTTGAAGTGCAGCCATTGTAGCTCTTGTAACTGCAGCAGAAATACCTGCTTCATCATCAGAAAGTGGCTTGACCATACTCCACAGATTTTTCTTTATGAGGTAGCCCTTCACCTTGATTTGCCAGGTATGGAACCCAGTTCCATTGAATTTGTCGAGAAATTTGGAACTCATGATGATGAAATATGATGATTAATGCTGAAAACTTGCTCACATAGATGATTTAAGCTCAAATAGTAAAAATATCATCAATATAAATCAAAATAGGTATCACCATGTAGTTGGAGCAGAAACTGCAGAAAATCGGCGAGACTGAAAAAACGATGCGTGCAGCTGCTCTACAGTGGACCATATGCCTCCAAATTTTGTATGCTGAATCTTCACTTAATAGACTTGGATCACCTCAAAGGAATTGGCCCAATTCGAAGCGAGGAAGGCAAATTGTTGCGCTGAATAGAAAATGGACTGTATGGCTGGCGATGACGAATTCGCTGAGCTCCGTTGAAATTGGCCGTTGAGCTTCGAATTGGAGTAAGCGTGGTAGCAAAGCTAAGAGCCTATATCAAAATCTTGGGGTATAATCAACTCAGGTGCACACATGGAAGCAAACTATAGCATGTGGTTCAAACTGAGAAAAACTGGCTATGGTGATTAAGAAATTGATTAGAGTTTTTGCTAATAAACTAAGCCTAATTAAGTCAAGCTCTGATACCAAATGTTAGATATGATAACTAAGCTATGAAGATTGATCAAAACATACTCAAGGTGGATCAAAGATTGTACAAAACATCATGAATATGAGGGACAAAAATTGGTATATGCAGAAAATTGATATGAGATTAACACAAGAAGACACTAATTGTGATTGGACATGAACCAAACTTACATAATCACTTGATCACGACATGTACCTTATTTAGAGACTCCTCTACCCTATTTTTAGTTGCATGAATAACATGCACCAACCATTTGTAGGCTTTACACACCAACCACCACTGACCACTAGCCTATCAACCACATATTAATTTGGACTAAGGAGTTGGGATTACATTTATCCAACAAGCACACATCCAACAACAAAAGCGGAGGCATCAGTGTGGACATGAAAGATAATGCCCCGGTTGGGGGACCTAAGAATTTGAGCACTAGCCAAAGATTTCTTGTGGGTTGTATAGCCCTGTTGGCATTCCTCTGTCCACTAAAAAATGATCAAGAGTCCATAAAGAGGTCAAGCTATATCAGCATACATAAAAATGAATCGCTGATAGTTCATGTGTCCCATGAAACGTTGGACTCCCTTAAAGTTAGTGGTTAGGGGCAGCTCAAGGATGAGCCACACTTTGCTATCATTTGTGGAGATTCCCTGTCTAGAGACAATGTGTCCCAGGATCACTCCATGTCTAACCCAAAATTGACATTTGAGTGGGTTCAATGAGATGCGATACAACCTGCATCTTTCTAACAACTTACGTAAACAGTCAAGGTGGGCCTTCCATGAGAAGTTGACACAAAGGTCATACATAAAGACCTCAAGGAATTTCCAAAGATATTGTAGGCCATGCTCATTAGACGCTGGAAGGGCATGACACGGTATGTATAAGTGCCCCATTCAGTGGTGGCGAAGGATGTTTTGTGCTGATCCTTGGGGTCGATCAACACCTAGTTGTAACCAAAGAATCCATCAAGGAAGCTGCAGGCTTCCTTTCTTGCTACTCATTCTAGAACATGTTCAGTGAAGGGTAAGGGGGGGTAATGATCCCTTATAGTGGCGGCATCAACTTTTTTGAGGTCTACACACACTCTTACTCTCCTGTTCTTTTTGGGTGCTATCGCAATGGGTGATACCCATTCCGTATGCTCTATTTCATAGATGAATTTGGTGTCAATGAGTATGTCAATCTCTTCTTGAACCATCTTGGAATATTTCAGGTTCATAGGATAAGCCCCTTTTTTGACCGCCCTTGCTCTATCAACCATTGGGATAGTGTGCTTGACTACTTTGGGAGGTACGCCTTTCATATCCGTGTACTTTCGGGCAAAGCAATACTAGAATTTTGTAAGCAGAGCAATAAGCTCCGTCTCTTCCTCTATAGAGAAGTTTTCTCCAATATATACTGGCCTCGGGTCTTCACATGGGCCTACCAAGTTAATTTCTTTTACATTTTCTGGACCATCATATGAGGTCCCTGGGCTGAGTCATATTGGACGAATCTGTTGGCCATCTAAAAGGTCTTGAATTGTTTGGACACCTATTTGGTCTCTTTTTCCCTATCGCTTTCTTCTTCTACTATCCTTTTGGCTTACTTTTTATTGTGTGTTCTGTGCGTAGTAGCAAGCTTTTCCGATTCACGTTTGGGATCAACAGGCTCCATTGGCTTTGGGGTGGTCGTGTGGATCAGAAGGGAGCAATTGGCAAACTTCTTTTGCCATATTTGGTTGAAGTGTTCATGTGCTTCAACTGCCCCAACATACTTTAGCCAGTGGAGTGGGTGTCTTAATCATCTGGAAAGACATATCATTCTAGCCCAAGGAATCCATCGGGCTTGCGAGTCATGTGGGAGCATGTTTCCCTTGATGGTTCCGCTCTAATGGCTTGTTCAAGTTCCTGGGTGGCAACGCTAGGCAGGTATGCCATGAGGAAGGTTGCTTTGGCTTAATCTTAAGCTCTTATGTGTATATGGGACGTGGACATGGACTTCTATGTCCGTTCTTTTAAGATGGTCATCCCCCAAATCTTTGAGATATTCGACTACCCGGTTTCCTTGGTGGGGGTAGTTGTTGTAGTGGGAGCTGCTGCTCTACTATTGGCCTCTGTGGGGGTGACTGGTCTAGGAGTTCTCTAGAATATACCCAAGCCTCTTCAACAGATCTCATGTTGGAGACCGACGGTCATGGCTCAAGGTAAGCAGTTAGAGGCTTGTCTTCTATTTGTGATTGGCAATCCTTGACCAATTATTGGGCTGCCAAGAGTCTTTCTTTCTCCTCTATGGGGTTAGGATATTCAACAAGATTTTTCAGGAGTTGGTTAGCGTCCATCAGTTCTCGGGCTTGGGCAGCTCTCCCTTGCCGATCTTTATGGTTTTTTTTCTTGAGCATCTAGTTGCCCATGCTTGTTTAGGGACATTCCTTGAGGATAAGGCCTTTGCTTGTCCTTGGTCTTGTGAGGTTGATGCTTTTGCCAGCATGAGCTACGACTCTGTCTGTTTTGTAATCGGGTTGTTACGGCATTGAGAGGGACCGTGTGGATGAAGCCGTCTCTTACACTCAGCAAGTTAATGCTAGTTTTGGGATTAGCTTCATGAGACTTCCCTGTTGTTCTAGGTCTCAGTGAACAATCTTTATGAATATGGTCAATTCCACACCCAACACATAAAGGGGTTAAGGAGGCGGGAGAATCTACAGAGGTACTTTCCATCCCTTTCCTGATAGGACATTGAGCCACTCAGTGAGGGGTCCTGCACAATGGTTGCATTGCATAGGTGGTCATTTCGCCATCGTATTCATGTCTTGGGCCTGTGGCATTGGGGCAGCTAAGTACATTGGGTACATTTGCTCACCCTCCATCACATATAGTGCCTTAGAATTTGAGAGGGTGGACTAGTTGGCTCAAGGGTTTCATAGTTAGGAACTTTGGGAATCTCCCCCTCATCTCCTTCTTCAAAGATTTCCATCAGAGTTAGCTGACAAACTGGTGTGATTCGCAGAAATGGGGGTTGAGGTAGGAGAATCGGGGGTGGTAAGGGCATTTCGGGTACCCTAATAATTCCTCTTTGGGCCACTTCTTGTCCTGGTTGAGGTGCATTTTGGAGAGCAGGTGCTGGCAAAGCCGGCGGTTGCCTTGGGTTTGTAGGCAAGGCCTGAGGTAGAGCGCGGGCTTGGTCAACCCTTTGTTGATAGCAGTTCGTACTTTGTGATTGCCCCATCTTTGGTAATATGTGCAATAGAGGGTGGGACAAGGTCACAAAACTGCAGACACTCCATGATGGTATGGTTAGCTTGACAAATCAGGCACCATACAAGCTCCCTCTTTAGATAGAGATGGGGTTGGCTGACTTGATCCTTGGCCGGTTCTTCAATGTTGGGTCATCTGCTGCATTAATACAACTAGCCAACTTCTCAACTTGCTGTCGAGATGTGGACTCTTTGCCTTTTCTGTCAGATTTGGTGTTGGTGGTCTTGAATGAGGCTTCTGATGTACCCTCATGAGGTTCTCGGGAACGTGTCCCTTTGAAGTTGTCCTCAAAGTCCATAGCACTCCTATAGCATTGCATGAGGGAGGTATGAGCCAAGGCATACAATGAATTGTGCAAGGGTATGTCATTCAGACCTTCCAGCAATCTCCCTATTAGTCTCTCATCAGAGAACTTGTCTTTGGTACTATAGTGAAAGTGGAGGTATCTGATGGTTAAATTTGTAGCAATGTGATGAGCTATCGTGGATCAAATTCAAGAATCAACATAATTAGCAACTGATTAGATGATGATTAAGATGAGATTAGTGAGCAATTAATCTAATAGGATAATGTAGGCATGGATACTCAAAAACCAGCAATTTCTCGTTAGGCCAATGCCTCAATTTATAGGTTTTACATCCCACAAGATGCCAAGCATCTAATCCCACTGATTTCTCCTTGATTTGTGCCACCTCCCCTACATCTGGGGGCACCTTTTCCTAGAATCTTTCCACACCCCTTTCACTCATGCTACCTTGATTCTCTCATCAGTAGATTCCTCTCACCTTTTCACTGCCACCCACTTAATTACAGACTCCCTTTTACAGTCTCTTGCTAAGGGCTTGTTCCCGCACACACCCATTCACTTGCATATTTCAACACCTCCCCTCAGGTTAATAACTCTAGCACTCCTGGACCCTATACCAAGTTCTTGGTAGCCCGCAACTAGTGCCTCAAGTCCCTAACTCATAGTCCTTAACACTCTCTCTCTATGTGTCCAAGGCTACTACAATTGCTCGTGACCTTGACTAAAGTGCTCACACATACATCTACCACATGGCCTACATCATCGGGGTGGCTCACAGGTGGTTTTACTCTATTGGGACAAGTTACATTGGGTTGTGGGGTTTCTCTCTCTTCCTCTCTCAGAAAAGATGTCCTGACTCCTCTTCCTTATTAGGAGTCTCCCATGAAGTTTGCCGATGTCGATCCTTCTTCATTTGGTTTGTTGTAGGAGTCTCTAACCATATGTCCTGGCTTCCCCACAGTTGTGTGGTAAGTGAAGGTCCTTCCTCCTCCCCTGCCTCTTCCTCATCCTCATCCTCGTGAGAGTCCTCCTCGAGTGTAGAATGCTTTCTCCTCTCCAGTTGTTGGGTCCAATCCTTTCTTCTCTTTGGCCTTGTTTTCTTGCTCTAGTAGAGCTCCTTCTATCTCATGCAGCTTCAAATCTGGTACATTCTTTAAGGTTGCCACAATTTTCTCATACTCTCCCTTGTCCACACTCTTCAGAAGCACTGCTAGTGCCTCATCATTCTCTACCTTCTTCCCAAGGGCCCAGTTGTTGCTTAATGCTTTTATATTTGTTCAAGTGTGTGGCTAGAGGTTCACTTTCCTTCATGTCAAGTTTGTAGAATTGCATTAGCAGATTTATCTTTTAATTTTTTGCTTGAGTGCCAAATAATTTGTTAAGTTCATCCCATGCATCTTTAGCCCGTTGTATCCCTGCAATGTGGTTGAATGATTTCATCATTTAAGCTAAGTGCAATGAGTCCTTATGCTTTCTCATTCCTGCTCTTCCACTCATTCTCCCCATCTAGACATTCATCTCTTCCCTCAACTAGCCCCCACAGATTCTTCCTCATGAGCAAATACATGGTCTTTGTTTGCCATGTATGGAACTACTCCCCATTAAATTTAGCTATTTCTTGTGCAGTGCTCATAATGATGGGAAGGGGGTCTTACCTCTTGATCCAATTTAAGATTCAAGGGTAGTGTCTACCCTTTTACAACTCTAATTTGATGTTTAATGATGATTACAATAAGTTTATCAGCATGAATTCAATAAAAATTACATAAAGCCAAGGATAACTTATCTGTACTGAATGGTTGGAGTATCAAACCATCTCCAAATTGCAATCTAAGGTTATAGAGATCTGTATCAGATACCCAATGGTAAATTTGAACCATCAATTGCACCAAAATGTAATGTGATTAGTACTAATTAATCAATGATTAGTGAAATAATATCCTATTTTGTGTATAGAAAATAGAGTGTACGGGGAGACTAGATCTGGTGCCTTAGAGTTCAAATGAGCTCAAATCCTTTCAAAAGCATCAATAGCAGTTAGTCTAGTAGAGGATCAAGCCAAGAAACAAAGGATTTGACCAAACATTGAATGCTTAATCTCTGTTTTACCAAAGTCACTTGGCAGATTTAATGCAGAGCATGATTCTACTTCTGCTTGAAGAATTTCAAGATTCTGAGGTCATAGGCTTGTAGAGCACCCTTGAAAACTCCTGGGCCTGAGAGGAATTAGATTGATTCACTTTGAATGAGTGTAGATCTGAGATCTCCTTTAGAAAAATGGTGCCTCTTCACATCTTACCAACATTTGGCAGAGGCATGTGAGCCCAAGACTACTTCAAATTTGACCCACCTAACAGAGGTGCATGAGCCCAAGCCAAAGATGCTCATCAAGAGAGTCATCATGTGACCCCCATGAAAAGGCTCTCACTACCCTCCTTGAATCCATCACCCACTCCTAATTTATCCCAACCTCTACCAAATACGATTTGTTCGGCCTTCTACCCTTGGGACAATCCCATACCCATCTCCACAAAACACTCAAGGATGCCATAGATTGGTCTCTCACAGACCATCTCCCCCACATCACTTTAGAAAATTGATACTCACTAGGGGTGGGAGCTTATTGTCTTTTTTTGCAGCCACCGAGACTTCTAAGTGACACATCCTCCTGTTGAGAGCTTTGATAGCCCAAGCTCATCTACATCTTCATCTATGGCAGTACATCATGAGCTTGAGAGGGGTTGTTGAGATTCAAGCTTGATGTTAGCTTATGCCAATTGCACTATGTGCTGGCATGTTAGGTAGTAACATGTGTGAGACATAAATGACCACATCCAACTGGTCATAGTTGTGTGGACATTAGCTAGGGTTAGCAGTGTGTGGACACAACACAAGTAGTGTGTTGTAGATTATGGATGATGGCTTTATGCATTGTGTGAGAAGGGAGATGGCTTCCCTCTATGGTTAGGGTTTGCAATATACGTTAGGGTTTGCTCTTCTGTGTGTGCTCCCTCTCTCTTGATCTATTTTTCATCATGGTATTAGAGCTTGGTGCTCTCTAATTAGGGTTTATGAGTGAGAGTGTGAGAAAGGAGATGGCTTCCCTCTATGGTTAGGGTTTGCAATATACATTAGGGTTTGCTCTTCTGTGTGTGCTCCCTCTCTCTTGATCTATTTTTCATCATGGTATCAGAGCACACAAATACTCAACAAATCTGAGAGCTAAGGATCACGGGTAAGCAAAGCTAAACACCCTTGAGCGGATTGCAGGTGATTCAAGCATAAACAAGGCAAATTAGGGTTGCCCAAAGCAAAAGAAAATTCTGGTTTTTGCAAGCTTTCCATTGCAAATGGATGCAATCTGGCAAAGGAACATGTATGTGACAAAGGATTAATGTATTGGCAACTCATGTGCAAACCCTAGAGTAAATCTGGAACAAGATTGATGCATTAAAATAAGAGAAAAATTCTGGTTTTGAAACCTCCTCCAAAATAGTGAGTATATGCTCAAAACTGAAGCGATTTATGAAGGTTTTTGCATCAAATCAATGCATTGAGTTGTTGGCAACCTACCTTAGGTCATTGCTAAGGCTTATGAGCAATCATTTGTGTGTACAAACTCTCCAAAAACCCCTACAAGCAGGCGGCGCTGAATTCTGCAAGCTAGGAGTGCATTCTTTGCAAATAGTTCACAATGTTGAGGTCTTTTGATGCCAAATGGATGATATGAATGCATGGGAAGCTTAGCAATTGGGTATATATTGAAGTAGAGAAGGTCTTTGCAAGTTCAACCTTGAGCAACATGAAGATTTGAGTTGATTAATGAAGGATTAGCAGAGCTGTTAATAGTTGATTAGTGAGACAGTGAGTGATTAATCGACTAATTACTCACTCGTTATTCACAATTAGACTAATTCCTTTTACATAGAGTTAGTACACATCATAGAGGACGTTGGCAAGGCCAACCAACATCTATGCCAAATGTGGAATGCCATTACTGTGGGAAATTTGGTCATATGGCACGTGATTGTTTCTGCAAACAAAATGATTTGAGAGGGTGTAGAGCACAACATGGTGGAAATTTTGCATCAAGCAGTAATGATGGCAGTGCAAATCACTTGTTTGCCACATCATGAAACATGTTGTGGGATCTATGATGACAAATGGTGACAGTGATGACACTTGGTATATGGACTCTGGAGCATCAAATCAATGACTTGTCATGGTGAATGGTTTGAACATATGAAGCCTATGGATGTGAAAGGCTATGTGGAGAGAGGAGATGATACCCAACATGCTATCACACATGTTGGAAGTGTACCATTGGTTATGCACAATGGTGAAACAGAGTCTATGGCAGATGTCTTGTATGTGCCTTCTATTACAAAAAGTTTGGCCTCAGTTGGTCAAATGGTGGAACAAGGTTTACAGGTTCGTTTCAACGAGCATGGATGCTTCGTTGAGGATTTCAAAAATGGATGTAGAGTCATTGCCAAAGGTAAGAAAGAAGGCAGGTTATTTAAGTTGGATGCTGGGATTCTTGAGTTGAAATCAGCCATGTTCTCTAAAAGCCGAAATGTGGTACAAGACATTGACATATGGCATAAAAGGATTGGACATGTGAACATACAAAGGTTAAAGAACATGCATGCAAGAGGCATTGTTAGTGGGCTACCTAGATTCAAGTATGATGGGAATATGTTTATGATGCTTGCTAGTTTGGAAAGCAAGCAAGGTTGCCATTTCCTAAAGAAGGCAACATGAGTAGCAGGCCTAGTTCATAGTGATGTATGGGGTCTTGCACACAAAACCCATCCATTAAAGGCAGCTTGTATTATGTGACATTCATTGATGATTTCAGCAGAATGACTTGGATTTACTTTCTCAGAGAGAAAAGTGAAGGAAAGTTTATGGACTTCAAAGCTTTTGCAAAGAAGCAATATGGCTCTTGGATAAAATGTTTGAGGACAGATGGAGGTGGTGAATATACCTCACGAATATACCTCACATGCTTTTGAGAATTTCTTGAGAAAGCATGGCATAAAAAGGCAGTTAACTTGCAGGTACACACCTCAGCAAAATGGTGTTGCTGAGAGAAAGAATAGAGTCATTTGTGATGTGGCTAGGGCGATGCTCAATGAAAAGAGCATGCTAGACTATTATTGGGCAAAAGCGTGTGCCACAGTGGTGTATGTACTTAATAAGACACCCATAGTAGCCATACATGGAAGTATGCCAGAGATGCGGCTTACAGGTTTTAGGCCAGACATTGGACACCTCAAAGTGTTTGGTTGCATAGCTTATGTACATGTGCCTGATGAGAGAAGGAGGAAGTTGGATCCTAAGGCAAAAGAGTGCATTTTTGTTGGGTATACACAGGATCGCAAGGCATATAAATGTTACAATCCACAAACTAGGCAAGTGGTTATCTCACGAGATGTGGTGTTTGATGAACTTGCTAGTTGGTACAAGGCAAAGGATGAGGGTATCATTGATTCCGTTGATGCTGATGTGCATGTGAACTTGCCACAAGCAAGTTCTATTTCTATGTCTGGGCCAACAGAGTCTGAGAGTAGCACTATACGTCCATGGTCAGCAGGATGCTTGAGACATGAGAGTGTGAGCACTGGGAGTAGTGCTGTGGATAAAGGAAAAAAGAAGGTTGAAGGAATTGGCATTACAGGTTATGAGTCGTCAAGTTCAGAGAGTTTGGATGAGGAACTTGGCATACCAGTTTTACGCACACCAGGTGCAAGGCGAGCAGGATAGATATGTGCCTCCACATGCTAGAGTGACAGGTGTTCAGAGTGATCTGCATGCATTGCGGAGGTCCCAAAGGTTGACAAGTTGACATATCGTGACTTTGCTATGCATTACGCATATATGACCTCTTTGGTGAAGCATGTGGAACCTACATGCTATACAAAAGCTATTGGGAAGCATGTATGGGAGAAGGCAATGGATGTTGAGATGGACGCATTGGTTCAAAATGAAACATGGGATTTGGTTGCCTTACCACAAGGCAAAAATGTCATTGGTTGCCTTACCACAAGTAAAAACATGGGATTTGGTTTCCTTACCACAAGGCAAAAATGTCATTGGTTGCAAATGGGTTTATAAGGTGAAATGCAAATCAGATGGTTCCATTGATGAGCGCCATAAAGCACGGTTGGTAGCTAAGGCTTATGCACAAACCCAAGGCTTGGACTATGATGAAACATTTAGTCCAGTTGCAAAGATGGGACCAGTGAGAGCAGTCATTGCTATGGCTGCAACAAATGGTTGGGAAATGCATCAAATGGATGTGAAAAATGCATTTCTAAATGGTGATTTACAAGAGGAAGTTTATATGGCACAGCCAAAAGGATATGTACACCCGAGGTATCCCACTCATGTATGCAGATTAAAGAAAGCATTGTATGGTTTGAAGCAAGCACCTCGTGCTTGGATCGATAAGATAAGCCGATATCTTATCTCCCTTGGATTTCAGGTTTCTTCAGCAGATTCTTCACTCTATGTGAAGAAAACAGATCATGGGATTGTCTTACTTGTCATCTATGTGGATGACTTGATTGTCACAGGAGATCATGCTACAGATGTTATGCATGTCAGGCATTGAGTGGGCAATTTGATATGAAAGACTTGGGTGAATTGAGATACTTTCTTGGAATTGAAGTGATCAAAGACCATGCAGGGACATGGTTAGTGCAACGCCAATATGCATTGGATATGTTGGCAAAATATGGGATGACAGGGTGTAAGCCAATGAGTACACCTTTGGAGCAGAATGTGAAGTTGTGGGCTGATTTTGGTGAAGATTTGGATGATCCATTTATGTATAGAAAGATGGTTGGCAATCTTATTTACATGACTATCACACGCCCAGATCTCAGTTATGCTGTGGGGCTAGTAAGTCAATTAATGCAAAGCCCAAAAAAACCTCATTTGGAAGTGCAGTGGTGAGTTGGAGTAGCAAGAAGCAACCTACTATTGCTTTATCTAGTACAGAGGCTGAATACAGGGGTGCAGCCATTGCTACATGTGAAGGAGTATGGTTAAAGAGTCTCTTGGCTGATTTGGGTGAGCCTATTGATGGCAAGGTTATCATTCATTGTGACAACATGAGTAGCATACAGTTGGTCAAGAATCTAGTTTTTCATGCGCAGACCAAACATATAGAGGTCCACTATCATTTTGTCAGAGAGAAAGTGTTGGATGGTACAGTGGATTTGTAGTATGTAAAGAGACTGAAGAGCAGGTGGCCGACATCTTTACAAAGCCACTTAGCAGCAGGGAGAAGTTTGAGTACTTCTGTACTATGCTGGGAGTACATGGGATAAGCTTGAGGGGGAGTGTTGAGAGCTTTGATAGCCCAAGCTCATCTACATCTTCATCTATGGCAGTACATCATGAGCTTGAGGGGCTGTTGAGATTCAAGCTCGATGTCAGCTTATGCCAGTTGCACTATGTGCTAGCATGTTAGATAGTAACATGTGTGAGACATAAATGACCGCGTCTAGCTGGTCATAGTTGTGTGGAAATTAGCTAGGGTTAGCAGTGTGTGGACACAACACAAGTAGTGTGTTGTAGATTATGGATGATGGCTTTATGCATTGTGTGAGAAGGGAGATGGCTTCCCTCTATGATTAGGGTTTGCAATATACATTAGGGTTTGCTCTTCTGTGTGTGCTCCCTCTCTCTTGATCTATTTTTCATCACCTCCTCCTACAATAATAAGAGCTCAAGAGCCGGGATGAATATATCCGAGAAGAGCATTGAAAGCTTAACCACTCCCCAAAATTGCTTCAATCTACACACAAAGAATGCCAAGCTTAAAGCTGAGCTTAAGAGAGAAAAACATGAAATCCATCGGCTTCAGAATGAGCTTCTCAACACCAAAGCCACCCAGGAGGAGATAGCCCACACTTGTAAGCATGGCATGGATAGAATTCACAAAACTTTAATACCAAGCACTATTAGAGATTGGCAAGATTGCAGTAGCCTAGGAACATGAATCCCAAAGAGACTAACCAAAGCCAAGGATGCCAAGCAGTCCATGTAGTTAACCAATTTTCAAAGGAGTGTGATGTAGTTAACCAATTGGCAAGATTGCGGTAGCCTAGGCACATGAAGCCCAAAGAGACCACAACCAAAGCCAAGGAAGCCAGGCAGTCCATGTAGTTAACCAACTTGCAAAGGAGTGTGATGCTACTCTCGCTAAGCAATGATGTAGAGAGATCAACCAAAGATAAGGAAGCCAAGAAGTTCATGTAGTTAACCAATTTACAAAGAAGTGTGATGGTACCCTCGCTTCTACACTCAATGACGCAACCAAAGATCTCATTGAATTTCATGTGAAGTACAATCAATCAATGAACATGGAAGCAACCTACATAGACCTACTCCACCATAAAGAAGCCCTAAAGAAGCCCTCGTCACCCAGGCACATGCCGAAATCCATACGATAGAAACCCATATGATACCCCATTGGAAGGATTACCCTCATCAACCAAGCCTTGGCCCTTACTTGCTTCAATTTAATATCTTTTTATTGGACCCTATTTCAACCCCCACTTCCACACCATCTTTGCCCACATCATTAACACAGCGCAATAAACCACACTTTTATAGTGCATTGAATCCTATCCGGCCGCTTGTATCCAAACTTGCCAATTTTGGTGCCACCTATTTGTGAATTTTACCCTCTTTACCAAGGAAGATCATTTCCTTGACCTCCTGGCACCACCCGGCCTCAACTTCCCCATCCATGTAGATTCACTTCACTTAGCCATGATAGCCATGAAAAGACCCTTGCTTATGTTGATACGAGCAGTAAAGTCTACTTTTTGTAAACTTTGTAATATGCCCAACAACCAATACAACCTGTTGGGTGTCCTTCAGCTATATCACATAGTCTACACTTACCTCGAGCATTCCCTTTCCATCACCAATACCACCATTCATGCCATCCATGTGGCATACCCACCGGACATCTTTGTCACCATTCATACCACATGTGGCATACCCATGAGGCATGGTTGACACCAAAGGCATAGGAGGAGGCCTGGTCTGAGGACGATGCCAAAGGCACAGGAGGACTTTTCCTTTTCCAAATCCATAAGCCTAATGAGATGAAGAGGGCGAGCTTAATGAATCCATATGAGCTCTACATGTGCGCTTTTGCCGCACAGGTCGTAGCTGGGGACTTGCCAGACACCGTATGCGAGTCACGGATGGCTACAAGCATACAACCAGGGAAGGAAGCTCAAACAGAATGCCAAAGGGTGTGTCACTCACCGTTCAACCGCCGCCTTGAAGGATTCCCGCGTCGCAGCCGTGAAGGAGGAGCCACCGTCGTCGCTCTACCGCCTCTCCGCCGCGCCGCGCCGCTACACAGTGCTCGATCGCTCTCTCACTCACTCTCTCTCTCTCTCTCTCACACACACGCAGGAGAAGGAAACCAAGAGATAAGGCAAGAGCACTCTTGTATTCACAACACATGAGAATGAGGATTTTAGGGTTACATTTGACTCATATAGGTGACTTGGCCGTTCACACTTGGGCGCCCATACATGGCCGGCCGACCTTAACCCTTATCCTACTGATATCCAAGGTGCGCCTCTCATCGGCAATCACCCAATCCCTTCATCCTTAACATATGGTGCCGACAAGCCCGACCCATGACTCAGAATATTTAAATTAATAAAGTAAAATATAGTACGTCGCCATGTCCGCCATGGGTTAACATGCCCCCCTTCCTGATGTAGATTCCGTCCTCGGAAAACATGGTATGGTAAGCTCGAGAGGGTGTTGTGGTAGACCGTCTGCAAAACAGGGAAGTAGAGTGAAGGTATGCTGGAATTCAAAAGATATAAAGTGTATAAATTCAAGCATGTGAGACCACAATGGATGTTGCTATGAGAACTTAGTTTAAGGGTCACATGAGTGAGCTAGTGTAGCAAATTAATAGGAGTTTAAAATTATTGAAAAGAATTCAAGAGTTAGCAAGGTGTCAAAGGTTAATCAAGGTTTATAACTGGCCTAAGTCAAGGAAAATAACCAAGCTTAATAAATAAATAGATGACCACACTGTGTCTACTCTAAGAACAAGTTAATACCACAAGCCTTGGGACACAAGAAACATCAGAGTTACAGGAGCTTTTTGCCTTCTTCTTTTTTTTAAAAAAAATTTAATGCACGTGACAATTTTTACACACAATGGCGACCTTCCTAAGGCAAAACTAACATCGATCCTGTGGTACCATGTTTAACACAAGGCATTATCCAGGAATCTATTAGCTTACTTTAGGCAAGGCTACCCCCTACCAACCAAGGCATCGGTCTGAAGTAGAATACTCCTCACCTACCAAGTATCAATAAGGCGATAGGCCAACATTAAAGCACATCATAGACTTGTATTGCCATTTATTGTAGGCTTTTTTTTTATAATATATTTCTTTTGATCTTCGCTCCTGAACTATAATTTGTCTTGCATCCTTTCGACAAAGGGGTAATAGCTATGTCCTAGAGGTCAACACACACATGGCCAGGTGTCAAACATTAAGATGGTTTGACCCTAGACCTAAGACAATCGTATTCCAAGGTTAACTAAAGACGTCATGCTGCCTAGGAATATTTCCAATAAAGTTAAGCTCATTAATGATTTACACTAGCATGCAAGCAACTTCAAAAACTAAGTAGTACATTGACAATTTCCATGTGGTCATGCATTATAGTTTATGCTATTGATTGAACAGTAAAAACGAAAGAGAGTGGGTATGGAAGAATTACACCTGTAATTGGAGATCTCCTTGATTTGACGAGATAGCTTGCAATTTGATGTAGATATATTTTAATGAACGTTGCGGTAGTCTCAGGACTTGAAAGCGAACCCACCTCAAACTTTTCAACCTGTACAATCAACTAACAAGCACTATACCTCGAGAGGCACATCAGTGTAAAAATTTCAAGACTTGTTTAAGGAATCTAAACTAGAAAAAACTCGGAAACGCTAACCTACCTACCAGTCACCACACTACTACTGAGGATACGGTAAGAGGATGTTGTAGAGTCCTGGCTCTAGCCCTAAGGCTAAGCCTCTATCCACATCATCCAAACAAATAAAGTCAACCTTAGTAGTGCCATGAGTTTCATCCGTCCATTCATCATTATCAGAAATTTCCTTTTCATTTTCCCATCCACATAAACTCATCAAAAATGTAACCATGCGAGGATAGTCATCTTGTGGAAAAGGAAAGCATTGGGCTATCGGGGATATGTCCTCTACGGAGTAGGGGTCAGTTATGGTCAATAGGCGAATTAGCCATTCTAATTCCTCAATATTTTCCTCTCTGGCTAGTACATCTATATGATCCCATTCAGTTTCAATTACAGGATAGCACATGTGGAATATCTGAGAAAGGTACAGATGATACCTCTCACCAAAGGTAGGAGTGGATGAAGTGTATGATGATCGGGCATCTGCCATATCTGCAAACACAGATATAGCATCAGTAGGTTTATGACAGGACAATCTAGTTCTTGATTGTATATGGATATTTCTCTTGTTTTTGTGCTCTTGCTCTTTTTACTATTTTTGCTTTTCTCTTTTCTTTTCTATGTATGAAGCTATATATATACATCCCCTTGAATTTGGCAATTACACGGTCAGGGGAGAAGGTTAAGGAGGAAGCAATAGAATTTCGAGCGTGAGTACATGCTCCCCCTTTCCTTGGGTAGATCATATTATTTGCAATGATGTTGCAGCCTCTTGGAACCAATTTGTCCAGCGGGTCATAGGTTGTGATGTGGGCAGATAGCTTTTTATGACCCTTGTGGCTACATCCAATTGCAGAGATGGTAGTGTACGCTCCCATTGACGAATGGAGGAAATGGTTTCCGACGATACTATTACAAGGGGAGACGTAGAGTCATCGGGTGTTGACAAGAGTAGGTGTAGAGCATGTAGAAACTTCTATATGAGTGTGTGCCTGGCATGAGGAGCTAGAAGCTTCATGTGGCTCCCCCCTTCCTGAGCTAGGTGGTAATGATCAATACCGTTTGGGAATCCAAACTAACTCTGGAAGAAGTGGTGCAGAGCACTCTATTACCTTTCCCTTACCACGGTCTTGAATTGTCATTGGGGTGGCAACAATTGGTTTGCAAGGTTTTACAGGTGATGTAGAGGGTTTCAACTTATGTTTAGGGACCCAAATCTGGTCATTTCCCTCGTAGTATCCTTGGGAGACTAATAATTTTTTAGGGATCCATCATGATGTTACATTGCCCTTTCTCGGGTGGGTAGCTGCTTTCCTTTTATGAGGCTTCTTGGTGGCTGAACGAGATTGAGCAGGGGAAGTAGCTGTTAACGAAGCTTTGGGGACCCATTTGTATGTACTCTTTGGCATAGTAAGCGAAGCTTTAGGGACCACCTTTCCTATTTCCACTCTTGGCGTTGAAGCGTTAGAGGGGTGGCCAACAATTGAAGATGGTTTTGCCACTGGACTTTGTGATTTTTCGTTATCTAATATTTGAGTGGATGACTTAGGTGCGGGATTTTGAGCGGTCAGACCTAGTGTTGGTTCTTGCGTTGTGACTTGTCTGGTTGCCCAATCGATATTACACTTGGTGGCCATCATCCATCTGCGCCCTAAGATTACAGTCCCTTCCATGGTACCAGCAGGCATAACCAAAAAGCTTTGAATAATGGTTCCCTTGTCATAAGCAACCGGAGTGTGCAGAATTCCTGAGACAGGGGTTTTCTTCTTGTTGATTCCTTGAACTTGGATAGAACTCTTGGATAAAGGTGGTTTTCCCAGTTGACACCACACGCCATATGATAGCAAATTGTGTTGAGCTCCTGTATCCAATAATGCATTATACAGCACCTCCCCGTAAGGACTCTGTAACTCAATTGGGTATCTTAGAGGTGGGTCAGATTCCAATGCATCCTCCTCTGCTTCCTCGAAAAATACTTGCGTAATTCCCAAGTTGGCTTCTCGTTGTCGCCTAGCACGCTGTTGACGTTCTTTGGCTTCGACTCTCGCTTGTATCTTTTTAAGCTCAGCTTGTTCTTTAGCTACCTTCTTTTGATGGATTGCATGTAACTCCTCCTGGCTCAGGGGGTCATAGTATCGTTTGAATTTACTCCCATTAAGGAATCCAATGGTTTCAACTCCGTCGAGAGTCTCCACTCTGATGGTACCTTGCGGGGTAATTTCACATACTCGATATGGTCCCTTACCAGCATATTTGAGCTTCTTCTTTTCGTTTCGCACTCCATACATCAGGACTTTATCCCCAACCTTGATGTCCTTGTCCTTTAGATGGCGATCAAACCATTTTTTCCTTCTATCCTTCTCCACAAGGGCATTGTATACAGCTAATTGTCTTTCTTCATTTAGTCGCTCAAGGATATACAGACGCTCTGCTAAGGGATTACCATCCCAACCCTCTTGAGTAGCAACATGAAGACTAGGAATGACAAATTCCCACGGCATGACTGCTTCTTGGCCATATACCATTTTGAATTGTGTGCAATTAATAGCCACTTTGTACGCAGTACGATAGGCCCATAAAGCTGTCGTAAGCTTTAGATCCCAATCCGTGCGATGAGCTTCAACTGTCTTTGTCAAAATAGAGATTAAAGTCTTGTTGGTACTCTCGGCTTGGCCATTCGCTTGCGGATAGTAAGGAGTAGATTTATGATGCGATATCATGAAATTTGTTGTGAGCTCCTTAATCACTTCATTTATAAAATGCGTACCATTGTCGCTCACAAGTTCAAAAGGACAACCGAATCGTGTGATTATATTTTCAAAGAGGAACTTGGCTGTTGTCCTCGCATCTGCCTTACGTGTCGCTTTCGCTTCAGCCCATTTGGTCATATAGTCAGTGGCCACAATAATATAGCGAGATTGTTTGTTTCGGGCCGCTGGGCTAATTGGACCTACAAAGTCTAAACCCCACTTTTCAAATGGTTGGTTTACTTTGATTGGATGTAGGGGCATCTGATCTTTCCTCTGGGGTTTCTTATATCGTTGGCATTCATCGCAACCCTTCACAAAGAGTGATGCATCTTGGAACATAGTGGGCCACCAATACCCTGATTGTAAGATCTTTCGCGCAGTTAAGTCTCCTGAGAAGTGACCACCGGCTACGCCCATATGTGCCTCTTGCAAAATGTATAGATACTCATCCTCTCGGGCACAACGCCTAAGAACGTCATCCTTTCCTCTTTTATAAAGAGTCCCGGCTATCAGGCAATAGGGTTCGCATTCTTTGATCAGCTTCCGAGCTAGATCTTTACGAAGCTCCTTGGGTGGAAAGCCATTAACCAAAAAGTTAGCAATTTTCTCACTCCATTCAGGCATTGTCTCCACCATGAACAGGGAAGTGTCAGGTAAGTCATCATCAACCCCCGTAGGAGCCTCACCATTAGGTATGCGAGACAAATGATCAGCCATAACATTTTTCTTGCCAGGTCTCACAACAACCGTGAAATCAAACTCAAGGAGAATCAATAGCCATCGTGTGATTCTTCCTGTGGAGCATGGTTTGTTTACCAGATACAATAATGCTTGATGATCCACATAGAAAACAAACTTGGTGGCAAGGAGGTAATAACGAAATTTCCTTACTGCATATATCATTGCCAGCCCTTCTCGCTCCGTAGTGGTGTAGTTCATCTCAGCATCGTTCAACTGGCGACTGGCAAAGCTAATGGGGTAGTCTAGCTTATGTTCTCCAGGTTGAGTTAACACACACCCAATAGCAAAGTTTGATGCATCAATATGCACATGGAAGAGTAAATCCCAGTTAGGCATTCTCAAGATTGGAGCACTCGCCAAGGCCTTCTTTAATAGCTCATAGGCACGGTCACATTCTTCGGTCCAAATAAACTCGATGAGAAGCTTATACAATGGTCGAGCTATCTCGGCGAAGAATAGAATAAACCTTCGATAATAACCAACGTGGCCCATAAAGCGTTGGACTCCCTTGTAGTTGGTGGGTGGGGGTAATTCCAGAATGACCTTGATTTTACTCTCGTCCGTGGAAATCCCATTTTTGGACACTATATGCCCTAAGATAACTCCGTGTTTAACCCAGAATTGGCATTTGAAAGGATTCAAGGAGATGCGATATAATCTACACCTTTCAAATATTTTTCGTAAACACATCAAGTGCTCGTCCCAAGAGGAATGAACACAAAGATCATCTAAGAAAGCTTCACAGAAGTCCCTTAGATATTCCTTAAAGGCCGTGTTTATCAATCGTTGGAATGTTGCAGGTGCATTGGTCAAGCCAAAGGCCATGACCCGAAAAGCAAACACTCCAAACTCCGTGATAAATGCTGTTTTAGCTTGGTCCTCGACTGCAATTGTGATCTGATTGTAATCCGAGTACCCATCTAAAAAGCTATATGCCTCCTTGCCTGCCACTCTTTCAAGCACATGTTCAGAATATGGCAAGGGGTAATGATCCCTTCTGGTGGCTGCATTAACCTTTTTGAGATCAACGCACACTCTGAGTTTCCCATTCTTCTTTGGTACGATGACTATCGGAGAAACCCATTCTGAGTGCTCAATAGGGTATATGAATCCACATTTTACAAGCTTTTCAATTTCCTCTTGTACAATCTTTGCGTAATTAGGATTCATTGGGTAGGGACGTTGCTGGACTGGTTTAGCAGTGCTAATCATTGGAATCGTGTGTTGCACCACCGAGGGTGGAACACCCTTCATATCATGATATGTCCAAGCAAATATGTCCTTGAATTCTTAAGAAGCTTCGTAAGGGCATCTTCTTCCGCCTTGGTGAGGTCTTGAGCAATAAAAACTGGTTTAGACTCCTCACCCGGATCTGCTAAGTCTATCTCCTTAACTACCGCAGGGCCATCGTAGACACCGCTACTCCCATTGGTAGGCGTTCGTTGGGCTTTTGTGTAGACTACTTTACGTTCCCCTGTGGTGAATGATTTGAAATGCTCGGGTGCGGGGTGTAAGTCTACTGGTTCTTGTTGTGCCAGACTTTTTTCTTTCAATTCCGCTTCCTTTTGTTGTTGAGCCAACTCTTGGTTTTGCCGCCTTCTTGCAGTACGACTTAGTTTCGGCTTCTCTTCGATTTCTAATTGGGCGACGTCATGAGGTTGCGGAATACACCACATGACACTTTGGAGGTATTGTCCCCAATTATCCGCTATCTTCCGATGAGCATCACCGATGAGCATCAATGACTCCTACATAACTAAGCCATTCTACAGTGGATCTTTCCTTGTTTATTGCAGTTCGTACATTGGCTCGATAGCATTGGCGCTTATGTCTCGTTTTCTTCTTACCAAGTTTTTGATTTTTGTTTCTATCCGATTCGGACTCACTTGGTCGATCTTCACTTTCGGATGAACTGCAGGAGGCCACTGTCCTAGGCCTTGAGCACCTTGCTTCCACATTTGGGTGAATATTTGATTCATTTTTCCCATCAGGCTCAGGGTCAGTTTCTTCTTGAGATTCATACTCAGAGTTGCATTGGTCAGAGTCTTCGCTACTTTCAGTGTCGGTGGAGTTTGCCACTTTCTCGCCATCAGGGGTCAAGTGCATAACACCTATCATGTTTATTGGCACTAACGGTGGCATATCTTGCCCCTCAGGTGTTACCCAACTTGTGCCTCTATTTCCCCATGTGTCTATGGTTGCCGCTAGGTGTACCCAATCCACGTTATTCGACTCAGACATACCCGGTAGGACATCCATATAAGGAGAATCTTTCTCATCATCAGTCTCTTTTTTGCATGTATAGCAATACCTTAATGGGGCAGAGTGAACAGTGGTATCCGATCGATTATCAATGATAACCTTGCTTCCTAAGGGATGCGCACGACCATTCTCAAGATCAACTCGAATGACAGAGTCCTGGAATTGTAGATAGACATGGTTTTTCGACCAGTCATGCACCATTTATGCTTCCCTCATGAAAGGACGTCCTAAGATCATTTGATATGACATAGGATGCTTGGAGAAATCCATTACAATGAAGGTATGTCGTACCTTGTATCCCAGAACCTTGATCTTAAGGTCCCTTAACATTCCAATAGGTTTAGCTATAGTTCCGTTTGCCTTCTTAACCACTATGTTTGTGACTTCGAGGTGAGGCCTTCCCATAGATTCCCAACAGTTTTTAGTCACAATGCTCACTCCAGCACCACCATCAAGGATTCCCTTTAGAGTTAATCCCTTGGTAGTAATGGGGAGGGTGGCATTAGATTCGTCATCTTCAAAGTACTGTCCCAACTTGTTCACAGGTATTTCCACGACCGAATCTTCATCAAAGTTGGGTTGTAGATCCCAATGCTCCCCTTCATCTTGAAGCGTGTCGAGTCTATCCATATTTGCAAATTGTGGTAACCCCGCCTTTAGTTCTCCATTGAGAAATGCCCGAAGAGCTAAGAATAGCTCAGGATCTCCGTATAATTTGGATATGATCGTGGTTCTGATCTCGGAGGACATGAAATCCATTAGCTTGGACACATTCAATGGTACTTTTCGAGACATCGCCCCTTGACTAGGGACTGGTGAAGATGGAATCACTTCCTCTTCGATGGGGTCAGGCATTCCCTCACTAAACATTCTTTCCAGCAAGAAGGGTGTTTGCCCACTTCCGGATGTCCTATCCTCACTTTCTTCCCGAATGATACTAGGTATAGCTAACGGTTTATGGTTCCGGTGAGGCTGAACTTGCGTAGGAAACACTGTGTCTGGAATTTTGATTTTTCTCGGGTTTGGCTCCAGTTCGCTTTGTGTTTCTTCCACCAAACCCCTTAAGTGTTGCACTTGTTCAATCTCCTCAACTGGGTTTGGGTAAGTTCCAATCTTTTTCTTGAGGGTTTTTAGCCCACGTGGCTTGTCTTGGGGAGTCTCAGTCAATTTGGGTGGTCGAGAGGGCATTAACTGACTTGGTTGTGGGGCCGAGAAAGTTTCCTTCTGTTTCTCCTTATTTCTGTACTCGCTTGATTCTCCTTCGTTGAGCTCCCGAGTGGGTTCCTCCTTTAAGGTAGTGGCTTTGGTCCCCATGGTTTCTATTGAATCAGAATCATCTTCAGGATCATTCATATACACGGGGTCGTCTCCTGTCCCTATGTTAGTCTTTGAACTGGGCTTGGAGCTCGTGGCATTAAGCGATCTCTTTCGTCGTGTTTTCTTTTTCTTTCCCTGAGTGATTGATGCAGTATCCCTCTCTTCAAGAATGTAGTTTTGATTTTGAAGCATTGACCGTGTAACTACATTCGCGGGTACAACAACGGGTATGGTTCTTCGTGCTTGGTTGGTGACCTCAACCAAATTCAATGGCGTAATCTTGGGTGCATTAGGATTATGTGGACATTGAGCAATCAAATGATCTATGCCACAACGATTACATGTAAGTACCGGCATTCCCGATGTGCTCCCTTGATTTGGTTGCATTTGAGTAGCGATCTTCTGTAGCCTATTAGGGCACTCCGCTACACGATGCGGTCCACCACACTCGTAACATTGAAGAGGTGGTCTCCTCGCCATGGTATTAAGGTTTTTCCCTCTTGTGGCAAGAGCAGCCGCTTGATATACAGGCTTGACTTGCCCGAAATGATCCTCCATGTAGTACTGGGGAATCATTTCAAACGTATCAATCCCGTATGGAGCAGTAGGGTCTATCTCCTCTTCATAATCCCCACATGCACTATGTGACTCACAACCCATCTGGTTTATTGGGGTAATCCTTGGATGTGGAGGTTGTGGTCCTAGCACTGGCGGTGGTAACGGCACAGACTGGACTACATTCGGATTCCTTGGAACTATGTGCTGTGACAGTTGCTCGATAGGTTGTGCAGGCATTAGCGCGGGTACTTGAGGTGTGTTTGACCAAGCTAGTGGTGCCTGGTTTGCCAACATTCGCTTAAGTGTTAGGCAATCTTTAGATTGATGGCCATACTTACCACATGCATTGCAATTCCCATTGAATTTGACTCTGAATGTGGGACATTCACTCGTGCTATGTGGTCCTAAGCACACCGAACACCATTGTTGCTCTCTCCTTGGGTACATATGGCTATTCTGAGGAGCTCGATTACCCCTGAAGTATTCTTGGAGAGCCTTAGTAAGGTCGGTCACAAACATTTCAGATATCTTGGGCTCCTTGGCAATTGGTTTTACCGTCATTGGCTCGTGCCCAGATACTTGCGAACTAACGGATTTTGTTTCTGAAGACACCTTTTTACCTGCAATCATCAAGTTGTCTTCTAACTGGATTGCATTGGCAGTGACTGCTTCCCACGTTGTAAGACCTCTAATGACTAGGCCATTGTAAATGTCCTCGTGGCGCAATCCTCGGATGAATCTATCGAGGAGTTGGTTGTTATTGAAGCGTTCATCGGGAGTGCAGCGAGAATTTAGATGCTTCAGTCGACTTATAAAGTCTCTCACTGACTCCCCTTCCTCGCGTTCAGCTTTTTGGAGTTGAGATGCTACCCCCCACCAAAGCACACCCTCGCGTATGTATTCTTTCAAGAACAATCTCTTGAGAGTGGGGTAGTGAGTGCGCTCTTCAACCCTTAAGGTCCGATACCAATCTCCGGCCTTCCCACTCAAGGTTAAGCCTAAGGCTTTACACTTGTGCAGCTCATTATGCTCTTCCAAGGAATCACACACGTGTTCAAAGACTTCAATATGCTTCCTAACATCCTCGTTACCCCACTGAAGTTTTGAGTGAGCTTAGCCACTTGTACTGCCTTGCTTCTAGGTTCTCTCTCAGGCATACCCCGCATGTTTTTTGCAATGGATCGTCCGATCGTCTGAGCAAATGCTGCGAGATCACCTAAGTGAGCAGGGATAGTTGGTGGAGGCACTTCTGGGATAGCCTGGCTGATAGGAGTTGGCGTTGGTCTGAGTAGGTTGGCAAATGACGTAGGATATGATATGTGACTAGGCCTAGCTCCCCTTGGATAATGGTTATGATAAGGCGGTCGTGGAGCATACGCCATTGGCATACTAAGAGGCGTAGGAGCTACCTGAGCATGAGTAGCGATAGGTACATAGGGTCGATAGGCACTGGCACGCACTGTTGTAGGTACTGTTCCACTAGGTAGCGGTGTCGTACTAACTACAGCGGTAACAGGTGCACTTTCAGCTATGCTTATCATTGGGGTAGGCATTGCGGATTCCCTAATGGAAAGTTGAGCCAAGGTTGGAAAGCTAAAGTTACTACTCGTGGGCTCAACCTGCATTGAGACTCCAAGCGAAACAACATATGAAGGGTCTATGGGACTCACCGAGGGAGTCTCCAATTGTGATAGGGTTGGTTGTTTGGCCTTGCCCGTATCCAAAAACCTCATAGGGCCAGTGGAAACTAGGTCCACTCCCCTATTTTGCCTCTCAATTTGGATAATTCTATGAATAACCTCACAGATCATTTGCTGTTGCTCTTCTAGATTAGTGGCGCTAGATGTAGATCGTAGGACTTCTAACCAACCTACATGGTATGTGTAACCCGTGTATAGGTCCGTTAGAGTCTCTGTGTGTAGATCATATTCCCAATTTTCATTGAGAAATATCCCATCTAGACTTGGTGTGCCAAACAGTTCTCTTGAAGTGGACGCAATGTCACTTCTTATGGATTGGCTTCTAGGGACCTCTACTTTAGGAAGAGCATCGGAATGTGGTAGCTCAGTAGGACCCTCATTGAACGAAGTCGGTAGAATATCCACATGGACACTCTTTGGGAGGGTAGGGTCTACATAAGATGTGAATGGCGAATCCACTACCCCTCCTTCCTCATTTACTTCGCTTGTCGCATGTTCAGAGCGTGTAGCTCTACTAAAGGTCTCTATTAGACGACTAAACATGCTAGATCCGGGTTGTGGGGCCCACACTGGCATGTTTTGGCTTGTCTCCTCAGGGTTCTTGGTAGGGTGTCCTTCCATGGCTTCTGAGTCAGAGGACGAGTCACTATCCACTATTCGTGGATCTTGGGTTGCACTCCCTTGGGTTCCAGCCGAAGGCCAAGATGCCAACGTGGAGGGATGGTGTGAGCCTGCGTAGACTGAAACGCTTTCTAGTGGTTCAGGCTCTAGCACCCGACCAGAACATAGATGCATGTGACGTGGGTACCCTACGTGCGTTGGTAACTACCCTTGAAGCCCACACAAGTGGTTTCTTGGGTATTTTGCACCTCGTTTTTACTTGTTTTTAGATTGTTTTTAACTCGTTTTTGACCCCCTTACTTACGGTCGAACTTGGACTAGGGCGTGTGATAGCTCGAAACGAGCGTATCGTTTAAAGGGTCCTAGTGTGCTTTACAGCACCGTGTTCGCCTATCTAGAGCTCCTGTAGTCCTCAAAATAGTCCGTTTCCTTTGGGGGGAAGGGGCAAAAGCCTATTTGCTTGTGGAGGAAAGGGTGAGGGCTTTATCCCACATGCTCACTTTACTCCTTGGGGAGTGGGCTACATATAGGGCACGACTTCCCATAAGCTCTCACTTGAGAGAAAGCTATGGAGGCTCACTCTCCTATATATATATATCAAAAGACCGAGACCGAGGCCGGGGCCGGGGGTCGATTGGGGTTCTTTCTTTTCAAAAATTTTTTCTCCAATTAGAAAATCTTTCCTCTCCACACGTTCGGTTCTTTCTTTGAAAATAAAATTTAATTTTTTATTTTTTATTTTTAATTTTATTGTTTTTTTTTGTGAGATAAGTTTTCTATGGTTTCCTTAGGGTTCAGCCTTGGCCGCGGCGCAGTTCGCACACACAGCACAGATCTGGGGATTCAGAAATCCCTCTCACGCGCAGAAACCAGATAACAGAACGCACGCCCACACGCGGAGCGAAAATATAACAAAAGAAACAGAAATGCAACACAGAAACACCTTAACAACAAAACACACAGACGCTTTCCTACAGTGTAGATTAATCTTCACGCAGCAGCCGAGCTGCAAACTGGAGCTTGGTGCAGGGCAACTCCCCGGCAGCGGCGCCAAAAATGTGCGCTTTTGCCGCACAGGTCGTAGCTGGGGACTTGCCAGACACCGTATGCGAGTCACGGATGGCTACAAGCATACAACCAGGGAAGGAAGCTCAAACAGAATGCCAAAGGGTGTGTCACTCACCGTTCAACTGCCGCCTTGAAGAATTCTCGCGTCGCAGCCGTGAAGGAGGAGCCACCGTCGCCGCTCTACCGCCTCTCCGCCGCGCCGTGCCACTATACAGTGCTCGATCGCTCTCTTACTCTCTCTCTCTCTCTCTCTCACACACACGCAGGAGAAGGAAACCAAGAGATAAGGCAAGAGCACTCTTGTATTCACAACACATGAGAATGAGGATTTTAGGGTTACATTTGACTCATATAGGTGACTTGGCCGTTCACACTTGGGCGCCCATACATGGCCGGCCGACCTTAACCCTTATCCTACTGATATCCAAGGTGCGCCTCTCATCGGCGATCACCCAATCCCTTCATCCTTAACATATGGTGCCGACAAGCCCGGCCCATGACTCAGAATATTTAAATTAATAAAGTAAAATATAGTACGTCGCCATGTCCGCCATGGGTTAACACTACATAAACTAGACACATAGGCACCACTCTTTTAAGAATCAACATCATTAAGCCTTATCGTCCTCAAGGTATGTTTCTAGATGGGTGATGTCCTGGCCCATGGTATGACCCATCACTTAGACCTTCCTCAAATCAACAAGAACCTTTTACCTCTTCTATGCTCCACACGGCCTCTATCCCTAGTGCTTGATAATGCCAAATCCCTCAAGCCACAGAGGCTGCCTAGCAGCTATGGGCAAAGTCCATTGCCATGCCTCAACAATCTAATAATCTTGACTCCCCAAGAAAAGGGATGTCGAGTAAATGTCAAAGAAATCACCAAAGAGAGTTAAAGAAAGTAGTTGAGTTGGGAGAAATATTCAAGTTGGGGGAGTACAAACACAGAGGCATACCTTCTGCTCATTGTCCATGCATGTCACTTATATATTTCATTTGCAAGCACATCCCATTTTTTTTCAAAGAAAGCACCAAAGAGAGTTAAAGAAGGCAGTTGAGTTGGGAGAAATATTCAAGTTGGGGAAGTACACACACAAAGGCATACCTTTTGCCCATTGTTGATACATGTCACTTATATATTTCATTGCAAGCACATCCCTTTTTTTTTCACATCTTGCACCTCACAATATGCACACACATACACCTATAGCTAACTTGTTAATCTTCTTCCTTCTTTTTTCTTCCACAAGCATAGTGCACAATCGTAGTGCTCTCAATCACAAGGTTTGTATCTCCTCCCTTCTATGTTTTTCAATCAAAATGCTGGTATTTTATATGTTCTTCTCCATTCCTCCTCCCCGATCCCAATCTCTTTATTAATTTAATATTCTTTCTTGTGTGTTTAGTTTTATGTTAATGAAAAGACTCTTTAGGACATGCTCTCTTTGGCTAACACTTGAGGTAAGCTCCAACCCTAAACCCAATGCTCTTGTTTTATGGTTTTATGTTCTTATTTGTTCATGTTTAGGTTGGGTATGATCTTTCTACTCCACACACCTTGGAGGTACCTCTAATGATATTCCATACATGATCTTTCTACTCCACACACCTTGCAGGTACCTCTAATGATATTCCATACATGCAACCTCTACTTTAACTCCACTTTAATACTAACACAACCTCACCTTGGCCGACCTATTTGCCATAAGAAGCCTAATCTCTAAGCAATACATTGTGAGATTGGGATATACTATCTTGTCTTGTTGCCAAGAAGACTCGAACTGTCATATTCCCATGCAAATCATTCCATGGTGGTCCTGGCACTCAAATAATTTTGAAGGGTCCATGCCACTTCCACAACCAACAGAGGCTTCACATGAAGAACCCCTACACTTGCTGCCTCGACAACTGCCTAACCACCAAGACTACCCAATGCTTCTATCACCAACATGACGCCTTGCATTTGGGTACAGATTGGTCCTAAATCACACCACTTAACCTCGCTAGCCCACTTCATGGAATATACACACCTTTCCACCCTAGAAGTAGCTTCATTATGCAAGGATACGGTCACCATTAGGAAGGTGTTTTGTTAACCATATTGTAGATTAACAAGATTTCACCCACTTGACCTATCGTAAGGTGCTTTGCCATCTTACCCACTTAAATGAGCACTTATCTTTTGTAAGGACGATGCTGGAATATATAAATCAACCTTACCTTATGCTTAATGTCAAATAAATAAATTCTATGCTTGCTTAAGACTAGTGAATAGAGGCTGTACCATTTTTAAGTTTAGTTGACCTAATGTGAAAACTAGTCACTTATATACAAGTTGTTTTTGACAATAAGCAATACATATCATTCCCTCGTAATAGAATACTTGTGATCCCCCCTTCTTCTCTATTCTTGTAATAGAATACTTCTAAAATAGAATACTTCTAAAATAGAATACTTGTGAGCCCCCCTTCTTCTCTCTTCTTGCTTACATGTATGCAATTGGATTCTTGCATGCTAGATGGCTACTTGTTTGAATAGGTTTTGATTCTAGGTTTCCCTCTTTGATTAGCTTCTTCTTTACCTACTTTTTGTGAGAGAGAACAATCACAACGAGCTCTTCCTTCAACCCATTGGCAAAGGATCATTCTAGTGTGACAATGGAGTGAGGACGTGCCATGTATAAGCTAGTGCACCCATATGGGGAAGGTATAATTGTTGTTGCGGCTCCAAGGCAAGGCCCGAAAACACATATGGTATAATTGTTGTTGTGGCTCCAAGGCAAGGCCTGAAAACACATGATTCAACAAGGCTAAGATAAGATATTGACTTGAACATCCACATTTTGTGACTTGTAAACAACGTTAGATAGGGTGATTTTTCACCTCCTATAAAAGGAGCACTCCTCTCCTTTAATGAATCCTCCACATTAGAGCATCCTTGTGTTAGTATCAAGCCATTTTGCTAATTAAGTTTTCCTAATTGTTTATTCATTCACTAAGTAATCCCTTTTGTGTGTAGCTAGCTAGCTCCCTTATAAATAATTATGATGTCATTCCTTACCCTTAATTGTCTCCCAAATCCATTTCCCTCAAAGAGGGTGTAAATGCATCTATAGTTTTGTAAATAATCATGATGTTATCTTCCATCTCAAGTCTTCCCTCAATGTTGTTCTCATGCTTAAAAGCATCAAATTTACCCAAGTTCATCAATTGGTTGGGCTATCATTGGAGTGTTTGTTTCCCCAACACTAATTCGATGTAAGAAAAAAAAATTGGTGATGTCAACGCTATCTTGGGTTGTTAGAGAAAGAGGCCTCTAGTTTGGAGGAGCAACATCCCAACATACGCATGGAGAAAGAGAGAGTACACTTTACCTTGTGGGTTGTTGGAGAAAGAGGCTTCTAGTTGGAGGAGCAACATCACAATAGAAGCATGGGAGCAAGAAGAGAGTACACTTTTTGACAACTTGACCTTTTGGGTTATTGGAGAAAGAGGCTCATAGCTGGAGGAGCAACATCGCATAGAAGCATGGAGCAAGAAGAGAGTACACTTTTTACTTCACTGAAATATAAATAACTATTTTTTCGATGATGCATTTTTAAAAAACATTCAAATGGACATATAATTCAGTTATCATTCTCATTGTTTATTTACTCCCTCTTTGATCTTAAATTTTTTTATATGGATGTAGCAGAGCTCTTTCAAAGCTCTTTCCATGCTCAATTTATATAAATAAATTGTGCCCTATGTTTCTATGTTGCCAGCAATAGTTGCCCTATGTTTCTATGTTGCCATAACACTTTCCCTATGCTTCTATTCACATACTATTAAGTAAAAAAAACACAGTGGTGACCTTCTGTCATAGTAACAAAGTGCAAGAGTTGACCTTTTTACATTGCGTGTGAGTGTTCTTCATGGTATGCTTTTGGAACTAAAAGGTGACCAAAGTAAAACTACGTACATTGTGTCATGGTGTCACATATATGGAAAATATTTGGCATGATCCAACAATGTTAAATTCACCCAACTTGGAGGTTTATTATAAGCAGAACCACCCCCCAAATAGTAATATCAATAAAAATTAGGTTACTAAAATGCTACAAGGGGCAAGTATTAAACATGATCCTACATAGATAGGTTTAGTAAGATGCAAATCTCACCAAGAAATCAAGGAAGAGGACCAAGCCAAGATGGAGGTAGAATGAGCCCCATCAACCATTCAAAATCAAGCTCAAATCAAGAAGTTATTCCTCCAAATTAACCGGAGTTCGCTCCATCAACATCTTCTCTCATCCTCATCGAATAACCATACATCACCTTTAATACATTCAAGTAGCACTTATTTATTTCTTTATGGTCCTCTATCATGTTGTTCTAGATTTAAAGGTGTGGATATCAATGCTTTTTTAAGAGATATTTTTACACACCCACCCGCACACATGTGAGTGGGCCCTCCCCTTGTGCCCCTTGCAATGTTTTTCTTAACTATAATGAGTGGAAGTTGAACTTAAGGCCTCTTGCTCAAGACATTAACCCCCTTGCCATATCCTACATGGTGAATTGATTCTTAATACTAGCTCCTCAAATATATTCTAGATTTTTGTTCATATTTTGATGAAGTTGTAAAAAGATTAATTACTCTTTAAACATGGCACCCTTACTTTAGAGATTGGGAAATCACAATGCTTGATTTATATTCAATTTGAGCTCTAAATAATGGGTCCCTCACTAGAAAGAATGGGAAACATCTTCACACTTCGACATGCTTGTCATAATGAGCCAATTTGTCAAAGATAAAAACACCATTAAATCTCACTAGTATTTATTTGCTAGTTATATAAAGAGAATTAGATGTTCTAAGAAAAAGGGGGTGATACTTATATCAAGAGAAGCTAACTAAGAGGGGGTGATGATTATATCAAGAGGATTGGACATGCTACAAAGAGGGGGTGATTTGGTCAACACTATAGCCCCACTTTGCCATATTAGTGGGCTAGTTGAGTAAGCTGTTACAAGTCATGTTTCATCATGACATAGCTTCCATAAACACTCCAAGGGAAGGTTTTGGTGTATATTTTTTTAACATAATTATGGCTTAGATGTTCAAAAATTGAAGTTGAAGAGAATAATATATTCTAGTATGTGATAGAACTTGACTAAGGGTTTAAGGATATAAGTGAAGTGCCCTTAAGTTACCCACTCACTTTCGTATAAAACCCAATTTCTCTCCATTCTAATGGATTTTGCACACTTTATCTTACTCTTGCATGTGAGGTCTTGCCTATTTTTCCTTGTGAAGGGAAAGATATATGGATATGGGATCAAAGATTATGGATGTGGGATCAAAGATTCATTGAAAATAAAACATAAAGTATCTCCTTGAGTTGTTAAAATCTCCTTTTTTGAGAGGAAGAGGGAAGGGTTCTAGTGAGTTACAAGAGGATGGCATTAAGAGTAGATGGAAATTGGCTCGAGGAAGAATTATATTCAAGAGTGGGGAGCATTGTTTAGGTCTATATTGAACAATAATATCTTTTTAAAAATCCTTGGTTATTGCCAAGGTTATTGCCAAGTAATGAGCACCACACCTAGACAAGAACCTCCAAGCAGCAACAACAAGAACCACCAGAACCCACGACAAATGGAGATCATCCCTCCTAAGAGAGTTGATTCCCTTGGATGAATTTTTTTTCATGAAGCCTACCCATTAACAAATGAGAGAGGAATCCTAGTGGAAGTAAAGCAGGATTTAGCTTAAGATCGAGACCCCATGGTTTAAAACCCACATATCACAGCGTACAACTCTATCTTGTGAGATAAGAAATAGCTGGGGGCAGGCCCAATGGATTACTTATTTAACCGAATCCCTACCATAATGATGAGGCTACTAACATGGCTAATGATGCTTACAAGTAAGTGTGTAATAGGGAGTGACTTATCAACTAGTATAAATATGTTGAGGGTTCCATAAGCTATTCTTAATTTTTTTTCCTTTTTGGTGAGGGTATAAATACGTTTAGGGTTCCATAATCTACATATAAGATGTTCTTAAGGTTCTTATTTGTGTGTGTATGCACACTCGCTTGTATCATGCATGAATCCATACACTCTCCTAACGGTATAAAAATAACATCAAGATTTGGAGTAGATGATGATGGTTATTTCATAAAAATATGGTTGAGTAGAGTGGATGTGAATTGTCACTTATCCTCAAAGCATCACGTGCAACATTGCATGGTATCATTTACATATATGTTATTTACATCATTTACATATATGTTATATGTTCTTGCTTGAAATTGTGTGAAGATTCTTTAAAGATTTATTTATTTTTTGGTTCTCAAAGATTTATCTTAGAATCTCTTCTTGTGAGCTAGTATCTTTTTTTTTAATAACATTTTTTAATCAAATAATGTCTAAGGTCATGTTAATGTGATGGTGGCTGTATCTCTTCACCTTGCTTCAGAAGCCCATAAGGGTATTTATAGGAAAACTAGAATAAAAATTTCACATAGGGTTTGAAATTTTTTCGGGAAAAATTGCATAGGCTATTAAAAAAGTTTATTTAATGTATTTTTTGGTTAATGAGATGCATAGTATGGTTGCACATTCGTACATTGCTATGCAAGAACCTTGAAATCATGAGAATTGTATGAGGGGAGAATTTTCCTCATTACAATGGGAGCTATAAGAGTTACGCAAACATATGGATTCAAGGGATTTCTAACTTATAAAAGTTTAGAGAGGATATAGTGCAACAATCAAGTTGGTTGCTTCTAGCATATGGAGGTATCCCATAACTTAGTCATTGGATAATGCATTGCTACTAACAATTTATAAAGAATACAAAAACAATATCCTAAAATGGCTTCAGAAACCTCAAAAAAAGCTCCACACTGTTATATGTAATCCTCATTTAATCATCATAAAAGCTCCACATTATTATGTAATCCTTTGTTTAAAATCACTAGCAAATGGATTGGTCTACTTTTTAAAATGGTTGGATTTTCTTTTATATGCATCATTGATGTTAGTAAAATAGACATAAACTTCATCACAATAACATTTGTAAGAAAGGCAAAAAAAAGTGTCTACCTAGACCCTTTTTGGTGATTTGTAGCCTCCTTTTAACCCCCATATTGAAGACTATTACTTAATTAATGATAATACCAACATTTATTTCCTTGGCCATAATACCTCTCAAAATTTAATGTTATACCATCTATCCATTATCTAACATATAATTTCAAAGAAAGACAAGTGAAAAAAGTAGTTGGATGTGGCACATTTATAGCAATCTTGCTTTCCACATTGCAAAGAAAACTTTGGGAGTGGTAACCCATGCTATGGTATTGGCAAGTCCGGTCAATCCATTTAGTAAAGTTTGTTAGGTGATATCTAAATGGCTAGGAAGAGGGTACACTTCAAAGCTAGGTGATATCTAAACGGCTAGGAGGAGGATACACTTCAACGCTAGGTGATATCTAAACGGCTAGGAGGAGGATACACTTCAAAGCTATCTTTATATAATCTAATTCTTGCACTTTAAATCGTTTAGAATAATATAAATGTATCATTGTGTGGTGTGATGATGAATGCAAAGAATTGACTAATCAATCCTCATGGTTTTTAATTGATCTTTAAGCACTAGTTTCATATGAACTAGAATTAATCTGGTACATGTTACAAATTTATATCAAGCATGCTTTTGAGAATTATTTTTAGATTTCTCAATTAGTCTAATGAATGTAAGCTACTAATTGTACTTAATCATACAAAAAGTGTGTGTGTGTGTGTGTGTGTGTTTGAGAGAGAGAGAGAGAGAGAGAGAGAGAGAGAGAGAGAGAGAGAGAGAGAGAGAGAGAGAATCATTGTTAGATTGCTCAACTACACTAATGAATACAAGCTTCTAATTATGCTTAATCATACAAAAAATGTGTGTGTGTGTGTGTGTGTGTGTGTGTGTGTGTGTGTGTGTGTGTGTGAGAGAGAGAGAGAGAGAGAGAGAGAGAGAGAGAGAGAGAGAGATGTTATTAACGTCTATGAAAGACCCAAAAGGTCTATGAGACCAAAAAAATGTTACATGTGATCCATGAGTAAATTGGATCTTAAGACAACAAAAGTAAAAAGACTAGATGGCAAAGCAAATAGACAAGGCCAAAGTACTATGTAGACAGTGTTTGTACAATAATGTAGGCAACATAAGAACCTCATGTGTGAAGACTCATAATGTGTCCTCCTCCTCGTGGATTGTGTACCACCAATATCCACCACCACTTGTGGTGGAGCCTCCTTGTGCCACTAAGCAAGTTATCGAGTAGAGGATCTAGGTCTTCTAGACATGGGGATCTAGGTCTTCTAGACATGGGGGGTTTGACTTTCTAGAGGGCATGTGATGTGTCAAAGAGTACCATTGCATTTGCAAAAGGTGCCAATGTGACACAAGCCTAGGGGCTGCTCACTCTGTGGGGTTGTATGGCTCTATCGAAGGATATCCATTTTGGTGGGTCTTGTTGCACAAGGGTGTCACAAACTGTGGCTCACAAGTAGGAGTTGAAGAAAGTGGTTGATAGATGTATGTGCAATATCTCACCTCTCATGCTTCTACCTCAAAAGTCTGTCTTTCTATCTCTATGATGTCTATCTAGTAGGTATAGTATGAGACAACTTTGGTCTCTATAATGCATCACCCACCATGACCACGAAGTATCGAACCCCTCTCTGAAGAAGAAGTGGCAGTATCCCTGTATCTTATAGTAAACTAGGCATCTCGTAGTATACTGTCATCATGCAAGCATGCATAATAAAGAAATATATTGTTGTAGATTTTTCAATTAGTGTAATGGATGTTAGCTTATCCTTATATATATTCTAAGAGAGAGAGAGAGAGAGAGAGAGAGAGAGAGAGAGAGAGAGAGAGAGAGAGAGAGAGAGAGAGAGAGAGAGAGAGCTGCTCAATGGCTATACGTCAATTTGTAGAATTGCATTAATAGATTTATCTTTGAATTTTTAGCTTGTGTGCCAAATAATTTATTGAGTTCATCCCATGCATCTTTTGCCCATTGTATCCCTGTGATGTGATGAATGATTTCATCATTTAAACCGAGTGCAATAAGTCCCAATGCTTTTTCATTCCTGCTCTTCCACTCATTTTCTAGCCCCCACAGATATGTCCTCATGAGTAGAAACATGGTTTTTGTCTGCCATGTGTAAAACTGCTCCCCATTAAATTTGGCTATCTCTTGTGCTGTTTCCAAAACATTGACAATACTTAACGATAAGGAGGAATTTTATGAATGGATGAAAAGTATCATCCATGGTTGGTGTTGTAGGTGTTTTTCCTTTTTCAATCTCCGAAGTGAATTTTGACTCTTGCACATTGGTTTAAATGTACTATTTTTGAAGGTTTGGTTGATGAATATGTGCACTATAGGTGTGAATCATTGTTGGTCGATAATCCAATTTCATATATTTTTTAACAATGTGACCTGCAACAATTTTGTGTTCTTGCATATTTGATGAGTCCTCCTCCACATTTGGTGGGTCCACTTAGAATGGACTCCCAATATGTGCTTATCTTTTCCTTTCAATGGGACTTGGTCTTGCTTTTCACCCTTAAGCTGGTGAGATAAGTCAAATATTTCACTCCATGGTGTACCTAAGCTTATTGAGTGTGAAATGGCACCCTTATTTTATCATATTGATGTGAGTCTTTGTCCTCCATGTGCTAAAAAAATCCATTTTTTAAATTTTCTCGATTTCAAAGATATTAATCACTTCTTTACAAGAGGTTGTTAGAAATGGAGAAAAATTGCAAGGGGTTTCCTTACCAATAAATGAGCCTTTCACACAGATTGTCAACAAGGAGCACCATGTTCGACATTAGGTGTGTGGTGGACAAGTTTCTAGGTAGCTTGAGTGTCCTCCACACTTATGGACTACATTCGTTGTTCGTTGTGCAAAGGTAAAGGTTGTGGAAGGCTCAACAAAGTTAGTGGGTGTGTGAATCTATTTTTGCTTGAAAGAAGAAAAGTGTACATCACTATAGAGCCTCTCACGAACCACCTTGGGTTTCACGAACCACCCTGGGTTTTAAGGGTGGTCATACAAAATGGCCGCTCAACATGGGTGCTTTGGGGATGGAGGGTAAATCTTGCACGTCCACCAGCTCCCTTACAAGCAGAGTAGGTTCCATAACCATCCTATTACAAAAAACTATGATGATGATGCGACGACAATAATATAAGCAACCCTCATGTGAGTGTAGATGTTACAAGAACTTTGGCTCAAGATTGAAAGGTGGTGTTGGTTCAATAATAATTTTTTGTTTATGAAGCCAAATATAATCTACGTTGTAAGTGCCCTTTCTTTTCCAATCTCGGATTCAGACTCTTCCGAGCGGGCCGACCTAAGAGAATTCAAGACGAAGCGTGTGAAAAGAAATCCAGGAGGACAACCGCGCAGTCTGGGTATTCGTCTTCTGAATTTAAAGTTTTGGTTTTCAAACAGTATTTCTCTTTCAATCTGCTGTGTGCATGCTTGCATGCTACAAGAATTAGGGTTTCTGTACAGTCCTTAAGTTTGCAGGCAGGGCTTTGTTGGGGCTAGGATTTTTTCGTGAAGCTTTAGGGTCCGGATTAGGGCTCCTGTCTCGGCAAGATTAGGGCTTGGACAGGGTGGAGGATTAGATTTATGGTTTTTATGGATGCATTATGATATGTTTCAGGGTTTTAGGGTCCCGATCATGGTTTTTAGGGATGCTGTCTGGAGTTTTGGCTCTCAAATTGGGTTTTCACTTATGCCTAATGTCCTGGATTATCATTTGCATGGATGCTGGTTAGGGATTCGTTAGACGCTTGGCCTGCAGAGGCCACATCTCTTGTATTGAGGAGCACAGAAGACACAGGCAGGTGCTACAGTCAGATGCAGGAAGAGACTGCAGAGTTTCAAGAGAATGTGCGGATGGAACAGAAAACAGAGTATGAAGAGAATCTACATCTGGAAGGGAAAGCAGAGCTGGAAGAGTGTGCACTCTTAGATGAGGCTGCTATGCTGGAAGAGAATGTACAGTTGGAAGGGCACGCACAGTTAGTAGAGATGACACAGTTGGATGAGGAAGACGAAGACATCAAGGTTAAGAAGGCCCGCTTGTTGGACCCTTCTGCTGCTGATGGTGCTCTCGTGGTTGCCAAGACTGTGCAGAGAAGGCTTTGGAAGAAGAACAGATCACAGGCATGGTGGGATCGATGCAATGAGCCTGACTTTCCTGATGCTGAGTTCCATCAGGCCTTCAGGATGAGTCGAACCACCTTTGACCAGCTCTGTGATGAGATTGGCCATGCTGTAGCCAAAGAGGACACCATGCTACGCCAGGCAATCCCCGTGAGGCAGCGTGTCGCCGTCTGTATATGGCGCCTCGCATCAGGTGAGCCCCTCCGCCTCCTCTCCAAGCGCTTTGGGCTAGGCATCTCGACTTGTCATAAGCTTGTTATTGAGGTCTGCACTGCCATAAATGATGTGTTACTGCCAAAGTACATCCGTTGGCCATCCCATGAGCATGCCCAAGCCATCAGAGAAGATTTCGAGCGCCTCACTGGCATCCCTGATGTAGTAGGCGCCATCTACACCACCCACATGCCAATCATTGCACCCAAGATCAATGTCACGGCCTACTTCAACAGGAGGCATACTGAAAGGAGCCAAAAAACCTCATATTCACTCACTCTGCAGGCTGTGGTGGAGGCTCATGGGTTCTTTACAGATGTATGCATCGGTTGGCCAGGCTCTTACTCTGATGAGCATGTCTTGGAGAAGTCTGCCCTCTACGAAAGGGGGCTCAGTGGTTTCTTGCATGGCGATTGGGTCGTGGGCGGTCCAAGCTATCCACCGTTAGACTGGTTACTTGCACCGTATGTTGATGACCATCTTACATGGACACAGCACGCTTTCAATGAAAGGGTGGAAGAGGCCCTCAAGATAGCACAGAATGCCTTCAGTCGGCTGAAGGGGCGGTGGCAATACTTGACCAAGCGTGCAGAGATCAAGGTCCAAGAGCTGCCAGCTATCCTTGGAGCATGTTGTGTGCTGCACAACATTTGCGAGCAACTCAGTGAGCCCTTTGATCCAGGCCTCTACTTCCCTGTTCAAGATGATGAGACATGTTGTGAGCGCTTACCATGGTCTCAGCTGTCCTTGGAGAGGCGTGATCATATAGCTCACAATCTCCTGCATAACATGCATTCCGGTATGTCATCTCTCTAATGCTGCCCGTCATTCGGCCATGTATTCGTGCAATATATAGGGAAAGGGTTGGTGTAAAAGACATGCTTTGAAGCTGTCACCAACATATTTTTCCTCTTGACTGTCAAACTCTGATGTTGATGCAACTATAATGTTACATAATTGTGGCATTAGCTTGTGGTCGTAGACGTTTCAGAGGTGAGAGGGCATGTCAGTATCAACACTGTTTTTTTAGAAGTTTTGTATTGCAGGGGCTGATCCTTTCTTAACGTAAAGATGCAGTGAGGTAAAGGAAGTTCTGGCTGGCCAGGGCATTTATGCATCTCCTTTTTTATCATGAAGTTTTTAGATTCTCTTTGATCTTTTTGGTTACAGACACCTTGCTGATATTAAGCCATTCTTACAGCATGTTGCTGTCTGTTGTTGTAACTTGCCTCTTGGGTGTAAAAGAGTGGCAACATTGTAAGCAAGCTTGGGCAAGACTGCACTGTTATGTTTTTGTGTTGATGCAAGAGAGTGGCAACATCGTAACCAAGCTTCTGCAAGACTGCACTGTTATGTTTTTGTGTTGATGCATTTTTTCCTGCTTTGATTAATAGTCTTTACAGACAACTCTCCTGCCCATTGGGCAGGTGGGTTTGGGACAGGAGACCTTCCCATGAGGGACTGGCGGGTAAGATCTCCCTTTTTAAATGGTGGGAGTATGTGTGTAAAGCTCAATTCGGTAGTTGTGTTGATTGTGAAAGTTTTTTTATCTTTGATATTTGGCGGTGTGGTTCAATGGCTTTGAAGACTAGGGCCTAGACTCCTCTGTGGCTATTTAACTTATTAGCGGGTCCTTTACTGTGATTGATTGAAGGGGCACTTCTATTCTATGATATTGGATTGTTTTATGTAGTAGTCTTTGCAAGACTTGCACAAACCTATGATTCTTTCAACCTCTCAGGTTGGTTTCTTTCAACCTCTCAGCCTTTCATTTGTAATAGATTGTAGTAAAGAGAGAAAAAGGACACGGAAAACTTGTTACATTATTATTTATGATGAGTTAATAGCCCGACTTAATGATGAGTTCAAGTGGGGATAATTATTTTCAACTGTGCAAAAAGATGCTGCTTCTTGTGCTTACATGGCAAATTGACTTGCTACATAATCATTTATGATAATTGTCATTGACAATATTCGCCCGACTTAATGATAAGTTCAAGGTGGGGAGGTGCGCTCTTCTTGCGCTTATATTCTGAAGGAGTCCCTACCTATCTACTCTGTTTCAGATTGACTATGAAGTCTCTTATCATCTTTTGCGACAGGCCTGGAGGGAATTCCTTTCAATTTTTCCAGTCACTACCCAAAAACAAACAGGCTTGTAACAAAAAAAATGAATTAAACTTTTAAATATTGTATGTTATTTGCATATTGAATCCCAAACCTGGTCTCTAGATGAAAACCTAAATGATGGTTGATTAGATTAACTAAAATATCAATGACAATAAGTTGAGGTTTGAAATGTTATTTGAAAAAAATAAAGTCCTCTCTATGGCTCAGCCATTGGGCTGTGTTTCACAAGTGTCTTTCTATGGCTCAATAGCTAGTATTGTCAATTACATGTCATCTTGATAAAATTCCCACCTTTAGATGTTAAACTTTACAAGCATGAGCATGAGATATCCTCTCCCACTTTAAGAGGTGAAAGTGTTTTGACCTTATATTTTTAATATCAATCATGGCACATTGAATTTGAAGTCATGACAAGAACCTCTTTTGGAGAAACAAAAGTTAGAGTTTCCTTTGATGAATAATTTCAAGACTATTTCAAAGAACCAACCATAAGGTCAAAATTCAAAACCTATAAATGTTTTCTCATTTCAATAGGTCGTTTTTTGATCATTACCATAAATTGAGAATTTTCAAGAATGAAAGACTTATAAACCGTAGATGAAGCAAATTGCTAAACAGTTATTTTGTCACATTGAGATTTCTTAATGTGACTTATCATTAGTTACACATGCTTATTCTACCAAGCAAAAGAATTTATATAGCAATGTTGTGTTGGGTTGGACATTGCAAAGATGGGCACTAACATGAGGCTCTTTATGAATCATCAAAACATATATAACATCCTTTGAATGCTTTTTTTTTTTCATGTACAACTCTATACAACACAAATGTGTTAGCATTTTACAACTCTGAGAACAAATCTATACCACACAAATGTGTTGGCATTTTACCTACCATTTTCTACAACATGAAAACTTCCTTTAGCATTGATGATGTGTTTGTTTATTGAAGTTCAAGCCTTGGTGAAAACATGAGTTGTTGCCATATCATATATTGTTGCTTGACATGGCTTGCTATCTCAAAGCTATGGGGATGTTACCTAGGAAACTTCACTTAGTGCACACAAAATGGTTTTGTCTTTAATTACTAGTGTGCAAGAGAGTTTTATACTTACCTTACAATGTGATTAACTTAGAGAGAGAGAGAGAGAGTATGTGCATGTGCATGCATGTGTATCTTTAAATGTATGTATGTACATATACCTATACAAATATATATGTATGTATATATAAATATAAATATTTATAGATATGAATATATGCATGCATGCACACACACGCACACACACACACACACACACACACACACACACACACACATATATGTAGTATTGAATTGCAGAAAGAAGTGGAGAGTAAATAATATTATTGATTGCCAACTTTTATTACAAATTGATGGCTATTTGTCCACCTGTGTGCTTTGGGTAAGGAGCTTTGAAGGCGATCTAGACAAACTCTGGATGCGTAGGATGTCTTGCTTATAAGAGTGCTTGGACACAATGAACTGGATGATAAATTAAGGATGCCAAACTAGTCTATAGTACCTAGGGTCACCATGGATGTAGGTTAGCCATGTCGCGGTCAACCCACAATTTTGGTCCATAATAACTAACTAACCATACCATCTGAGTGGGACCATTAGTCTCAAGCAGACTTAGCATAGCTCCCACGACCATTGGACCATCTAGCCCCTCAAACGGGTTGCCTCGCACAACCCGAGAGCAGTTTGTCTTTTGTTTACTATCTAACACTCACTATGCGGTCAAGCATTTATCCTAGTTGGCATAGTGCCAAGCCTACATAAGCTGTCTCCTAACCATAAAGCCATATTTGGCTCCATCGAGTGTTTAAACTTAGGAACTACCCGCGTGTGCTCAGGTGCACAATGGCTGCTCCTCATATATAGGGGGCCTTAAAAAACAGAGCACATATGTCACCCACAATAACAACATGAGGGTGGAGCATTGAGCAAATGATTTCCAACACCCCCCCTCAATGTCCACCCATAGGTGAGCTTCTTCAATCCAACATCAAGTCGATGAAGACGGTGCTCCATCAATACTCTCCCTAGTGAAAATAGACAAGCTCCACCTCTCCATCCATTATTAGCTCACTCACATAATGATACTGTATCTCAATGTGCTTTGTTCAAGCATGAAACAAAGGGTACTTCGAAATCGTCATGCAACCTTTTGAGCAACATCCATAATATCCTTCTCAACTAGATTGCTTTACATGAAGCAAAGCATGCTCCTTGTACTCAACCTTTGTAGAAGAAAGTGCCACTGTAGGTTGCTCCTTGTTGATCCCAGATATAATTCTACATCCAATAAGAAGATAGTAAGGAAAATAGTTTTTCAGCCACCACAATCTCCTACCCAATTTGAGTCATGAAATCCAGTCAAGGAATTTCTTGATGTGTAAGTGATGCCATACCCAATGGTACCTTTGATATACTTTAACATTTGCATCCCTATTTTGCAATGGTTCTGGCTGATGTGAGAACCTACTAAGGACACTAATTGCAAAGATGATGTTCGGCTATGTATTGCACATAAAGATCAAACTCCCCACCAACTTCATGTACTCCTTCATATCCGCAAGTGGAGAAGCATCTTCTATAGAAAGCTTCACATCAACACCCAAAAGGAGTAACTATTGACTTGAACTCAGCCATGCCAAATGCCTTTAGAATTTCTCTTGTATTCATTTCCCAAGAAATGAAGATTCCATTTGACTTTTGTTAGACCTCAATCCCCAAACAGAAATGCATAAGCCAAGGTCAGTTGTCATTTCAAACTCCTTCTATGTCTGTCGGATCTTCTCTTCATGGTTCCCTGTCCTAATGAAGTCATCCACGTGTAGGACCATGATTATAAACCTACTTTTCTTAGAGAAAAAAAATGTAAATTTGCATCTGTTAGGCTTTTAGAAAGACTAATACTTTATACTTATAAAGAAAGCATCTATTTACCTAGTACACCATGCTCAAGGGGCTTGTTAACATGTACAATACCTTCTGGAGTGTGTACACATTGTTTTCTGAGCTGGGTATCTCAAACCTGAGTGGTTGCACCACATAAACCTCCTCCTTGAGATGGCCATTTAGAAATGCCGACTTCACATTTGTAATATCGACCACTTACCACGAGTCGCCGAGGCTAGTACAGTATAATGGACAATCTAACTATTGGTGGGGGTGTGTCTCTTGAAAGTCAAATCCTTCGACCTATGTAAATCCCTTTGCCCCATGAGCCTTGCCTTGGTACTGATCCAATGTACCACGAGACTTGTACTTCTAAACCCACTTGGTGCCAATAACCTTCCATTTTGTAGGATGATCCACAAGATCCCAAGTGTGGTTTCTCAAAATTGAGTCATAATACGAAGCAATATTTGTTTTTTATCATTCTCTACTTGAATACTCTCTCTTTAACTATTCCCACCACCACCCCAGCCTAGCCTAGCTCAGCCTAGCACAGCCTAGCACAGCCCCCTCCACCACCAACCTTGCTCTATTACCATCTTCCCTTCCTCTCCTCTCCTCTCTCCAACCATCTCACAAATTTCTGTTGCTCTTCTTTGTCTCTCTCCCTTGTCTCACTCTCCCCTCTCTCTCTCTTTTTCTATCTCTCTATTCTGTCTCTTTGCTCAAGCTCTCTACCTTGCTCCTCTCTCTCTCTCTCTCTCTCTCTCTCTCTCTCTCTCTCTCTCTCTCTCTCTCTCTCTCTTTGCTTTCTCTTTCTATCTACCATCCCTCTTTCTATCCTCCCTTCCTCTCTCTATTCTTCTCTTTCCTCTTATCATCCTCTCTCTCTCTCTATCCATCTCTCTCTCTCTCTCTCTCTCTCTCTCTCTCTCTCTTTGCTTTCTCTTTCTATCTACCATCAATCTTTCTATCCTCCCTTCCTCTCTCTATTCTTCTCTTTCCTTTTATCATCCTCTCTCTCTCTCTATCCATCTCTTCACTCACTCTCTATATCCTCCTCTCTTTCTCTCTCTATCCTTCTCTTTTTTCACTCTCTCTATCCTTCCTCTCTCTCTCTCTCTCTCTCTCTCTCTCTCTCTCTCTCTCTCTCTCTCTCTCTTTATCCTCCCTCTCTCTCTCCATCTCTTTGTTAACTCTCTGTATCGTCCCTCTCTCTCTATCCATCTCTTTGCTCACTCTCTAGCCTCCTCTCTCTCTTTTTGTCCTTCTATTTGCTCACTCTATCCTTTTCTTTGCACACTCTCTCTATCCTCCCTATCTCTCTCTCTCTCTCTCTATCCTTCTCTTTACACACTCTCTCTATCCTCCCTCCCTCTCTCTCTCTCTCTCTCTCTCTCTCTCTCTCTCTCTCTCTCTCTCTATCCTTCTCTTTGCTTACTCTCTCTAGCATCCCTCCCTCCCTCTCTATCCTTCTCTTTACTCTCTCTCTCTCTCTCTCTCTCTCTCTCTCTCTCTCTCTCTCTCTCTCTCTCTCTCTGTGTGTGTGTGTGCGTCTTCACTCACTCTCTATAGTTGCCTCTCTCTCTCTCTCTCTCTCTCTCTCTCTCTCTCTCTCTCTCTCTCTCTCTCTCTCTCTCTCTCTCTGTGTGTGTGTCTTCACTCACTCTCTATAGTTGCCTCTCTACCTCTCTCTCTCTCTCTCTCTCTCTCTCTCTCTCTCTCTCTCTCTCTCTCTCTCCTCTCTCTCTCTCTGTGTCTTCACTCACTCTCTATAGTTGCCTCTCTCTCTCTCTCTCTCTCTCTCTCTCTCTCTCTCTCTCTCTCTCTCTCTCTCTCTCTCTCTCTCTCTTTACGCACTCTCTATCCTCCCTCTCCCTCTCTCTATTTCCTTCTCATTTCTTAACATAGAACACTTAACTCATGTTTTGCTCACTCACTCTATCCTCGAGAGACTGGCCTCATTTTCTTCTTCTAATGAAGGGCATGCCTTCACTCATGTGTCAATACTTACGCCCATTATCATTGTAGGCAATTCTATTTTACACCACTATTATTGTCGAGGCTCCTTCGTGTTAAAAAGGGGCCACCCATTATGAGAACAAAACGTTGTTGCTATCATTCAAAAGTAAATAACCTAATATTTCTAAGGTCTTTACTAATATTTCTAAGTAAATAACCTAATATTTCTAAGGTCTTTACTAATATTTCTAAGTAAATAACCTAATATGACTGCAAAGCCATGTTATCTCACGAAGTTATCCCCTTTGCCTAGCTACATGGAGCCCTGCAGCACATTGATCAACAGCTTTACCATGCAGATTAGAGCTTAGGAACCCTAACGCTAGTGCTCGCCATTTTGGTTACTTCCCTTCCCCTCTCCTGTCTCTCTCTCTTTTCCTCTTTGTTCCCCCCTCTCTCTCTATCCCTTCCCCTCTCGTGTCTCTCTCTCTTTTCCTCTTTGTTCCCTCCCTCTCTCTCCTCTCTTCCTCTTTATTCCCTCCCTCTCTCGCCTTCTTCTCTCCAACGTTTCATTTTCAAAACCCAATTTTTTTTGAATTTATCTTTTTCTCTCTATTTATATCTACTGCTTTATTTATCTCCTCTATTTGTACCTTTTGCTTTTTTGCTCTATTTATATCTCCTCTTCCTTTACTTATATCTTCTAAGACTCTTTCTTTCTTGTTCACTTTGTTTGCTTTGTCATGGTGTACAACGCAAATAGGAAAGGAATTTGGACAAGAGGTAAGCAACACTAATCATAGAGGTTGCCATTGAACATCACTTTCTGTTACAATAACTCATCTCATACTCTTATGCAGAAATATACCCTCGTCGATGCTACCTTCACCGAGCATAGTTGGAATAAACCATACACAACCTTTCTCGCCTGATTATATCATTGATCCTTGTAATATGATGCACTGGAAAAGATGCCCAGATGGGACAGCATGGAGAGGTATAGTAGAAACATATAAGTGCTTCAAATTAAGGGTGTTACATTTTTTTTATGGAATTAAGAGAAATGTTTTCTTTGCAGATAGATGCCAGTGTGGATTTGACTTTTAGGATAGCATGTTGAAGAGTCGTGCAAAAGAAGGGCAAGTGATATTAAAGATTTATGTAGGATGTCGAGATTATGCTATGGTAGTGCACAAATTAGGCATGAACATTATTTGTATTGATCCCAAACAAAGAGGACGTTGTTGAGGGTGTCTTGAGGAAGATTTTGTTGTACAACATAGTGCAATGAACATATTTGTTTGTGAATATTCAAGTGATTGGGCTTAATAATTGTTTATGATTATGTCATGTTCTTGTTTTTCATATGAAAAAAGAAAGAAATAGGGTGAGAGCAATGCATTTTGGGGATTTGCAATAACATATCATTGATAGTTTCAACCATGTTTGTGCTTAACATGTTATACAAAGCAATAAAGATTTGATATTTTTTGTATTGTGTGGATGAATGTAGTGTTAAGTTTGTAGACTCAAGGATGTGTATGCAAAACATGAGTTAAGTGTACTATGTTGAGAAATGAGAAGGAAATAGAGAGAGAGAGAGGGAGGATAGAGAGTGTGTGTAAAGAGAGATAGAGAGAGAAAGGTATAGAGAGTGAGAGAAGACATAGACATAGAGAGAGAGAGAGGGAGGATAGAGAGTGTGTGTAAAGAGAGATAGAGAGAGAAAGGTATAGAGAGTGAGAGAAGACATAGACATAGAGAGAGAGAGAGAGAGAGAGAGAGAGGGAGGGAGGGAGGGAGGGAGGATAGAGAGAGTGCCTAAAGAGAAGGATAGAGAGAGAT